>NC_071285.1:48588167-48888167 GCF_943735745.2 Anopheles bellator | reverse complement strand
CCGGGTTTCGGAACCGGCTGGCGAGATTGCTCACCGTCCGTGCTGCGTTGGCAGCGTTAGGGTCCGTGAATCAGACTGGAATTAGTAACCGGAGAACAGGCTGCCCAGAAATAGCCGAACACGAGCGCCACCGCTTCCTCAGATAGCCGTGAATCGCACAAATCAGAGTTTGCAACGGTCGTCCAGGCACTCTCGGTCCAGGGCCCCTTTTTTGGCAAATGTTGCGGTCAGTGCCGTTTCGATCCGCAGCTGGGGCTTGAAATTAAGCCCGGTAAGCAATGTGTGGACCTTTGTGCCCTTTTGGCGCTCCGGAACGATGATCGCTAGTGTGTCCCGGTCGACAGGAGGGTACTCGGTCAGAATATTCGTGAGGGTGTGTTGAATTTGGCACTTTCGAATTTCGATGACAAACAGACGTAGGGCACCTCCGTTGACCTCCTGGTCGGTCATGTGCCTTTTGGGTGTGCGGCAGGGAATAGTTAGCAATCCCAGCGGGATCCGCTATCCGCCGAACCATTGAATCGAACGGATGGAATGGGGCCACAACCCATAGCTATTCTAATCTATTGATTATCGAAATATCGAAACGCGTTAAACCCAACACTGGAAAGGTCCTTTTTCGTCGAACGGTTACGACTTTCATTTCGGATACCGGTGTGCTCTATTTTAACGGCCACTATACGATATTCAGTCCATGATTTTCCATGTCACCGCGGGCTGTGTTTGTTGGAGACAAAAATGGAAACTGTTATCTCTCCCCAGTTTACTACAACGGTAATGTTGGAGCTGTGTCTGTTTTTTTCTGCCAAACTGTGGCTTGGCCATGCCCCCGTAATCCGCGTGTATTCACCCTAAGCCTCAGTATTCGACTTAATTCCACGAGTGACCCCATAACGGTAACGATTATCGTCAGAGTTTTCCGCTCTAATTCTTCCCGTTTTCTTTCGCGAGAAAAAGAAAACTGGCACAGGAACCTATTCGGCGCCACGTCACTTTCCCCGCGCATATGTGTGTCTGGGCAAAGTTTTTCGACAAACCAGAGGTGGAAGCAAAGTTTATATCTATTGGTTCATTAATTGATGTTGATCAAAGTTTCTTTCGCATTTCGAAACAGTCTCGGATACGGTCCGGGAGCTGGGAAACGCCAGGCGCACGGCCATATTTCAGATGAGCCATTAGAGGATCGAACTCGAGGTCGGGAGCCCGTGGTGATGTTGCTGCTCGTTAAACTTCGCGCAATGTTTGGGAGCAGGAGTCTGGCAGCTTCGTCGAAATTGAATAGATGTGCGAAGGAGGAACGAAAATCGGGGTAGTTCGATGGAAACTTTTAATGACTTTGGTGACAGTTTAACCTGCTCGTTGAGAGGCTTTCGATTCGAAGCATATTTTGAGCCACAGAGCACTGTAACGGTGGCAGCTTTGAAGTAGAAATTGTTCCAGACTCTCTCGACTCTTCTCTGTTCGATTAACGACTAACGACATAGGGATTTAGGAAACGAACAGAGATACGAATGATACCAATATTGAATTGTGTTTATCGTTATTGGAAAAACAGCTGAAAGTGCATGTAACGGAAGTTGTGAAAATATTAGGAAAACCACTAAAGCATAACTCGTAGTTTCTCGATTGGAGGCCAACACAATAGATGTACAGCATCAAATGACACCGCTCGGCGGGGCAGCGGCACAGTGTGACAACAGTAGGCAAATGGTCCGTGCAAAATTAAGGATAAGAAACCAGAGGCCCAAGAAAAAAAATGCCGTCCCTCATTTATTATACTTCGCGTTCGCGACAGCACCGCGCCATCACTCGCAGCTCGCATTCAGTTGTCAGCGCGCGTGGTTCCGGTATTGTGATCAACTCTCGGTTGACATTATCATCATCAGCAGCGAGATGATGTCACATCGACGCGAGCTTTAACTTTAATGGACCATCACACGGTTAAGGGATGTGAAAGGGAGAAATAAAAGACGAGCAAACGAGTTCCCCCCAAACTCCCCAACGACGACGGCTAGTCTCTCCATCCTTCGACGCATCCTTTCGTTGTGTTTACAAAAAGCAATTATTATAGCCATCACCGTGTACCGCCGTGATGCTGTATGGGTGCCAGGCGGTACAACGTTCAATGGCTGGACTCGATTGTGTTGGTAAGAGAAGCGCAGCAGTGTCAGTGAACGGATCCGTCAGTTGGATCAGGACATGCGCAGAGCATAGAACGGTCCCCCAAACGGTCGTGTTCGGCTTCCCGTCGTGGCATGGCTTGGCTCACGCACACCCACCCAAACGGTGGCCCAGGACGAAAGCGCTGCTTCGGGCCCCGTTGTGGTATTGGTGCGTTGAATAGTGTGTTGTTAGTCCGAGGGACGGCGCTTGTGACTGGCGGCGCCCAATGCGCCGGCATGTGTCGGATACGAGGCGGCAATGCAACCTACTACTCCTTGTGCAATTCCCGGCAGTCCAGTTGTTTCTTTCACCGCTGCCTGTACGCCAAACGCTTGTATGTGTTTTTGAGAGTCCAATCTTTGAAACAATCAACCCGAAATAATAATTAAACATTTTATTGTATCGAAGTACAAAACAGACTGCTAAAGGAATGCTTCCGAGAGTGTTTTCTGTCCTCGTCCGTGTATGTGTGGTTCGTTTACACTTGTCGATTGCTTCCGCGCCTTTCACTCGCGAATGTGCAGCTGCCAGACAATCGGGCGTAGAATAAAAGGCAACGCAAGTATACACCGGCATCAACCGGCAGCACCACCACTGGTGGGCCACCACCTGGTTTGGTCAAATGTAGTTTTAACACGCAACCCGCCGACGGCGCAGGGGTCCTGTCCTGTCGACCCCCCTTTTCACACGCATAAAACAGTGCCACAGGCTGCGCCAGATAATTGTTTGCACCTTTTATGAACAATCTCACGCGATGTACCCGCCGGTCACCCACCCAACGTGCAAGTTTGGTGGTGTTTGGGCCGCGCAAAACAATAACCTTTGTGCACCATCCGGGCCTCCCGGACGTGCACGGGGCCCCAACATAAATCAAAGCCTTCTGGCGGCGCGCAGCTCGACCCGATTGTTTTATGTTCCTCGATCCTCGAGCTCCCCCACCGCAGACCGCTTCGTGAGGTCCAAAAGCCCAGGAAGGACATCTTTCTTCTGTGTACTACCCGCGCCATCGTCGTCGTGTGATTTGAAAAGGGGTGACTTCTGCGTTGCGTTTACTTTCGTCCTTTCTTTCCGTGCATAATGGAAGCATAGCGTAGCGCAGAGCAAAGCGCTGAAAAGCGGCTCCGTGTGTCTGATGTGCTTCGTGTCTTCTCGACGTCGACGTCCATTGTTGAACGTGCCGCCGAGTACGCAGCCGAGTGTAAACATTAACCCGTGAGCGCGAAGCGTCACGTGTGTCGCAGGCAGTCTATCAGGGCGCCATCCTTTTGGTGTAGCTTCGAAACAATCGAAACAAACAACAGTGTGCAGCTCCTCTCTTTCTCTAGCTCTCTTTCTGTGTCTCTCTGTGAATATGAAAGCCACCTAAAGTAACGAGAAATGCAGGCGCAACGATGTGCAACAGCAGCGCATCCTTATGATCCATGGTCGGCCATATAGTGCAAGTGTTGTGTTGTGTGTTTTGATTTTCCCATTACTTACGCGCTTACTGAAAACATTATCTACTCTCTCTGTTCGTGGAAAAAGGCCATCATCCCATTAGGAGCTAACATGCAGCATATGTTGTCAGTGTTCCGCGAGTGAATGAATCCGCCAGTGGAAGCGATGTGTTCTCGTAGTCCTTCGTGTACCCTGGACCCACTCAAGTGCCATTAAATGGAAGGATATGTCGGCTCGAGGACTCACAGCTTTCACGCTTGGCTGATGAAAATGAATTTACCTTCACTTGTCATCGATCCCCGGTGCACGCGAGCCGGTGGCTGGCCGGCTTGATGATTGACAGCAGATAATGAGTGGGAAAGTGCATTACGCGCAAACACGCTACTAAACGTTTCCGAAGAGTGTGGGTGTTGTCTTGATGAGTGTTGCCACCGTACAGTGCACTCAAGCACGACGACCGCGGAAAAACATTGAAAGCCGATCGCGACGAGGAGATGAAAGTCATCAGCGCACCGCAAAGTGTTCCGCTTCATCGACGACATTCGCGGGCATCCTTCGGCCAGCAGCAGCAGGGCGGTAGTGACGGCGACACAGGGCTCCGCTGGTTCCGAAGCATCGGCCACAGTGTGCGGTACGACGACGAACACGAACAACCCACCACCACCATCACCCACAACGGACGGCCTAATCCACCGCACCGAGCGGCAGCGGCACCACCTAACGCTGCTGGTTGTTACCGTGATTTTAGCACCCGTTACCGAAAGGACACCTTTTCCGCGGTAGGACCACCTACATCCGGTAGTACCGGGCGGTTCAAGTGGCGTGGTAATCATTGTTTTATCTCCGCGACACCGGCGGCTTATCGACGACGAGCCTCGGCGAGCGGACCGAACGGTGAGCGCCATCTATCGTACGCTAGCGCAATCCTCCGGTGGATCGCTAAGGGCGCCCGGCGTGACCGGCGTGTTGTCGGTTGTTTGTGGCACCGAAAGCCAACGTCCCGACACAGAGTTCTCCACCAGGCGCCAAAGCTTCAACGACGACGACGACCACCACCGTTCCGTACCGTTCGTAGGTCCGCCATAATCTGCTCCAATGATGGGATACATCATGGGTTGTGCTTGTTTCAAAGGTGAGCATCATCGTGACTGGGGTGAGCTCCATTCTGTAATCGTCCGTGATGCGAAACGGTGATCGCGGTGCTCGGATAAAAAAAAAACGACACCATACTTTTCGCCGTTTCATTCAACATAATGCCCGTGACACGCCGCTAATGAAGTTGGTGACGGGCGCACAAGTGAAACATAATTTATCTTGGCGTGTGTGCCTTGGTGCCACCAACCTATCGGCCAAATATTTGCAGTAAGCGACCTCGTGCTCGTCCCGTATGGAAAAAGAAATGACAATATTCTACTTACGGCTAGGCCAGGACGCGATGTCTGCGGACCGATCACTTGTCTGAGATGAAAATTGAATAAATTAAATGTAATTCATCAATCTCGCTTCCCGGGTCCTCATCGATTCGCCGTCGGATTAACCGGAGCAAATGGGAGGCCAACGCTGAGGTGGGCTTATGGCAACACGAACACACATATCATGTCTTATATGCGTCCAGAGCCTTTCCCGGCCGCTAGTGATTGGCAGGGGCACAGCGTTTTTCGCTTAGGGGCCAAGCTCCGGACCGGGTCGCTAGGGATCATCAATCTTATGCTACACAACCACACATTCATGCACGGTTTTCCACTTTTCTCGCGACCGTTCGACTCTTTCGTGATGGCAGGGCATCGTCCCTAATAGTTTCAATTTGATTTTGCCATACCGGAAATGATGTCGGTTTCCGCTGCAGATAGCCGTCCGACGAGCTCGTCGTTATTGCTCGCTGGCCCGTTGGCGCATGCCACCATTTTCTATTGCATTTGCCGAGAGAAAATGGTTTGTTTAGCAATCACGCGCCCCCAAAGCTCCACAAGCTTCTGCTTCATTCGTCAGCAGTAGTTCGGCTTCCGGGCGGTGGCTTCCGGATCCGGTGCCCGATTGCAGATTGATTGGTTGACAAACGTGCGATCCAGATGCTACGGGCGGGCCGTTATGGGCCGCGAAGGATATCGAATCCGGTGGGGGGTGACACAGGCCAGTGAATTTTATTCGATATTTCGCTTTCGTTTTGCGTTATCTGTGGGTTTCTTTCTGCTCGGCCGCCAATCTGTGGCACCACGTTTGTTATTATTGACATTCAAAGCTTCTATTTGTAGCCGTTTTGTTTGAAAATATGCAATTTGTTCTCATTCGTTAGTCTTCTCGAGGGAGCTTCAAGCGTATTCAGTCGACCGAAAAATGCAATTTCAGTGGAATTCGTGTGTCGTTTTGTCTAAAACGATTTCCCATTGAATTTGTCACCCCCTTTGGTACGGGAAATATGAATCAAAACGTTTGCGATTCTTTCCGATGATTCGTTTCATTTTGCAAACAGGATGCGCCAACGCCAAGGGCCACAATGTTTCTTTCAAACTCGCCTGACGTCATCGAAAACATTCGATTTACTTGTGTTGTCAGCAGCGTTGTTCGGAGTCGGTTGAACGTCGTCGGTCGTCCGAGTTCAGCCTGTAGCAGCCGCATCAACCCGACCACACTACGAACTGCCGCGGGAGCTGCATTATGAATTATGCAAAAAGTATTCGTTAGGATACGGCGTTTCGTTTGCAAATTACATTGAATCCTGATGCGCAATGCAAAGCTGTGTTTGCATTATTTGAATAATGCACAGATTGGGTTTCCACTTGTTTTCGCAAATTAATTAGTTTTTCAAAGCTCAAAAACGCAGGGCTTAATAGATCCCAGGGCATCCATAGTTCATTTATTGTTTTCTGCCAATGGCGGTTGCGCCATTAGGACCGCCAATGCCGATAGCGTGTCACACGCCAAACGCGCGAGCCTTGTAGCGGCAAACATACGAAGCCGTGCAGCTCCCGTAGGCATTGCGCACGTATCCCGACGCACAGTAGCATCCCTCGGTGCACGGCGTTTCACAGGGCGTTTCGTCGTCCAAATTTTCGCACGTGTTCTCGCAGTCCGAACTACCGCACCGCTTCTCCTCGCCGTATTTGCAAGCTTTTCGGGCAGAAAAGGAGGAGAAAAAAATTCACAAAACTGGACCAGCTTTCCATCGCCACCGTAACGGTTCGACGGATGGTCGTACTTACTGATGGCGTTGACCGCGACGAACAGGCTGAAAATCAGTGCCATCAACCCGAGACACGCTGTTGGTTTCATGTTGCTTGCTGGTTCGATCGGCACGCCGAATATTTCACGATGAATTCGCACGATGAAGTGGTTCAACCCGAATCGACCACCGGTGCGTTCCTCGAAACGTGCTGGAACGTGGAATTGCCACCCGACCACCGTATGGTCTGGAGACATTTGTGCAAACAAACATGTCGTTAGGAAATTCAAACTCGACATGTCTGCCAGTATTTTAACGGCGCAGCAAATAGGGGGGATGATGCGTGTTGGACATTGTTGTTTTACCACTTTTTTTGGAGTAAAACACGAGGGAAATAATAACAAACGTTATGAGGAACTGAATCCCTTTGTTCACCAACGAATTGAAGTACAAACTCACAAATCGCATCTAGAACCAGCGATAGGCTCTACACGCGCCCGAACAGTGTTCCACTGGCGTTTGATCAGCTGCGTCGATCCGCTATCAGCTAAGTAATACTTCGTAGCCTCTCTTTTGCCAGAAACTTTCCAATAATCATCAATGAGTAATGTGGACTGAAAAACGCTATTTACCAATTGTCAGTTGATCTGATTACGACCGCATTCTACTGCACGCCTGCAAACCACAGGCACGGGAGACACCTCACCATTTGTTTCAGCGAAGACGAACTCCGGTTCGGTAAAATCTGTCAATTACTCATAAGAACTCCAGTTGGTTGCCTGGTAGGCGTGGTGGGCCCGCTTTAGATCATGTCGACAGTTCACCTTCGTCTTCAATCGCCGTGGTCACCAACGCAAATGAAGACTAGCAGCGGCAACAGGACGAAAGCGTGACACGCCATCATTAACCTCTCTTCACGGGCTGCTGGTTGGCATTGGGCAAAGTATTTCCGTTGGCCGTAAACAGTGTTGAACCGTCAGGGGTATTCGTACCAAACAAACAAAACACTTTGTGAGCCCGGTTTGTGGTTGATGGATAAACCTACTTGCTGGACAAAACCCCGTCCGAAGGGACCTTACAGATGTTCAAACAAAAGCGAGCAAAAGTGACAAAGAATTGGAAAAAACGATGTTTTTTATATTTAAAGTATTAAAATTAATGTGCTGCCCTCAATCTACCCACAGATTGATCTGAAAAAGGAGAATTTCAAATTTCATTTATCTTAAGCTACTCCAAGAGTATCCACTATCAAACTTCAAACACTTTTGACTAATGTTTCTACTTTTCCTCTCTTTTTCCCAGGTATGGATCATGCTCTGGATAGTGACACGAAAAGCGACCGCCTAGACATTGAAAGAAAATCACTCTTCTTCGCGCTTGCGGATCGTTTTGCACGGCTAGCCTCTATTTCTGGTTTGTTTTCCCCCATTTTGTGGCTGGCAAGTCGGTATGTTTTCTCGTTCCCTTTTTTGTTTCTCCCTCTACAATGTTCCATTACGATATTACACCGCCGGCAAAGCAGGAAGCATTCTCAATAACGACATAAGTGGCAGGCACATTTTCCTACGAATACCCATCCAGCCAGCCGTGGACTGGCCGTTGTTGGAAAATGGCAAAAAGGTGAAATATTTTGTAACGTGTCTCGATCGGTAACATAAAAAAACAGGTAACGCAATTTTTTTCTCTGATTGACGGAAGTTTAACCGATACCGTTTGAACCGCGAGGAAGCGTTCCGAAATGCCAACGAACTGGGTATGTGGATCATCAACAACTCGCATACGCTCTCGCATTTGTTGTATGAAGGGTGCACACCTTTGGGAGATGAGGTCGAATTCTTTTGCCGGAAGTCTGTGTATGTGTGTACGCGCGCAGGAATTGATGGTTGTTAGTAGTACGCAAACGAAAGCCAGTTACCATTGGTTTCGCTTACCACCCAGAAATATGCGCCAATAAGAGAGCGGCGTGCCAAAAATATGTTGAACTTGACACGGAGCTTCGCATGGCCGGATGTTTGTTTGTAAATAGATCTGGCGATGATGATGACGACGGTGATGCGCGGGGATGTAGATGAACGATCCCGGGATTTTCGATTCCCGCTTGCGAAAGGCGTGAACGACAGAGCCAGACTTTGGCCAAATGTGATCGAGCAAGGTCAGGCCGTCAGAGCTACCGACGCTGCCAGGTGGATTGAATCATCAATGAAAAACACCGCACCGATGCGAGCTCTCGGAAGACGGCCAGGGCACCAGTCGGGCGAGGCACTCCACTTTGCCATCGCCGTCAGCATCAATATTTATAGCATGAATCACGGTGGGCGCGTGTTTTGCTCTTTTTCACGGCCGCCCTAGCCTGCGGCTCCGAAGTTCGGCGTGATTTCATTGTCAGGGATAAACAATTCCTCCTGCACTCTTTCGCGCAGATACAGGAGCTACACACAAACACGGAGAGTAGCTCACTAGAAGCGGCCGGTTCCTAGTGGGATCGAAAGTGAGCATCACTCATCGACGGAATGTTTGGCTCTCACCGAGGGAAGTACTATTTTTAGAGTGCGTAACTATTCTCGGTTCACTCGTAGCGGTAGCACTCGTACAGGGTGGTTCGCAGCAAGTGGTTCTCCCTTTTTTGGCCAGGGCAACACACAACACAGAGAGAGAACGAATTCAGCCAAAAGTAGCTCAAATTTCGCCAGAGAGTAAATGCAGGGGAAGTCACATTGGGCACACTTCCGATTGGGCCGAAAATCAGAGAGATAGAGAGTGAAAAGAAGAGCGAACTGCAACTTTCTTAGCAGCTTTGGGCCCGTCATGAGGGACTTCTCTGTTTATGTTGCCACTCACCGAGCATGCGGTTTGCGGACCGGCTGCTTCATTGAACTGTGGTTGAACGTCCTCGCCCGAACTGTCATCGGCAATCGGCCACTTCTTTTCCCACCACACCCGTTCTTTCTTGCTCACGAACCGCCGGGATACTGGGGCCTTGCCCACGGTCGGGAAGAATTTGCCGGGATTCTACGGGACCGGGACCGGGCTGCCAAACGTACAGTGCGCCCGCCATTTTCCCACGGAAAATGTGTGTGGTTTGTGTGTACCTTGTTGTGCCGCTTAAGCAGCCGAAACGGGGCTCCCGGCATTCGGTGCGTGCTGTGGGATGAATTATTTATGTTGTTGTTTCAATTTCGTAATTTATACTGCCGGTACTGTTTTGTATTACCATTAGGTTCATTTTTTTGTTGCTGTTGCCTGTTTTACTGCTAAACCACAACCCCCAGCTGCGGCTGACGGGCGTGCTGCGTTACACTTGCGGGTTGGGCAGTTATGTGAGATTTTTCGCCGTTTTTTTTTTTACTATTTTTCGTGTTCCACGATGGAAAAATTCACGAGTAAGCTGCGGAAGGCTACCGTTACTGCCGGCCTGTGCAAATACAGCCCTTCGTGTGTACATGTGTGCGTTGCGCTGCTAATCACGATAAGAAAATGGCCCGAAAGTCACGTTTATTTCCGTGACAACCTTGAAGAGGTTTTTGGGGCAAACTTATGAAGTGGTTTAACGAGGTAAAATATACCTTTCAAGCAAACATTTTCACACGTGTCGTATTATTGATTTTTTAATTCAGCAGAGTCTTTTCACGGATGCCGAAAGGTAGTTTTTTGAGTTGAAAATTGATTTCACTTTGCGCCTCATACCAATTATATTTAAATTTCTTTACTGAAGGGATGAATAAAGCTATATAATATGAATATAATTTCAATATAGCTCGCATAACTCCTACTCCGGGGATTCGCTATTCAGTCACGATCCGTCGTTGGCATTCATTTCTATCACTCCAACTGCCATAGCCGCCTGATAATCCTTGGCATCATCCTTTATCTCGGTTGATTGTGGTCAACTTCATACTCTCTCGCTCTTTCTCTCTCTCTGTCATCTTTCAAGGACATAAGCAAAATCTGCAGAGAGCCTACCCCCGACGACGGTCACGTGAATCCGGGGTGCTCGCGTTTTGCGCGCCACCAACACCACCACAATCGCCAGTAGGCCTTCCAAGGGGTTGTAGTAGATCGATCGTGGAAATTGTCTACGACCTTAATAAGGCTGCCAAGTGCGTGATGTGGCCGGTAGAATTTATTGTAGCTCTACTTTTGCTTTGTAATCAGCTATCATCATGCACTGATTTGACTTTCGGCTGGGTATAGATCTTGTTCGGAATGCTCGTTTCAAGACAAATTTGTGGCCGGGCACGATAAGCTCAATTGTGGGAAGAAAAATGAAAATGTGATTCTCAAACCAAAACCTGATCCAAATGGTTCGAAAAACTATATCTCCCCAGGATTAACATCACTCCCCCGGGGTTCGTCGATTGTGTTGCACTCAAAAGAAATTCCCAAAACAAATTGGTTGAAATGGTTAAAGTAACGCTCATGCAGAAGAAATTATAGAATGAGATTGACGAACCAAGCGTTCTTAGTTTCTCTTTTGGGATACGTCACCAGGCGCCTCCATTGGCTTCTTTGCGAGCTACCCGTACAAAAACATTGCCATGATTCGTCATTTATTTCTTTGTGCAAGTGGTTGTCAAATAAATATGAACTCTGCAGCTGATGGGGTCGAGCATATTTTACCACCTGCGAAAATAAAAATTTACATTCCATGCAAATAAAGCCTTCTTTACGTAAAAATTTCGTTCCAAGGCGTCACTGTGCGTAAAACAGTTGATTTATGGGTTATGGACAGAGTGAACACGTTTCAAAGTGGCGATTTCGTCCGTTTTTGCCCTTGCCCTTCTGCAAATGGGTTGGTTGAATCTGCTCCTGATAGCAGACAATTTATGTTCCCCGGAAAACCACCGGCGAATGATGCATGATCGTTCTACTGGTTTAATTCGTTTGAGAACTCAAGCAACTCGTTACGTGATGGACCACAAAATAAATCAAACCGGTGCAGCCCAACCTAGCTACGACCATTCATGGCCGAAGAGTTTATTAATCCATGCAATATGAATGAAGCCAAAATTTGGCCAAAGATTAGTTTCCAGCATGAGGGGCGAACAAATGCCACTAGTCTTTTGCCTCATCTTTTGTGCGTCACGCGGTCGGCCAGGCGCCTCCATTCGGAGTCCTGTGAGCAGCCTTTCGCTCTCGCACGTCTCAAAGTAGCTCAAATGGGGCACTCTTTGGGGCGCTTCCTCGTTCGTTGATCGTTCGATGTTCACGAGTGAAAGTCGACGCAACTCGTGCGTTAATATATCTGTGTGTGTTGTTGTTCCCGGAGTTCGCCAGCCGGCATTCTCTACGAGCTGTTGCTACACCATGATGACGTTGTTGCAAAACAATACACCGCCACACTTTCCCCGGGATTTAGTTCGAAAGCATCTCACGCACCACTCTCGATTTCACGAGCGGAGTGACCGTTTTCGCTCACTTCCCCTTCGCAGCGCGAAGTATAATCGAATGGTTGTCTACCTTTCGAAAGAGAAAATGGAGAATCCGGCCACGGCTCGCTCTTCAGGTTCGCACGCAGGAGAGCCGCGAGAACTCATCCTCATTTCTCCCGCTGATTAATGCTCTCTTGCTCAGTGCTCAATCGTCGAGTCCGGTGAACCTTCCCGGGACAGTCAGGATCAGCTACGGTCTAGAGGTTCGCGGATACGAAACATTCCTCCCAGCAGGGGTGTTGGGGGTGGAGCACGAATCAATGACGAAAATCGTCAAGTTGCGCGACCGCCAGCTTTCGCTCGTCCCGACCCGTCCCGTTGCCAACCAACCGTCGGTGGAATGTTGATTTTCCGACGAAGCGCACACCACCACCAACACCATCGGCGACATCAACACCGATGCTGTTGCTGTTGGCGGTGGTGCCGAATCGGTTTCGGCGGCCGTCTGCGCCGCCGAGCAGCGGTTGCTAGTTGACTGCCAGTCACTTTCCGGATCCCGTTCTGTTCGGTCTTGAATTTTTACGTTTCGCGACACCGTCATCACACCGCCCCAGTATAATACAGCCTGTCTGTCGGGTCTGCCTGCCCACAATTGTTTTAAAAGCTATCTAACTATCATCAGCAGAGTTTAAAGAGAGTTTCGTGTCCAGCAAGTAACGTAACTGCAAAGATTCGCTAGTGATTGAGAATTAGGGAGTAAAACTCTCCTCGAAAGTTCGTTCGTTTCCCTGTGTGGTTTGATTTCCTTACCAACGCTGGGTGGCCATGTGACCGGTGTGCCAAAAGCGAGTGAAAGTCCCAACCCCCTCACATTTGTGTGATCTTCCTCACTGAACGACGCATTCCAACATTCCGTATATACTTTAGTCCAGCTCGGGCCAGTAAAGGTTTGATCAATCCCCGAATCCGGAAGAAAGCCAAGGTGCAAGGTCGATAGCACGTGATTGCTCACGTGCCGCTTGGTTACATCGCCCGTCGTCGACGTCGACGGGAGAACGAAAGCTTTAAGAACTTAATCCTCAGCGTGCTGCTGGAGCCCGTGTCCGGTTCGGTGCGGTGCAAAACTTGGATCCCCGGTGGATCCACACCTCAGCAAAACCGCAGCCAGAAGAGATGTGCTATATTTTTGATGTACATTGTTGTAGTGAAGGCGAACAAATCGGTCAAACAAACGGCCAGTAGCCAGCAAGCCCACCACTCTGGTGGGTGGAAGGCTCTAAGCGTAGGTCTCGAAGATCGAGCGGTCCTACCCGGGATGCGCAGTGAAGGCCACAGAACCGGGCAAGGCCACATTGGAACCAGCTCTCGAGATAGTTGTACGTGTTTATGTATGTGTGTGATTGGGAGTAGTGTTCTTTGCTGATTACGATTGGCGGAAACATGAATGCAGGGATTCGGTGTACCTTCTTGCTCTAGACTCGCTGTAGCAGTGTTGAAGATAAACCGTTAAGTAGTTGGGTAGACCAGAAGATTGTTATATTTTTCGAAGACGTCTTTCGAAGAAGTGGAACCTCTGATTCAATTTGCCAGAGTTTCGTGATCTCATTTGGGGCCCTTCGCTGGAAACATCGGAATCGACATCGATTGAATCGAAGTGCTCGCCACAAGGAGCTGCACGAACTTTGTGGCCCCGTTTTAAAACTCGTCACGACCCAACAGCAGCGGGCTTGGAACGAGTGGAACTTAATTGCAAACTTTCTTCTTCGGCCACGTTCGGAGGTTTCGGAGAAGCGCTAAATCATCCTGCCCATCCTGCAGAGAGCGTGCAGCATTTAACCCCGAAAAAAGAAATAAGGAACGAAAGAAAACAGTCATCAACGATGAGTGGTGTTGGGTTTTTGGCGACCATGAAAACGTTCGCCCCGAGCATTCGGCGGCGGCGGCGCATCGAGAAGCAAAACCTTGAGTTACATAACAACCATAACAACAACAACAACAGCAGCAGCGCCAGCAACACCGGCGGGAGTGGCACACCGGGCGGAGGCGGCGGAAGCGGTGGATCTACTCCGGGGAGCACTGGGACACCGGGCGCCTCCACCGGCATCGGGATGGTATCGTCCTCGACCGCGTCGACCCCGACGGGTCCGCCGTCGGGGCCGGCCGCCGGGATTCTGGGGGGTGTCGGCGAAGTCATTTCGCCCGGCTGGGACATCGTCCCGCCCATCACCCCACCGGCCGCGTTCCTCCCGCCCGGCTACAAGCGGCTGTCAATGAAGGGTAAGCAGCGGTTTGAGACAACATACGGGAGGGCTCAGGAGCCATCACCCGACGACCATTTAGGGGGTTCGGGGTTGAGAGTTTACGAGGATTCATCTTCCACCTCGCCACATCATCCGATCCGCCCCGTGCTCCGTGAAACCGTAATCAACCCTCTTCATCGTGTCATCCCCATCATCATTATCATCGTTCTTTCACTACACACAAAACTCCAAGACGCATCGCCCGAACTCTCTCTCTCTCTCTCTCTCTCGCAACTTCATTTTGGTGGCTTCTTGGCCCAACGAGATGAAAGAAACACAAAATCATCGAGTCCCTCAGCTGCTGGTTTTGGGGTTTTGGCATTCGGGGACCCTCGAAAGCTCTCTCGAAAAAGAAATTAATTATCAGCAGCACGTGCCTCCGGTTTTAAAATTAACTTTTGTCGAAAAAAATCGCTTTCTGCGTCAACGCAATCTGGGGTTGGGAACGGAAAAATAAACGACACGATCGTAAATCGTCCCTGAATGAGGCAGCCCAAGGTCACCGAGGATGCGCTACGCACGAGTCCTCCGGCAGCAGGGTGGCCACGTGGTACGCGAATCCTTCGCCAGACACGGAATGATTTTTGATTCTAAAACGTTCTAAAAATCATTGCCAAATAAAAAAGTGCGCAGAACCCTACAGACATTAAAAAAGGTACCAAAATGGATCCACCTCCTCTCATTGTTCGGAATGTCAAGGACAATCCGTCGCTAGGGTTATGTAACGGTAGGCGGTGGCCCACGATGAAGAAATAGATTCGTCGTTCGGCACGAAACACCCAGAGCAAACAAAAAAAAAACAGCAAAAATGAACATCTTAAGATTTCAGATAAGATTCGCGCTCGGTGTGTACCCCGCAGAAGTCACCTGATGTATGTGATCTTCTCTCTCGCTCTCGGCCGAGGATGGTGTACTGGATAAGCCGAAGGTCGGAGTGAATAGTAGCACCGAGGTCCGGGCTGGGTCTTGGCATTCATCCGAGGTGCTTTGATGTGTAGGGTGGCCAAGATGGTCTCCGAAGGCAGCGAAAAAATGTGTCTACAAACTGCGCCCTACGCGACAGTAGACCCCCATCGGTAATGGAAGTCTCGTTTCAGTAACGAGACATAACGTTCACGACCTGGTTTTTTTCGGTAATGGTTCGCTGCAACTCGTTGATGATGATGATGCTGCAGAGGTCGGACCCAACAATCTCACGTTGCGTCATCTGACAGGGGCGTGATTTTTTAAATTACTTTGCGAAAATTAGGTTTTTAAACATTAGAAGGTGTCAATAACTAACATTATTATTTAAATGAGCACAGTTCTATTACTCATTGTACAACATGCGATTGGACGGGACCTTTTCCGTAAGGAAGCTCTCAATGACACGTCGCTTAAGTAGTGCTCCTGCCGTCACTTTCCAGCGGATTATCCGGGTGAAGCGGCCATTTATGGTCATAAATATGGCTTATATCGAAAACCTCGTACTGCCTTTGACGGATGGACCTGAAACTCGAATTTCATGTGGCACAGTTTGGCCAGCCGGCGCTTGCACACGGTCGGAGTTGTACCTAAGGGAAGCCCCGCTGCTGGCAGTAGCTCTTCTCGGCAACTTTGACGTGCAACTTTGGCCACGGAAGTGATGTGCGTTTGTTGCTGTTGTTGCGTTCGTTCGTTCGGTTGTTTGACAAATTGTAGTCGGTCGGCAGACGACGCGGAATTTATGCTGGGGTCTTAGAGGGTAGCGCACATTAATCAATTTTATGACTGTTTGTGTGATAGATTTTGTGTATTTATGAGCCGAGTCAGCCGGTTTCCTAAAAGTGCTGGCTAGTATATGGTGTCCGTGAGATATTCTATTATTTATGCAAAGCACTATCCATGTGACACGAGTTTACAAAAAGCTTTAGGAATTAGGCTTCGCTCTATCCGACATCAAACTGAACGAGATACTGAGTGTGTTGACAAGCTAGTCACACGCCAAGAGGAATGCGTTCAAAGCGTGGACCCCAAAATAAGGATTTGAAGAAAATGTATTTTAATGCACTGCCCATCATTCAATGTCTATGATCCGGCGAATGGTGTTCTGATGTGATATTGTTTAAAAAAAGGAATGTGAATGCTAGGGCATCGTTCTATGTCATGTTTTGTAGGAAATGTTTCTTTTGCCACTCAGCGGCGGTTTTGATTCCCGCTCCAACATATTGACGGCGGTTCAATGCTCGGGGTCGTCCGTGCAAAGCACACTTACGAATTCCAAGCCCACTAGTCAATGGGTCTGGGGTGGGACTGCGATTATGGAGGAATTTTCAAGAAACTTCCATAAAACGGTGTCGAGAACCCAGTAACTCTGCAGAGCGACCCTGTTGAACCTGATACGGAGAAGGCCTTCGGTGTGAACCCTTTTGGGTATCTCAAGCCGGTAGCCAAATAATCGATAACACTGATTCATCCGGTGCTGTTACAACAACCAAAAAATCAATCGCTTTACGGTGCGCAAGGCTACTTCTTGACGGCCAAATAAGGACTTACGGGCCAGACGGCGGGTCGTTCGGAATGTCCCGATTGGCGCCGGTGAAGTGGCTAATGAAAACTCAATCCACCCTTAGGTCGATTGATCATTAATTCCTTAGAGAGGTCGTCCAATCATCGACCATGGTTCCGTCCGGTGCGGCCACTCCGTTTCCCGTGGGCTTACGCTGATTTCTATTGGCTCCGCTTCGATTAGCACAGCACTGCTTCACGTCTGTTGGGGAAGCGAACTCTCAAAACATGGGCTCAAAGTTTTCGGGTGCGGCCAAGTGGTTTTGGTTCGGGCTGTACTTAGAAAATTGATTATAGAATTATTGCCCCCATGGCCGGACGCCAGGGCGTCGAGGTCTGCACGGTCTCGGCCGTGCGCTTGAACATTAACCGTTCGCCCCGAGCGTGGACTCAGCAGCAGCAAGGATAACTGGACTCGAAAATTCCAACCCCCGTGACTGGGGGGAAGCCGATGTAATCAACTGAAAGCATCCATCTTGCGTCAATGTCTGGCGAATATTGCCCTCATTAATCAGACGATCGCAGCACGCGCGCGCACGCCCTTCTCTGTTTGCTCCGGGTGTCCTTGCGTGAGTTGGAATCCTTCCTGGCCACACCGACAGACCGCGAAAATTCCGGACCGTTTCGATTTTCATCGGCCTGTTAAAAAAACCGTTTACGATCCACCGATAGCTAACGCCAACTGGTGCGCTGCGTCCTGTCGAGTTTAATCCTTTCTATTTAGCATCTCAGCCACACCGCTAGTGAGGAATGAACTGAAATCAACAAACCGCCCTCAGTCCGGGCACGTCGGGCACCCTGTTGCACACACGCCCGGTGACGCCCCGAGGTCACTGGCGGTGTAAATCGTAAAACTGTTCGCCCCAGGACTCAACACACAAATCAATTCGGCACACACCCACTCGCGTACGGTGGGCGAGAAAACCCATTTGCTGTGAACGATCGAACGTCATGTCAGCCGAAAGCACCGCCGGGATGTGTGTCCTTCAGTCCGCCGAAGGACCCCTGTGCCGGGGAAGGTGCTGATGTGTCGTGCGCCCCGTTGAGGAGGGCTACCCGTGGCGTGGGCCCAGGGAGAGGAAAGTTTTGTTCGATTACACACCGGATCGGTTGCACACGGGAACAGTAAACAGCAAATGAAATGTCGACCGACGGGTGTGCTTGACGAAGCTTTTACTATGCGAGCCGCTTGATGTGATGATGGCCTCTTGAGGGTGACAAGCTGAGGTTGACCCTGAAACGAACGGCACGCGCAGTACCGCGTAGCCCTTCAATCAATAGCGTCCTGACGGTTGTGGTGAGCCAACAGTGGGTGGTAGAACTTGACTCCGGGCCGCCTTCTCCTTCTTTACCCAACCCAAGGCACGTTTAATCTATTTGCCACCCTCTTTGATCCACTCCGATCGGCTTGTCGTCGTCGTCGGGTTAAACATTTATGTCAGCCGCCTCGAACCAGATTAATTGGCACAATCAAAAACAAATTGGATTCGAGCCTTTCGGAGGCACCGCCGGAAGGTGGTACTGATTTGTCCCAGCCCTCTACGGCAACACGGATGTGTTGCCGGCCGGAAAAGGGGACGGTAAGGGCGTAATCAAATTCAACCGAAAGTTAGCACGTCACGAACTTTGCCACCAACTTACTTACTTGTGTGTGCGCCAGGGATGCCATAAAGGTGAGAATCTATTCTAAATATACTCCGTCACCGGTATAATTCCCAATCAAAATACAGGCCCTGTTGAACCGGACGATACGCAGGTCAACGGCAAGCACCATACTCGCCGGCTGCCGGCCGAAATCCCGGAATTTTGGTCGCCATTTTCTTCTGGCCCCCACTGCTGCTGGCTGTGGTCCGTCCCCGGAACGAGAGATTTTGACCACGGGACCGAAGCCACTGGCAGGGAAAAAGCGCATCCAGTAGCAGGAGTGCCAGTAAATTGGATGAAAGTTTTGCAGTGACCTAACAAAATAAAAGAAGACAGAAAAAAAATCGGTCCACCCAACCAAAAACCGTCTGCCCGTCCGAAGCCGCTGTAATTCACCAAATTTTGAATCATGAGACTTTTTTCTCGCTCCACCGCGTGTATGTGTCTGTTGGTCATCGAAATGATACGAGAAACTTTTTTTTCGACCGAAATTACTCAACAAACTTTTTTCTAGTCTGCACATTATTCACTCCTGTTTGTCGAACGAGAAGTTTCATCGTGCTTTGGTCCGGAGGCCAAGCGCGTCCTTCACAGATCCGTTGCCGTTGACCATCCGTTTCCTGCTGTTTGCTTCGTCTTCTTTGCTTATTTGCATAAAATCTGTATCCGTTTGCAGCGGTAGCGTACGGCAAACAAAGTTGCTGCTCCACCGATGATATGCATCGAACTTTGATTTGGCTTTCGGCGTCGGGGTTTGTTGGAAAAACTGCTCTTAAATTCAAAACTAGAGTCCACCAGGAATTTGCAAATTTTTTCTCTCGTTTTGAGTGCTGTCTGAGGGCTCTGTAGTCACAGCAAGGAGCCTTGAGAGTGGAACTGGCTCGATAGTAATGGATATGCATCTACATCCGTGCTGCGGTGGTGGTCATCGAGATATCTGGTCCCAAAATTCCCAGTTCAGCAAGCAGCACGCGCGTTGGTGGCGATAGATGGAAAATTAATTGCACGCAAATTACACTGATTGCATGTACCGTGCGATAATTGCTATCAGTTACATGGACCGGTCTCCGCTATCCGCCTCAGCGACCGGTTTTGTGGTGGAAACCGAAACCGATGCATAGACAACGGCCACTGTTTTGCATTAAAAAAATGCGTATCGCGAACTTTCCACCAATTTTGTATCGCTCCAGGGTGATCCAACAGTAATCGTTTCCAGTGGGAAAATAGCGCCCACAGCCGTTCTTCGTGGGGCAATCTAATTAAATGTGATTGATCACCTGCCACCGGTTGTGATGGGTTGGCAGGGGCACTACAGGAAGGGTCCACCCCCGCAGGCAGGTTTGGCTGAATGACGTTTCACATTTTCATGCCAGTTTTGAAAACAATTTCACAAAAACTGTTGCCTTCTCTCGGAAATGGATTGAAACGGAGACGACCGACGACAGCAACGGCCAGAAAGAAATACAGAGAGAGGGAAAAGAAGAGCCGATACATTACGTGTCCTTTATAGGACGAAGTGCCCACCGCGTGCGCCGTTTAAGCAATGTGTGTTCGCACTTAATCAGCACACCCTCACCGTTTGTGGAGGTATCCTTCATGGCAACATAAAATCCACACTGAATTTACTCAATCAAGGAATCAATCAATCATCGTGCGCGTGTGTGTGTTGTGAAACACGGCGGACCCAGACAGACCAGATCTAGCGCTTAGTCCTGCAGGAACTTTCTTATCTTGTACCGACGCGAATCAATCTCTGGATATTTACACGTCACCGCGCTTTCTGTTCACGCTCGGCTTGCAACATTGTTGGGCCGCCGCCCGACGATGATTGGTCCAGTTAACCGGTTATTAAATTAGTAAGTGGTTTCTTTCCCCCTTTTTGCCATTCCTTACGGAAGTCGTTTAATTGGACGTTAGCGCCAATGTTTCCATTACTTGCAATTATGCTACCGGCGTCCGTTCGGAATGATACCCAGTTCCCAGTGGGCTCCGAAAGCTACGCTTTTGTTATTCATAACAGTTCCCCGCAGCCCTCAGTTGTGTGGCCCACTGCCGGCTTTTATGGTGAACATTTCGATAATAAATGGCAATACTTTTGTGAAAACTTTTATTACACCAGCCACCAGCTTTGGCGGCTTCTAGAGCCATATCCCGATGGCCATTGAGTGGACTTTCTCGTTACGCGTGTCAAATACCGGTTGCTTTCGCCTCACACGCAGCATATCCTTCGGTGGTGCGTGGGATGACGACGACGAAAAAATCGTCTTCTTCGGCGGGACACGGGTTTGCGCTTTTACGCGGGCATCTTGACCTTTGCTTCATCCTCCGCTCCAACGATCTCCGAAACGGTCGGATATCTTTTATCATCCATACGGGGACCGAGCCTTGCTTAAGAAATGTGCTTTTAGAGGGCTTTGAGGACACTTTGTTTTTGTGGGAAAATTAATTTTCCACCTCACACCGGGGACCACCACTGAACGTAGTCGTTCGCTTGCGGTATCGTGTCCGACATGAAGACGGTGCTCCTGGATCCTAAATTGGTGCGTGTTTAACTTCGCTGTCTCCAGTCGTGACCGGTCTGCCAAATAAACTCTGACGTCACCAGGCTTCGGTGGGCCGTGGTGACGTCAAATTCGCGTCACTCTCCTGGGTCCTGAGTCCTTCGACTACATCGGCCAATCAGACGGTGAAAAGTTAATTGAAATGGAACCGATACAGAGAATGAGTTCGTGAAACACTCAAATAAAAATAAAAAGCTCCTGCAGCGTAGGAAGCTGAGTTGGGTCGGAGTTTCCGGCAATTTCCGGCGCTCCAATATGGCGGACCCAAGAAGCGCACAACACACACACTATTTCGTTGCTGCGAATGCAATCTGCAAGGAATTCCGAATGAGCCCCGTGAGGGCCCCGGGCCCTGCTCGAGGAATAAATTCGAACGGAGAAAGCTAACCCATTGGTACACCACTCCCCGTGGGTCCTTACCGGGATGCCCGTATCGTCAAGGGTTCCTGGTTAACCTTTTTTCTCTCTTTCTTGATTTTCCCAAGAAAAACCCTCCTCCCAGGTCGTGTTGTTGTAACGCCAACTTAATCTATCCGGAATACGGTGCAACCAGGGGGACACTAACCTTTATGTACCGGCCGCAATCAGGATCCCCATCCCGGAACCGATCCGGAACTGGCTGGTCGCGCATCTTATTAGGACTTGCCTGGGCGAAGTCCTTGTGCTCAAGAAGGTGAATGCAAAATGCCCTCGCAGCGCAGCGCCCGTTGGTAGGTTCTGTTTCAGTTACCTCCGTCTTATTGAATTCTCGAAGAATAGCGGGTACAGTAACACAACAGACAGTAGCAGGCAACGGTGGATTCCTTTTTTCACAGTCTCATCCATCATCCAACACACACCCTGGGAAACCTGAGGCACGCGAGGCATCATCTGCTCCATTCCCGAGCACCACCATCCCCCATGCGCTCCGTATTTGATTTGAATAATTCAACTTGGATAGACTTCAGTCTCCAAAGCTATTCCGAGCGATTTGCATACAGTACTTTCGTTTCGTGGAATCCGTCCACCTTGCGGCTTATTTCGGGGCACAACAGTTCGATTTGTGGGAGGACGTGTTGCGTTGCTTGGCCATTTTTATGTCACCAAAAATTTTGCATCATCGCCATCGTATGCGCATGTCGCCGGCAGGCGCCCAATATAGCTATGTTGACCAACATTATGGATTTCTTTTTTCTTTCCTTTTGGTCGCCAGAAACCTAAACACGCAGCTCGTTGTTACGAAACACCGGCCGCTATCGGATACCCATTTTGTGGTTAAGTTATCCTGCCGTGCCGGGCTTGATCCTCGTGGTGGCTTTCGGTTAACCAGGAATAAAGTAGACCCACTCTCTCTCTCTTCCTCTCTCGTTTCGTAGTAACCCCACCCGGTGACGCGAGCAATAAATAGATATTTATGTTTGTACAAGACGACGCCCCGTTTTTTTTTTCGGAAGGGCAGTTGCCATTTACAAAATGAATGAATTTATTCAGTAACCATGCCCACGATGTCAGCCGAAGAGACCGACCCGACGGGCGCCAGCGGGCGACGCCCGTGATGGTGAGAAGCGTAAAACCCCAAAAATCAACATTTGGCCCCCGTTTCGGGCGCTGTAAAACGACAACAAATGGTCGTTATTGGAAAGATGACATTAGCCAAATGTTTTCGCATGAATGAGTGCGCTTCCGGCCGACGGAATAAATAATGAGCGGTGGCGGTGGCGAGCAAACAGCACACCAGACCCCTCCTACGGTACCGGTTCTAACGACGGCATCGGTGTATGTGAGTGACACCCGAGTGGTTGGTCCTGCGAAGCGACAGTTTACCGATCGCCGATAAATAAATGGCATTACACGAACCGAATTGGCTTCGATATTTGTTGCCCGACAAATCACCATGAGTGCGGGCGAAATAAAACGCTTTGCTTTCTTTGCCATACTTGGTGCTGTCCAAGGTGCCTCTACGGGCTGCGGTTACGAAGAGAATTCGCGGCTCGCCGTGGGCTAGGCATCAAATGGGCCGGGCGACAGGGCTTACCAAAACACCGGTTATGGGATTATGTTTGGGGCGAACCGAAGCGCACCGCACCGTTAAACATCCCATTACGTTCCGCCTGTGACAAGGTGTCACACGAGTTGAAATGGGACAGAACTAACGCCGAACTCTGTGGCACCCGTGCGCCTTGATCCTTGATACGAAGGTCACTATTTATATTTCGGGAATTGGCAACGCTGATGTCATGTGAGTCCATCTGATGGTTCCATCGTAAAGTTTGACATTTTTGACGACATACGTACTCAGAACATTTTGTCATACGGACGCTATTTGTTTATTTTATGTTTAGTTGAAAGTTTCGTCTCGGCAAAAAAATGGAACTGAATCGTGAACATTTTCGAGCGATGATTTTTTACGACTTTCGACGTGGATTATTACAACAAGAGTGCGTCAATCAACTTAATTTGACTTTTGGCGATGATGCTCCATCAAAAACCACTGTGTATCGCTGGTATAGTGAATTCAATCGTGGTCGTAGTTCGCTGTCCGACGAGTTTCGTGAAGGTCGTCCAAAATCGACTGTAGTGCCAGAAAACATCGATGCTGTGCACGAAATGATTAAGCAAGATCGTCATGTAACCTATTGTGAGATTGAGGCATCCCTAAGCATTAGTTCCACCAGCATATATGCGATTTTACATGAACACTTAGCTGTGCGAAAATTATGTTCACGTTGGATCCCACATAATTTGACAATCGCTCAAAAAAAGGCTCGTGTCGATTGGTGCAAAGAAATGCTTCAGAAATACAATCGCGGTGCTTCAAAAGACGTTTATAAAATCGTGACAGGTGACGAATCATGGATATATTCGTATGAGCCCGAAAGTAAGCAGCAGTTGACTGTATGGGTGTTCCAAGATGAACCAAATCCAACAAAAGTTGTTCGCACACGAAGCACTTCAAAGAAAATGGTGGCCTGTTTCTTCGGAAAACTGGTCATATTGCAACAGTGTCTCTAGAGGATCGTAGAACAGTAAATTCTGAGTGGTACACAACCATCTGTTTGCCAGAAATCTTCGGTGAAATAAGGAAAACAAACAAGAGACGTCGGATTGTTCTTCATCATGACAATGCCAGCTCTCACACATCGGCTCAATCAAGAGACTATTTGAGCACTCAAAACATCGAATTGATGGGTCATCCGCCGTACAGCCCTGATTTGGCACCCAATGATTTCTTTTTGTTCCCATCCGTGAAGAATAAACTGCGTGGTCAACGATTTTCATCGCCCGAAGAAGCTCTTGAAGCGTTCAAAAATCATGTTTTGGAGATACCTCATTCGGAATGGAATAAATGCTTTGAAAATTGGTTTAAGCGCATGCAAAAGTGTATCGATCATCGTGGCGAGTACTTTGAAAAACAATAAAAATATATTCGCAGCTTCACTATTTGTTTTTGTTCCTATTCCCGAAATATAAATAGTGACCCTCGTAGATGGAAAAGATTAAAAAGCAATCAAATGCGTGGCGCGTGTCGGAGCAATAAAACTGAATTATGCATGTACGAAGCGAGGACAGCTGTTGCGCGACACGCTTTGCAATGCAACATCATCGGAAAAATCGTGAGAATTTTTCTCATTTGAATTTTCCAACTCCTTCAAAGTACAATCGATCAGCCTTCAATCGATGGCGAATCGGAACTCAACCAGAGAATGCGCGTGCCTAGCTTATTGCACAACGACAAGTTCCACGCTTCCAACTTGTGACAGTTGCCGAGCGGCGCTGACCACATGGCGCTACTAGCAGCCACCTGCGGTACAGCGCGGAGATCGCCCAGAGATCGAATAGACCCGAATTGCGTGGTTTGCGTATGCCCTGCCGCTTTTATCGGTGCGTGACGAGGTCGAGATTATTTTTAAAGTCCGTCACTCATCCGTCGCCAGCCAGCCACTCCATCGGAGGGCGTCCGTCAGCGGCGTGGAATTCAATGTCATTGTCTCGCCACGGATCCCGACGCGGCACCGTGCGGTTTGTGTTTAAGTGTTGGTTAAGCGATTCACTCGCTTTTGTGGTTCGGTAATGTGGGAACGGGTTTTCTTGTTTTGTTGGTCCACAGGACTTGGGATGAAATCTGCGCACAATCGTTTGTTTATTTGTACCAACGTGAAGCGCGCGCTGGCGACAGTCGTCTGGCCAGGCCATGCCACACCCTCAGCCCGGCCCGTCTCTCGGCGGCAACGACGATTGACAGGTGGCAGGACTGGTTTCTTCTCTCCTTCTTGCGCCTGATTCATTTCCGTTTTCTCGATGGCAGCGGAACGTGGTGGAGATGGCACGACGTGGCGAAATTCTTCGGGTACTGAAAGGGCCAAACCGGGCAACAGCTGTGCAGCAGAGCGCTATGATTCATGCATTCCTCCTGGCCCGGCCCGGCCGGTCACTCCACGCTCTGGCGGAGGCCAGAATCTCGGGTACATTCGACAGCCCCCCTCCGGCACCATCCGGCGGCTTCCCGCACGAAATCAAGGTGTCAAATAAAGCGAACCGAACGCAAGAAGTATTTATAGCCATGAAAGCGCACATCCATCGCCCACATTTTAGTGTCGCGACCTTTGTCAACCCGGGGGCGCCACGTACACACCCAGCTGGCAACCTGAACGGTGTCTCACCCAGGCTGGACTTCAAATGTGAGAAATCCTTTAGCCGGCGAAATTGTTGCGATCGCCCCCCGACTGTGGTCGTTTGTCAACATCATCGCGCACCACATCCACAGTATGGTTTAAAAATTACGAGATATTTTTTTAATAAATTAAATGCAGCACCATCCATTCAATAATTTTTTTTTTAAAGATACGTTGTTTCTTTTTCAAACGTATCTAATTTCAATTACTCATAAAAGGATCCTTTTAAAGGCAATTTGAGCATGGTAACAGATTAGGCGAACACGAAGGGCTGTTGTCCTTTTGGACAGTTTTAATCATGTCTTTCGAATGTGTTACACGAGTGTCCTTTTGGTCGGCTGTTAATGCAAAAGGAACAACACGAGCCCAAACTCTTCTTTTCTTCAATTAATTCTTTAAATTATCCAAATAGTGTCTTTATTTGTATTACAATCTTCAGTCTTCGCCATTTCACGAACTTTTTCCACCAAGTTGTGATTGATTTCGGACTTGTGGATGCCCAGGCCTTTCATCTTCCAAGTCCTCACGAGTTCTCCTGAAATCGGTTAAACTCCACTCCACTCTTGCTCTACTCATACACACATCACCATCAACTTGTTGTAACAAACTGTAGGTCTCAGTACATGTTTCATCAAGTTTAAAACACTATTTTTATCATCGCTTTTTGTTCCATGTTTGTACGAAATCTACTGACACATAAACGCGTAAAACCTTTTAATTTTAATTAATCCGATTTGCATGAAATTGACAAGAAAGGCATGCGTTTGACAGAGAAAGAATGTACTCAAACAATGTTACTGACAGATGAAGCTGCATTGTTTTTTAAAATAAAATCTCGTTATTTTAGCGATCATACTATGTATGAGCTTTTAACCGTGAGTGAACATGCTTTTGCTTTCCCTTTTCTTCTAGCCACATATCATGTTCCCACTGGCACTAGCTCCATATCGTCGTCGGATACGAGCGGGCCCATGTTGTTGGCCATTTGCGTTTCGCCGTGTTTTCTTTTGGTTTTGCTTTGCGTCTCCTGCTGGCAGGGCACTTGACGAACATAAAAGGCGCTCCCATTTCACGAACAGCGTGATTTGATGGAATTTCGACGTTTTCTTGGCGGCGTCGGCGCCACAACCTCAACACCGGAAGGTCGTTATTATATCATTAATAAGACCATTACCGGGGCTTTCGTTCGCTCTCGCCGGGTGGTGGTCGGCCGATCGTGACCTAGGTACATAATCAAAGCGCCCTCATCAAACACACGCCATCATCGCGGTGTTGTAGTCTTTGGAAATAAATTATGAGTTGCTTCCCATACTCTTGTGTCATTATGTGCCCCTTTCAAACAAATGGCGCCCGTCGCTCTCGTCGAGAGATGCGAAACAATGCACTGACCTTTCGGTGGGGTTCGCATAGAAAACGGAACCCACATTATGATGGATGACGTGTTGATAAATGTTTGACTCGCAAAATATTTGTGACCAGCGCTTCTTCGCCGCACGAAGACTGCGATGGAACTATAAAATTGTGGCGCTCTCAGGCTCTCTGGGAGTGATATTTTCACTCAATCATGAGGTTGATAAAAGGCGTGTTCATCGGTTTACCACGAAATCCAAACGGCTAGTTGTGGGTGTGCAGTGTCACGGCACGACAAGGCCACTCTAAATGGGATGATTCATCTGAAAGGAATGAAAAACGTTGCCCAAAAGCGCCAGCACTATTCGATAATTCTTCCGGCCAGCTACCTCTAGCACTTTATCACCCATTTGGCCGTAAATTTATTTTTATTGCTCCGAAAAAAACACAAGCATCGAACGCTATATTAGCCGACCGACCGACGGAGCATCACACCGAGCTGATGAATTGCTTGCGGTGGTGTGGTGAATTAATGATCAACTTCCAGCCCGCCCGTGAGCAGCGTTTTAATTTGGGTTAATCATTTCAACAGAAGATTCCCAAGTTGACGCTTGACACGGAGACTTGAGTTTTGGCACTGGTATTTCTAAGGCTCCTGTCTAACGGCTGCGTCGTGAAATTCGTGGAAAGCGGTTCACTGACTTACCCAAACACTCAGAGGTGTTTTGGAACAATATTTTAATGGCAAGTGGGCGCCCAGCGTTTAGGTGTTCTCCTTGACGCAAAAGTGTCTACCTACGCCCCGGCACCTTAAAGTGCTCAGCTTGTAGATCAAACTGCACTCCTGGTGCTCCAACCGATTGCCTAAGTAGTGGGGTTCCTTGTGGGACACAATCCCTAGATTGGAGCAACGTTCCGTTTCTGCTGATGACGATCTTTTCCGGCACACAAACTTGCGAGATAAATTATTCAAACAAACCACACAAACTTTTTATCGCACAACTAGCGTTCGTTTTTGCCCATCCACGACAAAAACTTGGCTGAAAACTTTCTATTCGCACTTACATTTTCGAAGGTGTGCCGGAAACCTCCAATGAAGCCACCAAACTTTTGCAACGTCAGCTGGAGTAAGTCTCTTAAAAAACTATCGTCGCCCTGGTTATCGAAAAAAAGTGTAAAAGAACGCGTCATGAAGTAGAGGGACAACATTCGTCCTCGGTCCTCGGTTAGGGTACAATCGATAACGGGTGTTTAAGTTTCGTGGTTTGTACGACTTCATGTTTCACGTTGGTTTGTGCTTCGCCGAAGATTCACTACGGCGCGATGTGGCAGGATGGCGGCACACCGAGGACAGTCACGGAGGATGAGCCATAAGCAAGTCCCACGGACGGGCAAATGGCTCTCGAGTGTACTTTAAACCCGACCACTCAGGCTCTGGGACAATCTGGGTGGCTGGGAAAATAAAATGGAACCGAAACTTGAGCCCCAAGAAACCTAACCGTCCATGGCTTTCGATTCTCCGCAGTCAGCAGCCATTTTTCTAGGGCAGATCTAGTGATACGCTCGTTAGGATTCGTTCCTCCTTTTTTCTGTAGCCTGCTGTTGGCAGTCAGCAATTATGTTTTACCCAATCGCACTTTTGCCCCATGCTGCTGGCCGATGTAAGCTCTCTCGATGGTGCAATGGGCTCTACAGCAACATTACATAATTTCTCGAAAGAATAAAAACACTATAGCCTGTACCGAACAATTCACAAACGTTTATTGCGAAGATCTGCAATTCTAATCGGCAGACCAGGAACAACTTAGGAACGCACTCGCCGTGCCGATGCATTAGACTATAGCCGCGATCCTAGACTGGCGATGTGCCTTCCCAGCTCCAACCTGCACGGAACCTCCGACACCGGCGGCCAGATTGTTGGCAATGTTGCCGGCCCCGCTCAGCAACGTGCCAGCGGCATTCCCTAGAATCCCGGCCGCCCCGGTCACGACTGAACCGGCGGCTTGTGCCACGTTTTCGGCCGTTCCGAGTGCTGCATTAGTGAGTCCGCCCAGGACGTTTCCGGCCGTGCCGAGAGCGTTGGCCACAAGGCCGGTTCCGGCCGCAGGCCCCGTGAGTCCAGCGCCGACGTCCGCGTTCACTCCGACACCACCGACACTGAAGGTGCCACTCAGCGAACCGGCAACGAGCGGGGCTGTGGTGGAAGTTGTTGTTGTCGCTGCGGAAGTTGTTGTAGATCCGGAAGTGGCTGCAGAAGTGGTTGAGGCTGCAACTGTTGTTGTTGCAGCGGCAGAAGTTGTTGAAGCTGCGGTTGTTGTGGCCGATGATGTTGTAGTTGCCACGGATGTTGTAGTGACTGGAGTTGTTGTTGTTACTGCGGCAGTTGTTGTTGTTGAAGCCGCGGAAGTTGTAGTGGCCGCAGAAGTTGTAGTGGCAGCCGCTGTTGATGTTGTCGTGGTGCTTGCC
The DNA here is from genome assembly GCF_943735745.2 of Anopheles bellator. Lineage (NCBI taxonomy): Eukaryota > Metazoa > Arthropoda > Insecta > Diptera > Culicidae > Anopheles > Anopheles bellator. The sequence goes on along the minus strand of NC_071285.1, from coordinate 48,858,539 downwards.
GTGGTCGTCGTGATTGGCTGAAGTAACGATGTAATCAACGACAGCAATCCCGTACTGTTGCCCGCTATGGTCAGCGATGCGCCTGCTCCAGTAGTCAACGTCCAAAGGCCCGTGCTGGCATTGACATTAATGAACAGTGTTTGGGCTGAGCTTTGTCCCAATAATCCTGCCAGCAGCAGGACACATCCCCCAACAGCTAGTGCTTTACGTTTTATCGATTGACTCCGCATCTCCTTCGGTGTGGTGTTGTGCTTCTGATTGTCGGCTTGCCACTGCGGTAACGGTCGGGGCTTGGTGTACTGTTTTTATAGTCAACTCCGGGGCAACCGGGAAAGCCATCATTGTGTCACACCGGATGTAACATACGGGGCAGATTGTCGGTCAGTGTTGCTCGGAGAGCATTCGCATCCCATTTCGGCACCCGATTGATACAAGTGGTAAACCGGGTTGCCCAATCGCTGGTCGGACGGGCTTTCCAGGTCCTCCACAACGCTGCCGTTGGCGTGTAAAGCGGAAAACATTCAAAAATAGTCCCAATGGCACACTTGTGCTCTCGAGCATAAATGCTCCCCGGTTCTCCGAAGCACACGTGGCAACTGCAATGAAGGTCGCCCAGAATGGGGTTACGTGATGAAAGCGATGGTAGCTCACCCAATGCCTGCGCTTCATTTATGCTTCGGAAGGCAGCATAATCGAAGGCTGTGTTTTCAAAGATGAAAGCGATGTCAAAGGCGATCCTCTATCTCTATCGGTCTCTCTCTCTCTCTCTCTCTCTCTCTCGTTCTCTCTGTCGGAGAGCAGCACACTACCAACAACCAGTACCCACCATCTGTCAGTTTATCTGTCCCCAGCAGAGGCAATTCTACGTATTGTGGTGATACTGCCCGGTGTTCAATGTGGCTCCGTGAAGCTCCGTTGACTTCTAAGGAAACGGTGCGAATGTCCCTTTCGGCGATGGAAAGCCCCCGTGGCGATGAAGTGTTTATTTTTGCCAAACAACTTTCAAGTATTTACTCGTTAAAGATAGACCCGCGGCGGCGTGTGCCACATTTTTACTTGGGCAAATTGGCGAGAAACGAGAAGTCACTTTTCGCCACCGAAAGAGCTGTGCTAATTGGGAATGTAGCATAAATATCCGTTCTAATAATAATCTCAAGCTACTTACGCCGTGCATCGGCATTGCTGGACTTGAGTGTGTGTTTTAAATGTTATTTGCATATATTTCATTCGTATAATGAGCGCGGTTCGCTGTTTCGAGGAGAACTTCCAGGGAAATCGACTCATTCATTCACTGGCAGACAGACACACACTCAACCAACTTGCTGTCCAAAGCTTTCCACCAATACTGTGTGATTTGAAAACGAAACAGACAAACCGTTTGAATGTTTTTAAGAAAAAGCTTTTTGTGTAAAAGTAAAAATTGTGTCATAAATGATGACACTGCTTGACGCTGCTGCACGCCTTTTGTGGGACGCAAAGCGCTCTCCCATTTTCGAACCATGTGGCCGGGGCGGGAAGTACATATCGTAAAAAGTGGCCCATGAAAAACTCACTCAAAGATAGAGCCTAGGCTAACGTGGGACTCGCGGGGCTGAAAAAGGACCGCCGCCAAACGAATTATTTGAAACCGTTTGCCCGCAAACCATGTTGGCGTTTCTTGTGCCAATATTTATCCTTTCCATCAGGCTCCTTCGTGGGCACGGCTGGGACCCACTGGCAACGGGGAGGGAATGTTCGGAGCTATCCATCCTTCGCCACACTAGATTCCGCCCGAGGCATCTTCTTCGCGCCTCGCCAACGCTTTGGAAGTGTCTGCGGTGTGTTGCGTTGTTGATGTTGCTTTATGTTTTCCTCCATTTTATCGCGCCAGCTTCCGGGGGCTACCACCCCCAGCCTGTCACCACCACCCGCACACAAAAGCTTATATCTGTTCGTTCATTTCTTAGTTGAGTTGAGCACCTTTCATTCGAAGGGCCGTGGTGGCCGTTGTGTCGTCCCCGAAGCAATTGGTGCCACCGCCCAGCCAGCCACTGATATCCCCACCTGAGCCTCGGTGCGCGTTCGTCCTTTGCGATCGATCCGATTGCACACGAACCGCTGGAGGCTTGGGCTCCGGAGTTCCGGGAAGGAGGCAAACGAAACAGGCTCCGAAGGACGCCAGCCCAACAGGATTTGCGTTTCCTGCGGCAAAACGTGTCACATCCCGCAGAAAGGACCGATGAGCCAAGCCGAGTGCGCGCACGTTTGTGTGCGGAATTTATAAATTTCTGCCCACCATCTTTTCTGCCTTTCATCCAGGACATTTTCGAATTCTTTTATTCGAAAAGCAGCACAAAACCCGTGGCCGTGGCAGTGGCGAAAGCTGCCGTTAGCCTGATCGGGGTTGGCATTTGTTTTGGGGGCTTTCCAGAAAGCCGCCTCTATCTGAGACCGAACAATCGATGGGGCGATGGCCTTCAGCATAACATTTTGGGTAGCCGGTTTCGGAGGGTGGTGGAACCTGAGCACACACCGATCGCGGGACCAGCGTACTATCGGGCGACAGCCTTAATAACCCTGTACCGTGGCCCTTCCGTGAATGGGCCACGCTTAAACGGGGCTTCACTTTGTGGAAAATGGAGCCCTACACCGGGGAACGGTAGTATCTTTTTGCCCGCAAGCTTCGCAATTGAAACACTTTCAGCGGAGCATATTTTATGCCGCCGGCCGCGATCGTTCGGCGGCGGTGCACGAGTTTCCAAAGTTTTCCACCGCAACCGGTTTGTTCGCGCAAAAGTTTCCTTCCTACAGATTAAACCTATCAGGTTCTGGAGGTGGCTTCCGGACAATGCCTGCGCACGACGGCAGCGAATAGTATCTACCACACATATGAGGGTGATCTGACAAGTTTCCGAAATGATGTGAAATGTTTTTGAAAATTGTATTGAAATTTTATTTTGCATTTTTCAAAATAGTAACTCACTTTTCCCAGCACTATGGCCAAATAGTACTCGCAAAAGTAGTATTTCTATCTAATCAGAATAATTTATCAAAAGTTGAATAACTGTTAGAAGATTGACTACCAAATTCACTAGCTTTCATTTACTAGTGTTGTCATCCTCATGCTGATTTCGCAAACTTCACAGCCACACACCGTCAACCAACAGCACACGACGCCTTATGTGATTAATTTTTTTTCTCCCGCGCCTTCGTTGAATCAAATCTTGTGCGCTTCCGTTATGTAGTAACTTCTTCCACTCGAAGCTACGGAAAATCCATCCCCACCCGGCGGAGACATTTTCACGCAATGGTAAAGGAATGGTGCTACATAAACCGGACCTCCGGCGCCCCTCTTTCACCCCCCGACAGAAGCTTTGCTCGCGGCAGGGCCAAATCTTCGTAAATTCATTACCGCCACACTGCATTGACAGTAGCCCACCAGCTAGCTAATCTCCCCAGGCGCTTCCGACAAGAGCATAAATTTCGACACCGACAAGGTCTCCTGTTTCTTATGTTTCTTCTCCGAAGTCTCGATTAATTTGCAACCACGCAACTCGACAGTTGCTCGATATGGGAGCTCGTCCCAGCTCCTCGTTCAACGGATGATCCAGGTTGAAGGGGCACAATAAATTTCAAGGATCCACCATTTGACACACGCAGCAGCCCTCTCACAATTGCGATTATGTTGTGCTGCGCCACAAGCCAATGCGACTCTTGGGATCGTGCCGAAAGCCACCGTCGATTGATGGCGGATGCGAACGCATCGGGTGTTGTGTTCCGGTTGTTTGCAGGCTTTGTGCAGATTGCTTGGAAAGGATGCTTCCGATGGGCGCAGATTTCAACTGTTGTACTGGACTTGGATTGATTTTCTTCCCGGAAAATCTACCCTACTCTGCCTCTCTCTTTCTCTCGTGCCTTCTCTGTGATCACCCGCCCACACCGCTCCGGCACCGGCAGATGAGCGTTTAATGCGCGCTGAATGAATGAAATTTGCAATCAGCCTCTCGAGAGTGTGCGCTGGATGGGCATCCGTGGCATGGCTATAGTAGCATCCTGGCATAACCGAGAAGCACGACCTGGGCCGGCCCCGGACGATGCTACATCCCACTCGAAAGCACCACTTTCCACGCGAACACTTAAACCGTGGTCCAGCCAGTGGATGAATCGGTGGGTGAATAAAATAAATTAAAGGACCACCGGGGGCCCATGGGGGTCAGAGCGAGCGCTCCGAGTGTGAAGTGTGCATGGTCGCTCGTGGGCGCCCGTGCTATGGAACCGGAAAACCGGTTTCCGTTTCCGCTCGCCAGACTCCCATCAAGGTACGGGTCGGCCTCGGCGAAAGCCAACTTATTGATTCCTTTCTTCACGAATCTCTGGCTGGGGCATTTTTCTCATTCGCAGTCCACGTTCCGTGGCGGTGGGCCAAAAATCCCTGCAAGGCCGTCATCATCATCGGTGGTAGTGGCTGGTGTCGGGGCGGCTCACCAACGCCAATTTGTAGCCAATATTTCGTGCAAAGTTTGCTGCCTAAAAGACTAAAAATAATCACGAAAAGTGTTATTGTAATATGTTGTTCGGGCTCGGCACCAGTTTTTGAAGGCGTTGCTTTTGTTCTTTGTAATGCGCTTGTAATAATGGTAGCTGCTGCTGCTCCGACTGTGGCCAGTTCAGGTTTCTGGCTGGTGAATACTGATTTTTCTTGGACCTACTCCAAGTGTGATTTTCAGAGTGAGAAATTTTGGCGATATTTTACTGTGGTTCACTTTGACCGACCGCGGCCAAAGAGAGGTTTCTTTCAAGTTTTCGCTTTTTTCACTCGACGTTCGTTAGCTACGCCACTCGAAATTTCCATCGATTTTCCTGTCCGAGGTTGAGTCATGCGTGAGATGCCTCAAGCCGCCACGCGACCGCCCCTCCTGTATGGGTCAAAATTTATAACGATGATTTAATCTGGCTATAGTCGCCTTAGCCGTGCTCGATTTGGGGTTCGATTTATGTGAATGGAATATTTGCGAAATATTCTTGGGACGAAGGACGGGCCGAATGACTCACTTTAATCCGTGCCTTCGTTTTTTATGCAGACCAACAACCCCCCGGGGGGACTGATTTTGTTTGAACGAAGGTAGCTACATCTTGTTTTTTCTGATCACGGGCTCCGCTAAGGATGTTCCCAGCAACCTTCCAGCTCGTAGTTAGGATTGCAAATTATGACTCCGGTGTAGACAAACCCCCCCCCGAGTCGAAACGATCGACCCTCTAATCGGGGTGATAACACGCCGTAATGGTGCCTTAGTCGAGTGAAGAAGGTCCCCGTTCGGTCGGGGACGAGTTGATTTCTGATATTTAAACCACGCTTCATTGCTTTGGCCGGCGCCGGGGGTCGGTAACGCGGCCGTAAAAGCTAATCGAGAGTGACCACTAGTGGGGAACGCCGACGATAAGTGAGCACATAAAATTCGGCAAATGATTGCCACATTTTAAAGAGAACGCCGGAGTGCGACCGACGGTCTTCGCGGGCCGATTGCGGTTTTGCGATCGATTGCTGCGTTACGTAACGCGAGGGCACGAAAGAAAATAAAAAACCGATTTTGAAACAACCGACAGGCGGCACCATGCGCCTCCATCAGGCGAACGATCGGGCGAGGCGTGGCAAATTCCTTTGACGTTGCATTGAATAGCAATAAGCAGTGTTTTTGTTTTCCTTCTTTCCATTCTTACCAACCCCAAATCAAGTTTTGTTTCCGAACGGGTCCGGTTTCGCCAATTTGCCGATCGATCACCCACCAGAGTGAGGAAATGCTTTATTTCGGGCGAACTTTCTCGTTCGGCTTGCGGAAATCCTGCTCGCAAATTGATCCTCGGTACGTCCGCACCTGCCACCGTGACCTGCCACGGCGACGGTGTATACGAAACGGTTCACTTTGAGCATTGGGAGATTGGAAATTACTGTACCGTTTTCCGGTGGTTGACAGTACAAAGAATGTTTCCTTTTTTTGTGTGCCTCCCATTGGCCCGAAAAACCTTGAGGGCCATTTTGTGAATCCGGCAGGAAACTTTTACTTTGTCCCTAGGTTTTCCTTTTCCGCTCTTTCTCTCGCTCTCTTCCGACTTCGATTGGTCCCCGTTGACTTTATTTTTCCAAAACCCCGAGGCCGAATCGAAGGAATAATCCGGGCACTGAAGGAAGCGCATAGTAAAAACCAATTTCTGTACAGGGCAACGATTCCTAGGGGCGTATTACAGTGTCCATCAATCATGTGGCTGCCGGAGCTGTATTTTGTGTTTAGTTCGGCAAAGAAGTGGGTAAAATATAAGGTCACAACGGGTCTGTATAACACTACTGTCGCTGGCATTGCGGGATCCAAATTGCTTACATAATTTTATTTGTTGCTTTTTACCAGCACACACGGCCGCGGTATGGCTGTAGAAAGTTGCTCGAACCATTCTTTGCTGCTCTTTTATTTACTTGTTTTCCAGTTCAGAGAATAGTTCTCATTTCCAGACTTCAGAGCAAACAAGAATATTGAGGCACAAAGTTGCGATTTTGTTGCAAGATTACAATTGTGTACAAAACAGCCGGCCTGGGTGGGTTGGATGCGGTTCCTGGCGCTTGCTTTTCCTTCCCAGCCGGGTTCCCACAGGAAAGAGCTTTCCGCTCTGTCGTTGTGCTATTTGCTAACTAACCCCAACGAAATTGCAACCGAAAGGCTGGCTTATCGGCAAAAGTTACTGGGTTAGTTGTGGGTTCAGTGTTCCGAACTTCAATCGGGCCACAATTTCATTCAACAAGCTGTCCCACATCCCCACCGGATATCCGACTACCGGCGAAACCGTCCGATGCGAGGATGCATTCCATGATTACATTAGCATTGTTTCATCGATATAATCGATGACTCGGTAACGATACCGGTCTCAAGACCATCCGACTCAACTTTAGTGAATACAGTAGCACCCTGTCGAAGCTCCTTCCCGGAGGTCGACAATGGTTTGAATCAATTTGTAACAGAACACACCGTCGTCTGGGTCGGAGTTTGATTGAGCACGGCACAGGTAACAGCCAGTAAAACGGGCATCATTGGACCGGTTTACGATTTCGTCTTACGCTCACCAAGAGCCCACCGAAACCGAACCCATTCATATGCTTCTCGCCCACATCGGTCTCGGGTTTTGGACATTGTACCTCAAGCCGGTGAGTGAGAGGCGAAACGAAAAGCCCTGTAACGAAACGTCGACGGATGGGATACTTTAAACAAGCCGGCATTGTGATTTTCGGCATCGATGTTTTTCTGCAGCTGCCGGTGAAACGTTACCCTGAGAAGGTACCAACCGCCGACACGTGGAGAACAAATAAAAACCTTCTCTACCGGGGGAGGAGTTCCAGTTTTGTCCCGCAAGTCACGTTTCTATCGCCTGTTTATGTATTTTTGTCGAACCATAAAACACTCAGCGATTAAGAGCATAAGGACTGCGTCAGTCGTTTTTGTTACTGCTTCGTCAACGTTTGCCTTTTTATGGCGTATGGCCGCTTTATGAGTGTGAAAATATTGGATTCCTTTGTAATATCCTGAACGGCCTGACCACGAGTAGAACTTGTGGGTGAGGCTCAAGTTTTTGGTCAATGAAATGAAAATAATCAATATCTAGAAGTTAGTTCGTGTATTCCGAGCAATCCAGTTTCTATTATCACTCAAACTTTTCCTATCACAACTCGGCGCCACTCATTCCGTTCCGAGCACTAATTGAACAAAATGGATGTAAAAAAGAAAATCCCATCTCAAGCGCTAAATCTCCCAACGGTAGTTACGAAAATTTCCCCGACAAGTGGTTATTATTGTTCGCTTTCATCTTCGGCGCCCATTGCCGGGTGACTGTAACGATCGCCTGCCTGCCGACCTGTCAGAGCTTCCATTAGCCAAGGGCGGTGTAGGGAAGCCACCCACTTACTATAAACAGCAACACACACAGACACGCGAAATGGGGCGCTCGAGACGATTCCCAATTTAAAATACCACCACCGTACGCAGCTGGAGCGCTCTTAAATCCATTGCGAGCACCGGCGTTTGTATGGAGCGCGAGGCACACGCTGTAAACACCACTTCTCCGCTGTCGCCGGTTTTTGCAAATGGCCAGGTGGCGGCTGGCAATGGTGTGCCATCTTAGATTTTAGAAACATACGACGCCCATGCTACCATTTGCAACGCATTGCTCGTCTGATTCGCACACCGCGCTGAGTGTTGCCTCTTTTTGATGTTTATTTTCTTTCACCGAGAGAGAGAAAGAAAAGTTTGTAAAAAGTGTCCCTCTTTCGGATGCCATTCACATTCAGGACATATTCGCTAGAGGTTGTCCGCGAATTTTCCTTTTCATATGTTTTCCATTTTCTCTACCGGAATGCTGGAATGCTCAAAAAAGTAAAACGTTGAGTGTATGTATTTCAATAGGACGAAAAGTGATCGTCTCAGTGAGTGATAACTAACTTCGTAGATTAATGTGTCTACTCAACGCAAGAGCCAATTTTCACCTGATGCTACCGTTAAGCGATCGGATGAAACAGTGTCGTGTCGTGCACGAATAAAAGGCGTTCTGTTGCATGATAATCGTTAATCATTTCACTAGTTTCCGTTTGACACGCCGAGTCAAATGGGCCTATGTTGGCCCACAGCGTTGCCCGTTGTTTGCGTTCGAATCGAATCGCTCCCGAACACTGCTGCCACCTGCAGCAGACTTTGCGTTTAATCATCGTCCTACTTTCCCTATTACGACGTGGCGCGCACGTTTGTTGCAAACATTCCGATTACGATTCAATTAATTTCATCCGCCACGGTGTCGTCGTCGGAGGTAGCACCGTGAACTGCCGTGAACCGTCGTGCGCTGCCGCCAATCAGCTACACGAACATCCGTAATGTTACGCAGAATGCTTCAACGTAGTCCTTTCGGATAGCAGACCACGGCTGGCAGTGGCGATGGGACTCGCGTTAATCGATGGGAAAATTCTTCACTTTTTCAAGCGTAAACACGACGACGAGTACAAAATGGGCTTATAATCCCATTTTGCTTTCCATTTTCGGAGGTTTCGCTTTCGTTTACTTTTATCCTCTCCCGTCGGTGCATTATATTCACCGTACTATTTTTGCTCATTAGTTTCAGTCGTTTTTTACACAAACTGATTTTACTTTAAGGTGTTTTTTGTTCGTTTTACTCTGATTTATGACTAATTTTGTTCGTTCCGTTGCAAGAAAAAGCTTGCCAATCGCGCGCACATACTTTATTTGCACCAAGAACTACCTTCTACCTCTGACCTTGGCAACTTGCTAGTTATACTTGCGCGATTCCACGCCGAGGAGAGCCGACGCTGACGTGCGACCTCCTGTAACGGTCCCAAAGGAAAATCTCAATCAACGGCGCCCTACCTACCGTGGAAAGCATTAGCCGCGGCCGTCACCACCCGGGCGACCCCTGCGAAAGGTTGATCGTAAAAGTTGAAATGAAATTTTCATGCTCAAATTAAATGACGGAAATATAATTTTTCGACGGTCAACATCCACCACCGCGCGGGGCGAAGGCGCACATCCTGCAGCCACCACCAATCAGGGCCACCGGCGGCCAAGTTTGTTTGTATTTTGCGTTGCGGAATTTGGTAATTTCACGCCACTCGCACACACACCCACAGCAATCCGCCGAGAGAAGTGTGGTTTCCGTTCCTTCTTATCTGATTGTGCGGCGCGCGGTTTCCTTCGTAGAGGCGTTTGTGCTACGGGAAGGGACACACTCCTCAAACGGCATCGGCAACCCCGCGGCCGGGCGCGACCTTGTTTTCGGGGTGCGTAAGGTGAAGCACATTCCGCACCGTCGTTCTGGGAGGGAAATTTTCCATTTTACGATCACCATTGTGCCCGATTTCGCGTGACACGATCACGCGGTGCGTTGATTGTGCCGACACGGTGCACCGGCACAAGAGCGGCCGTTAGCAAGGTGCTGGTTCGTCTCCCAAGGATTCAATTAGTTGTTCGCTATTTAAAACGAATGAAACGGCTTCATCGGGTTTTCTCGAACGGGTAATTGCTCGAATTTGTTATTGACAGCTGTAGTTCGATTAACATTAAAGCTCGAATCGAATTATTTCTTCCCACGATGTGTGTTCGCCGGCAGAGGCCGTCGACTCAAGCAGCAGGTGGCCTCTGCTGCTGTCTGAGCGTGTGCGGAATGCTGCGATATTGGCTCGTTTTTTCGGCACCCTGTTTTCTTTTGGGTTTTTTCAGTTGTCTAAATTTAACACTCACACTTCCGATGGATGGCCCATCGATGGTGGATCCCACTGCTCACTTAGCTCGCATCCCATGCGTCGTAGGGGCCGTTGTGGGTGCTATTTTTATGCGATATTTGTTGGCCAATTGTTCAACTCCCGTGCAACGATCGATGCGAAATATCGTCCTAACTCGTGGCGTATGTCATACAATGTGTGAACATCGTTATTGTGTTCCATTTCTGTTTTCGCACGGTTTTTCTGAGAAATTTCCTGAGTGTTTTGATGCTTGGCCTGTTGCAGCGACACCGTTTGTTGGGGTCCGTGGGAACTCTTCTTCGTGCCAATGGCAGTGCTTGGTTTATAGAAAACCATACCCATGTGCAATTCAAACGAGGCCACGCTTGTGATGGTTTGTTTTTGTTTTCTATTCACGCACTGGCCCCCAAAGGAAGTGCTTCCCGGTGCTCGGATTTTATGAGACGTTTCAGTCTGGCAATAAAAGACTCACGCCACTCCCTTCTTCCGCTCAGTTTCATCGATAAATTATTACAGCGAAAATATATCTAGTTCAAGGTGAGCACAATCCACTTGAGCATGCTTCAAGAAGGGGCCCCAAAACTAGAGCGAAGATAGCGTGTAAAAAATCCTGTTCTCGAGTGTTCACATCAATCTGCTTCTCTTTCTCCACGGTACACGACGCTCATCACGTCCCATACTGAACTGAAACAGTAAAAAGAGCGTTTCTCAGTTCGATCCATTCGAAGAGAGCATAAAACGACGGTCGGTGTCGTCATCGTCTCGCCTTCACCAAAACGTCACCACCAAAGTCCATTACACAGCGCGCAGCGTCTCATCACAGAGGATCACGTCGCGGATCAAAACATGTGGTCCTATTTCTGTCGTAAGAAGAAGGGCGTCCCTGGCGTGTTCAATGTCGCTGCCTTGGCCTTTTCGACATAGGCCGCAGTGTGGGCCATTCAGCGTGCCCTTCGCGTATGAAGTTTTTTGAATGAAATCCTATCTTAATTGCATTTTGCATTGAATGTCCTACACGAAATGCTCAGAGACTGGATTGTGGTTTCTTTTGATACAAATTATGAAAAGCTCGTGAATAAAGTTAATCGACAGAGAAAAGAACGTGATTTGAAACACTCGCTCAGTCATCCATAAAATTATACTTGATTGCCTAACAACCTGCAATTACAATTAACATGTCGACAACGTTGGAAACGCATTAAATTCCTTCGTGATTAGTCGATACACTTGGCCAATTGTTCGCCAACGTTGTTAAATTCATAGAAATTTCAATAGAAACATAGCCATTAATTACTGATTTCTAGCGTACTGATTAATTTCCAATTACCATTTCTAAATCGATACGAATGGCCGGGGGACCGTATGATGGCGTTTATCGTTAGTGTATTTGCCAAACCAATTTTAATATGAAGAACCAATTCGAATGGCGACAAAGTTCCACGAATCTCACTGGCCACTGGCATTTAAATTCTAGCACCCAAGTCCCATTTCGATCGTTCAGGTCGCCCCACGTCGCTGTACGTGGAACTCGCGAACCCTCACGTCATTCCACGCGTTACCGGGCGCCTCCACCGAACACGTGTTCGTGATGGGGAACCGACGGAAACGGATACGTAAAAGCGGTACTTTCACATTCTCTCACGTCCGGCTCACGGTGCTGCTTGCTGCCAAAAAACTGCGAAATTACTCGGCATAATGTTCGACACACACAGAGTACTGCACGGAGTACGAATGTCATGTGCATATTTATATTTCGGTTCGGTTCGGCTCTCGGCCGGATGGAAATCACCGAATGTCTGAGCGAGCGGTTGTGGCTGTTATCCATGACATTGACAATGACAGTGAAGCCGCGTCGCCATTGGCATTTACGCTGTTTGGCGGCAACCCCTGAAGACCTTTATCTATACTGCATCCGGTCGCCGAATCATGCCCACAAACAAACCCACACACGCAAGCAGCGCCGGTCGGGCACAAAAGGGTCGTTTGCTTTTTGGCACCAACCAACGTGGGCACGGGTGCGTCGCACTGTCGCCAGCCACCCGAGTCGAAGGCGCGCAGACGGGCAAAATAAAAAGGTAAAGAAAATTATTTCACGAAAACTGCTTTCGAAATCGTCAACCGTACGGAGCCGTACGTTTTGTGTGGCGTCGAAAGAAATGTGCGAATAAACGTTACGTCTCCGGCCGTCTCGAGTGGTGCTGTGGCCCCACCAAACTTTGCGACGGGACGGCCCGTGCTCATGTGCGCCACACACGGCTAGACGTCCTTGATATAAAATATGCCATTTATGCTCACCCTCGGTCGGTGTGCACCATCTGGGCAGAACCGTCGGCACATAAGATGTGGCATCACATGGCCCAAGGAAAGCATTTTCGCAGTCGTTCCGCCCGAAAACACTGCATTCCGCCGTTGTTTCTGCCCTTCACCTTCGACGCGATCACATGGTTACGATGATGGAAAGGACTATGCAAATTTGGTTACCTCCTGTGTGTGGTGGCAGCTATAAATATTGGCAATATTAAACCATCGGTGTCGCGGCGATGGGCAAGCAAAGGACACTTTATGGCGCGCATCGTCATGCATATTTCTTGCATACCGGGTTCCGTTCAGGCGCTCCCACGGCGCATGTAATAATAATAATGTTCGATTGGGGAATCGTTGTTCATGATGTGCCGGATGATGAACATCGCAACATCGGGCGACCCGGGTACGGTTTCCCTCTATTTCACATCTCTCTCGTGGTCTCTCGCGTTCAAATACCCCGCTAAACGTTGCTGGAAAATGCTGTTACTTTTCCATCCATCAAATCTGTCTATTTGAAGTGCTATTAAAATCGTGGCTCACTGCATGGCACGACACTGTGCTGTGATAAAAAGCGTGGAGTGGAAATTGGACACAGTCCTTTGAAAATAAATAAAATTTGAATTTTGGTGCACCGCGGGCAACATGAAACAAATCGTTGCCCAAAACTGACAGGCCTCGTTATGCAATTTGGCGGCGTGGTGCTGCGCCGCGGGGCAGGCAGATGTTTACTTTCATTGCGCCAAAAGCCACTTGCCCCCGGGCAAACGGGAAGCTCTTTCGGTAATTGCATTCCATCGATGGGAATGTTTCAATCGGACTGCTGCGCTGCGCTAAGCGAAACGGTGCCGACGTCTAGCCTCCCGACTCAGCCAGATTTGCTTTCGTTTGTGCATCAATTTAGCAGACGCGTCATTCTTTTTGCTGTTTTACTTCTTCACTCTCGGTTACATCAGACCCCTTTTTGGGCCATCTGGGCCATTTTTGGGAGTGATATATGGCGGATCCTTCCCCCGGGTGTCAGACGGGGGCGATAAAAACGCGTGTCGTACGCGCGATGCACGTCATCGTCTTACGCGATCGTTGCGCATCGGTGTAAAGTTCAGTGTCAGCGTAAATAAACAAACAACAAGCATGGCCGCTTCCAAGCGACGCTGATTCAGGCCCCGAGCCGCGGATCGAAATCGCGTCTAATCTCGCACAAGCTCAACTGCGTTTCCGGGGATGTCAATCATGTGGCTCGGCAAAGAAGAAAAGTCTTTCTGCAACCCTGCAATTTATTGCTCGCACCCGTAAAAGATTGGATTTTCGGCTCGCTTTTATGGGTAATCTATTAAAACAATGGAGCCCATAAAAGTCGGCCGACGTGTGTCCAGCTGAGCAAACCAGGACTGCTCAGACAGGGATGGAATATTTATTTTGCGTTTCCCCTGTGCCCTGCCGCAGTAAATTTGCTAATCGATTAGGGCGATCGCCGCCATGCGGTGTCGCATTCTGGCCTACCCTAACCTGTTCCCCAAGCCTTATTCGGACCGAATAAATATTTGTCCGATGAACTGTTTGCGATACAAATTCGCAAATTACACAACCGGGGCCAAACCGGTGACGAACACGCACACAGCTAAACAGATAAACACGTGCAAGAGCTTGGCAAAAAAAAACAAAATAAATAATTAGTCCCTGCCATGGGCTGGTACGTACCAAAAGGTCCTTTTTGAAGCGCCAGAACAGAGAATGTGCCTTTTGATCTGCAAAAAAATTGACAAAATTGCGCAATCACCGTAGTTAGAATATGCCACGGCTTTTGTCGTCGCGTTGTTGTCTCACCGGGGAAATGCTTGTAACCCAGCTTCACCGGCTTTCCCACCGTTTGTGTACTTTAATTGGCCATTAGTTTGGTGGTCAACACGTAGTTTGGGAATTCGTTAGAACGCAACCCAAAACAGCAACGCTGACCGACCCCACAATACACGAGAGAAACGATTAATAATAACCTCTACACCGTCTAGACGCCAACGACTAGGTAAAACATAATATTTTCGCGTCAATTCTCGCGGTTTATCTGTGTTGGGCTTAAATTAAAAAAACAAACCCACACAAATTTAACTTTGCTGAATCGACCAAGCCGAATCTTTCGGGCCAAATTGAAAGATTCGTAATTATTCCTCAATCCGCGCAAGATTAGCTTTATTGCCAACAAAAGTTACAGCCAAAAGCCAACTTTTAACGAACCTGACAGCGGAAGCGGTTCAGGAGGTTTGCTCGATCATTATTTCTCCCGCCGCGCAATTTGCGGGTTCCGTTCCGATTCTTAATTCGGTTTGATTAGCGGCGCAATTAAAACCGACACACGGACAGGAGAACCGCAAATTACATGCTTGTACGTGCCAATCGAAACCCATTGAGGAGAACAACCTCGGCTCGATGGAGGCGCCTGGTGCCCTTTCGATTGATCGGTCACTCGGCGCAAGCCGTTACACGATTAGCAGCGCGTGTGTTTCGTTTGTTTCGGAATCAAAGAAAAAAAACGGCATGTTTACAGTTCTTCCTCTCAGCCGATTTTTGTTGGGGAATAACAAAACCATATGTTGACCACTGTTGTTTCACTCATCCGTGATAAACCGATGTTCAAATAATGCGTAGAAACTGAAATCGAATGTCGTGTAGGCTAAGTGTCGGAACGTGAGAGTGAATCTCACGTTGTTATCGCATCTATAACCGTGACGTGAACTAAACAACCAAATCTCTTGCCAAACAAACCCCCTAGCCGGGTGCAGAAGGTGGCGAATATCTTCCCACACAGTGTCTCTTATGACGAAAACTTGTACCACAAACAGATGGGGCAAAGCGTTGCCGTCGAAGCAAAAGTTTACCAATTATCGCTCCGACTGCGACCATCCTCCGCTGGCTAGAGTCAGCCAATTGGTGTAGTAAACATGCACGGAAAATTGTTATCAGCCAAGGAAGTACTACAAAAGGGACCAGCTATGGCAAACGTTAACGAAACGCAAAAAGGGTAAAGTTTTGCAGCAGGTTAGTGAACAAAGAGTCCCATTAGAAGCACGGAGACGTTTGTGTTCTACTTCGTAGTCACTTGTGGCCACTAGCATTTCAACTGCCGCCCCATTCGTTGTTGTCGCTCACTTTCGGCAGAACGATGCATTTGGATTAAGGCTCTTCTGTACGACGATTTATTCCCGTCGCGCTTTTTCAAAATTATTCGACGGCTTCCAACATTTTCAACAACAATATCGTGTGATTTCTCTCCCAAGACGGAGATCGGTTATCGATCACACTGTCAGACGTCTAGTCAATGTCTTTTAAATAGTTACAGCTTACGGGGTTAAGAGTACATGTCCATGCAGATTTTATTGCATCAAACCCTCTCAACAGAAGAATGTGTTGTGCCACGAAATAGGATCCTTTATGCGGATCACCTAGCGGCACCATGGCTTAACAATAGAAACTAGACTAGTCAGCAACTGTAGGACACGAGAAGTTTGAATAATTAGTCTTTGTAGAACTTGTGCTCCATTCTCCAACTAGACGGGGGGTGGCTCCGGCCACAGATTTTAGTATAGTCGGACCAACGATCCCAAAAATCGCTTTTGAGCTACACTGTCGTTTCGAATTTCGCTCGCCGCTTGTAACGCTCGTAGTGACACGTAGTGTAAGGCAAGCTGCGTAGTAACGTAACGGAAACTCCGAGTGTTCAACATCATTTGTCACATGCTCCGTCATCGTCCATCGCTTATCCGTTGCCTCGCGCCCATCTTCATTTCACCGATCACATACTGCATTCCATAACGCCTCGTAACGCTCACTAACGCTAGCAAAGTAGGACTGCGTACCGTGTAACACCTTAGCACCCTGGTGCCCTTGTGCTATATGTGTATTTTCTTTCTTTATCTTTCTCTTCTCTTTCTTTCCCTAACACTACGCTCCTCCGTGTGTGGTAAACGATCGAAACTTGTGCACAAAATCGCTCCATCGAACAACTTTGCTCACAAAACATACAATTTTATCGACCTCACCAACGACCAACTGCGCGTCCACCTAACGCCTTAATGCACACACATATACACAAACTCTCACATGTCCAACACGTTGTGACACTTGCAACCACCGATGCATTTTGCTGCCTTGCAACCCACGCAACCGTCTGACACTGTGTGAATAAAAAAACACCAAAACGTAACGCTTGCCAACTATAACCGTTCCACTTTTCTGACCGCGTGGCTTCCGGCGACCATACCGACCGTTCGAATCGTTCGATCGGTGCAGAAACACGCAAGGATAAGTACGACAGCCGGCATCACGAGGCGAGTGTCAGCATCACTCCGGGAGCCGGTGGTCCATCGGCGTCGTCATCGTCGTCGTCGGTGGCCACCGGTCAAACGCAGCACTCGGTCGGCCCTTCCGTAACGACCGACAGTGTCAGTGTCGGTGGTGGTTGTGGTGGTGGTAGTGGCAGCAGCAGTAGCTTCACGATGGTGTCACATCCGCCCCAAGCTAAACCGGAGCGTCCGAACAGTTTGGGCCCATCGAAGCAATCGCGGCGGATTGTCTGCTACCATGGTGACGGTTGTAAGTATGATGATAGCGCGGCATATGACCCCCTGTCCCTTTCCACTAACATCACCAGACTTTGTATCGCTAATATATGTTTCCAACTCCCGGTGCTATGTGAAGTAGAAGAAATTTTGAATCCTTTCTTTCTTTGATCCGTTTTTTTCCGTTCCGGCACAATGGTGCTCCGTTTCTTTCGGCCATTTTGTTTACGTTACGATTTTGTGAAGAAAAAAAGTTAATTTACCACGCAAACTCCTGGATCGCGAGAGCGTTACGCACGTGGCGCGACTGCGACTGTTGGTTCTGTTTTTTTTCTCTTTCGCTCGCCCTCTTTCTCTCTCTCTCTCTCTGTTTCACCGAAATGGCAGCCACCAGAGCAAAACAGAGTGTACGTGCAAAACGAACCGAGAATCGACCGGCGCGACACCGATCAGTAGGACAGAAGAGAACCCAATGAAAATGTGCAACGAATTCGCTTTTCTTTTTACAGCGCAGCCCAGCGTGACATTACTAATGACACATCTTTCTCTCTCTCTTTCTTTCCGTTTCAATTTTTTTCTCTCTCGCTTTGCTCTGTCCCACCCCCGAACAGTTCAAGATAATCAAAGGAAAACTCCACCGCCCGCAAATGACGGCCAGCAGCAACAGCAGCAGCAGCAGCAGCTGCAACACCAGCACCACCAGCCAACGCAATCTCTACAGGCCCAGCACCACCACCAGCAGCTCCAGCAGCAGCTGCAGCAGCACCACCAACAGCAGCAGCAACAGGCGCAGCAACAGCTGCAGGCGGCGGCGGCGGCGGCTGCGGCTCAGTACCAGCACCAGCATCAGCACCAGCACGGTCACCATCTGCCGAATCACATAGTGCTGTCGGAGCTGCCGGAACCGCCGATACCGGTGTCGGAGATTGGCCCGATCCCCCCGCCACCGATGTTCTCCACGCCCAGCCCCACGCTCGTCGGGGGCCGGCCACACGGTGGCGGCGGCGGCGGGGGCGGTGGCGGCAGCGGCGGCGGTAGTAGTGCAGGCGGCTCTATTGGTGGCGCTGCCAGTGTTGGCGGCGGCAGCGGTGGTGGTGGTGCTGGCGGGATCGGCGGCGGCGGTGGTGGTGGTGGCGGCGTCGGCGGCATTAGCGGACCTGGAAGCGGGAGCGCCAGCGGCGGCGGCGGAGGCGGCCAACCACCGAATGTGCATTCCACTGGTAGCAATAGTAGTATTATGAGTAACATTATACCGTTAGATATGAACGATTACGACTACGATGGTAAGTAATCCGAGGGGCCCGGAAGCAGACCCCCCTCCTTCGGCGGCCTCCTGCAGGTCATCTATCACCCACTGTACCACCCTCTCTCTCTCTCTCTCTCCACCCACGGTGTAGCCTTTTAGAGTGTGTTAGTTGTCCATTAGAGTGTAGCGCAGTGTACAGCACCACTAGATAGCGATGACCGGCGCGCGGGCGCGTGAGAGAGAAAGAGAGAGTATAACTTCTTCACCACTAGATTCCTTGCATCGATCCGATCCGAACGCGGCTTCCGGTCTTGCCTCCGGGGCGGCTTAGACTGCCCTGCAAAGCACGATTCACGCTTCGCTTTTTTCCCTAATTGCCCACCGAAAAGGGCTGAAGCATGGGAATTTTAACGGAACTCTGCACGCCGCCTCGCTCAACACTAACACGCACACGCGAGCGACTCCTTCGCGAGCACTATCATCCTGCAGCATCTAGCATGAGGAATCCGCCAAGCAGCCACTAACAGGATAAATAAATTGCCCATCTCTGCTTGTGAAACGGATTGCAAGCTTGAAGTGTGGCGTGATTGCACCACCAACTGCAGTTGACAGGGCCCGTCTGTATGTGTGCTAGCTATGTGTCTGCTTTTATGTAGCATAAACCCGTGCACATTCGGGTGCATTCACCGCGCAACGCCAATCAACTCCAGCATAGCTCGCCGAACACGTCGAAGACCGCTGAGAAGACCTTCTCCTTCTCGGGTCGGGCTTTACATCTCCACGGCAGAATTTTCTCGATTGTTGGCCGATCAACATGAAAGGAATTATCTACTTCAAGGCATCCGTTTCGAGCTTCGGAATGTTTTCGACAAAATTGCTACGAGTTTGGGCCTACGGTTTGCTCTTTATCGTTGTCTTGATCGGCGAACGCCTTGTGGTAGCGTTTCGATTTACGATACTCACACGCTTGGTGATTTTTTAAATAAATTAAATTCCTCTTCGTAGAGGTAGGACGGAGGCGATTCCTAACGGGCGATTCCGCGAAATGTTGCATTCTGTTGAAGGCAGGAAATAAAAATAGCCGCACCGTGGCGCGCTGGCTTCGGTGGTCCGTCCACGAAAGAACTGTTCAACAACACTCACTCAGGCCGCGGTGGCAAACAATAGGTTCTATGATATTTTTTTTTTTCGCTGTGCCGACTTCATTTCGTCGACCACCTGTTGCGCGATGACCGTGGTTTGGAGCGACCCATGTCAGCGTGTAGAGCTGAGCTTGTTCTAAACAAAATTCGTAACATCGTCGCGTCATGAATTGCGTCGAAAGCGAATTTAATATTCTAACACACACGAAGACACCGCACCATTTTACTCATCCATCTTCAGTTGATCGGTGAGAGGATTGTGATGGAAATTGGGGAAAACCCGCATCGCGACACCAAACCACGGACCAACAACGCCATGCGTGACGCCATACGGTTCTTGGGCCGTGGGCCGCTACTTCCGGTACGCGAACCGCGTGCGCTTGTGGCGTATGTGTGCGTAGCCAACGCACAGAGTTCACACCGAACGTCGTTCACGTGCTGTGACCCAGTGTGAGCGAGACGCACACTCCGACACCTTCCCGGCACGGTATCTGGCCGCGGTGCCGAATTATGCAAACAGGATGTGTCGCTGATCTGCCGACGGTGCCGCGCCGAGCGGCACTGGACGTCCCGCTGGACTGTCGCTGTAAACCCTTCGATGTGGAACCCATGAAAAGGAACCCAGAAATGATATCTTTAAACCATTCAAAAACCAAAACGACCGATCGAAATGGAAATTATTGGATGGAAGTCGCTTCTGAGAGCTCCTTGTTTTTGGCGGGAAATAAAACACTGGACAAAATCTGTCCAGTGTCCTCGAACAACGAATCTTCTTCCAGTAGGCAGTCCGCACGATCCCTCCAAGGGTTGGGATCGAAAAAAGAAATGCATGCCAATCTAAATAAACTTCTGCCTACCACCAGGCATCCATCCATCCAGTCGAAAATAAACCATCGACGTCAGCCGACGTCGTAGCGTGGCGGATGAGAAATTTTCTTTTCCCCAGGACCGAACCGCAGGGACCAACCAGTGACGCGCGCAACAGCACGTCACTGACGCCGCACTCGACTGACGGCCGAAGGAGTTGCGAATGGGAAGAAGAACAAAAAACGCACGCAATATTATTCCCATAACTGCGCGGCCTCCGGTTGAATGAATATTTCATTCGTGAAAAAAGAGATCCCCCGTGGAGTTGTTACGAGAGAAGCGCCGTGTTGCTGCCACAGCTGAAGATCCGCCGGAAGAGCCGTTGATGTTTCGCATAAAGTTGTGAATCGCTGCTCCACGTCAGCAGCAACTCCGACCAATCAACGCCCCGCGAGAGCGTGTCAATGAATTTAGTCACCTGCGGGCGGCGGCTGTTGGATTACTTTTTCATTTTGCCTCTCGAAGAGAGAGTGCCACGAACAAATTAAATTCGCTGACGTTGACACGCGTGCTGGCGTCGTCTGTTGTTGCGTTCCGTGACTGTGACTGTTGGCACCACTTTTCTCAATGAATCCAGAGAACCACGGACACGGACGGCGGCAGGACGGTCGGAATCGAACACCCTTCTGTGTGCCACGTGTGATTCGCGACGTTCCGGAAAAATCATAAAAATCCGAGGATGCCAACCACAACGGGCCTCCCTGCTGAGTGCCAATCAATTTTTCCATTTCTTCGTCGATTTCACGTCTTCAGAGGGCAGTGATCCGTTTTGAAGTGCTCACCCGATCATCATCACCACCCGTTCATCTGGAGGTTGGGTTTGTTAATTAGGCATCGATCCCGCCGTTAATGCCGGTCGTGGGAATGCTAATGTGGTGCCCGAATAATTCGGGGTCGGAAGTTGACTCTCCATTCTACAGCTCCCCCTTTCAATCCATCCGGTCTCGGTGTATTTAGCGACCGTTGTTTGCGTGTTTTAACGTATTCCACCTTCCGGTTCGTGCTTCAATTTTGCAGATCATGAAAACAATGATCACGAGGAGGTTGATTCGGACGAGGACTACATGTACCCGATGTCGCAGCCGAACCCGAACATCGACACCAACCGTATCGACGAGATACCGGCGAAGGAGCCAAACATTAACGCGGTGCCATTGAAGTCTGCGCTGAAGAAGAAGGGGTCGAACCCGGGCACCCCGACCCAGGACAACCGGGCCCTAGCGGTACGGTACGATACGAACCCGCCGGCTGCGGCCACCATCAAGTAAGTACGAAAGGTTCTCCGAACCGCGGAGACCACCCCGCTAGGGCGAGGAGAGCCACACCAGAACAGAGTCGCCCCATGTCGCCCTTCGTACACCAAACATGGGGACAAAACAGTCAGAGAGAGAGCAATAGAGAGAGGCCACCAGTCCCAACTCATCAGATCACGTCCATTTTCGCTCGGTGTTTGTATGAGACTGTCGTTCAATCCGCCCAATCCGGCGGATGCAAGTGAAATAGCGTAGCGTAGCATAGCACGAAAACCCCTGCTGTGGTGGCCCCGTGTCGCTCTGTTTGATCGCACACCCCAATGTAAGGCTTCCCCTGTAAGATCCTAGCGGTGCTAGGATGCCAGTAGCCCAGACTTAGTCATTGTAACGTAATATTTGTGGTACTTCTAGTCGTATTAGCTCTCTTGCGTAACTTCATCTTCACGTGTTTCACGATATTGTTGACGGTTTCCACATTTTATGATCGAATTCTCTATCTTTCTTTCTCTCTCTTTTCCACTCTTGCGCTATTCTCAGTCTCTCTATCTCACTCACTCACTCTCTCTCTCTCTCTCTCTCTGTTTTCTCCTCTCGCTCACACCCTATTATATTGTGCGCTCTCTTTCTCTTCTTCTTCTCTCGCTCTCTTGTATTGTGTAACTGTTCAACCAACCAATCAACTGTTCGTTTCTGTACATTTTAGGCCAGTTTTACGACCACGGATTAGAATATGGTAATTTCCGATGATGTTTGTTACTTGTTTCATTTCCAGTTTGCATCACCCTTTTCCCACGGTTCACTGTTGTTGCTATGGTTGATGTTTGTTGATTGATTTTATTTTAATTCCTTAACGCATTTTGTTTGGCTATGCTAATGATGTTGTTGTCCGTGTTTTGGTTTCTTGTTACTGATATTTGGTTTTGCTAATTATTCACTCTGACACACACTCCCCGTGCACGGCAATGGTACGTTAAATCTCACGTTGCAGAGGAGCTCTTGCGTTTTATGTTGTGGTTATTATTTTTCATTTACACAGTTTATTTGCCAATGTTTGATGAATGGTTTTTTTATCTAAAGATTGATAGCGCCATATATTTGCCGAACATTGTTGCCGAGGTACTAAACAAAATTAGCCAGCAGGTGGATGCAAATCTGTTTGACGACAGGCACCGTTTGTGTTGAAGCTTTGTCACGTGCCGCCTGGGAAGCTGGGCCAGGGGTGTTAAATTGGATTATACGCTTAAGCCACTGGTAAACCTTTCGTGCATGCAACTCACGGGCCCGTCTGTGTTGATATCGTTTAAAGCTGGTGTGTTGAGCGAAATATAAACAAAGGAAAAGGCTGCTTGCAAAGGAA
The DNA here is from genome assembly GCF_943735745.2 of Anopheles bellator. Lineage (NCBI taxonomy): Eukaryota > Metazoa > Arthropoda > Insecta > Diptera > Culicidae > Anopheles > Anopheles bellator. Next base: position 48,835,559 of record NC_071285.1, on the reverse strand, counting down.
AAAGTCACGCATAGAGCAGAAATCACGTTTGCCAATCACGGTCTAGGTGCATTCCACGGTTATGTGCAAAACGGACTCTCTTCTGACACTCTGAGCAGTGTTCCAATGAGCACCGCAGAGCATGACACAATTTTAATACGACTTTCTGACACCCTGTTTTCGAAAGCAGACCATTTGGCAAACTATTTGGTGATCCCTTTGGTGTGTGGTTCTCGGAAGACCGCCAACAGAACCGTTTAATGTAAACAAGAAATGCAGATTTAAACTTCGGACGACTACAAAGCCCCACCGGAAGGACAGTTCCAAAGCTCTTCAAAGTTCCTCTTCGAAGCAGTCCTTAAACGTCCTTCCCTTGTTATACCTTTCCACCGGGGGCTTCGAAATGACGAAACTTTTAGCAAACAAACCGACCGCCGGTGCCGGGTGCCCTTCCGGGATCTAGATAAAATATGCCACTCCCCTGGGCCGATTGCGCCTGCCGCAAGTTACAAATTGTGTCCGCCAGGAAGAAAGAGGTGTCCCCCCCATGTCTGATTACGATTCTTCCGGAGGCCATCCATCTGGGCGCCCTTCGGCACTGGACGGCCTGCATGGGTACTAAGCGCACACGTCTCCAGCCACGAGCGAATGGCGTCGTGTAACATTTTGTGGTTCTTTATTGTCCAGTATATGGACCGTTTTCACGAAAAAAAAGAAACAGCCCCTGCGGACCAGGCCCAGAAGATCTTCTCGGGCCGCTGACCAGCGTACCGGAGAAATCTCTCACAAAACTCCCCGTTAACTTGAAGTGATGTGTTTTCTTAACCTTGTTGGCTTAACCCGGCAAGTGCACGGTGGTGGCGGCAGCGGCAACGGCAACAGGGTTTCGATGGCGTCAGTAAAAAGGAAGGTTTCTTTTCAGAGTCCAGCGACCATGGCGAGCCGTTGTTTATGGGTTAGGGTTTTCCTCGTTTTTGCTAGTATTTTTAACTTAAGAAACCCTTGCCAGGCTTAACTGGACCTGAATAGCATCAATCTTGGGTCGGTCGAGGTTGTCTGCCCTCTTCTCTGGGTGGCAACGGGCTACACAGCGCAGCCGGAGGGATTACGGTGGCTGATGAATGTTTTCCGCTTTTCCGAAACCGAAACACTGTCGCTGCTGCTGATGCACCGAAAGGCCCCGTGGTTGTCTTCCTGCATCCGGCCTCACACGTAGTTGAGTTTTATATTAAAGTCGTAAAAGTTGGTAAAACATAACTGCGAAAGGAGTCGCCTAGAGTATTATTAAACTTTCGTCTGTAAAGGGGCGAATGATGTCCTTGATGATGAACTAGCTTTTTACGATAATGCACCCGATGTGTGGTGTGACCGAGTTTGCCCATTCGTTTCGTAACACTTTCGACCGGCGTATTTTGGGGTATTCTGTGTATTGCCCACGACCACAAAGAGTTTCCCAGAAATCCCACCAGTGAATGGGCAGCTTCGGCGAAGGGCCAAAGTCTCTCCAGTCACGATGCAGCGTAAAGTCGTCATCATGGTTCTGCGTACTACGTGCGTGGTGTAACGGTTGAGCCAAGAAAGGATTTGATCTTTGTTTTCCCACACAACCGATTGCCGTAACGACGCTCGGCCCCCTATTGACCGCCACCCACCGTAAGGAAGTTCTCGTGACGTGCGCATTCTTCAGCGACTTCACAGAAAAACGGTTCCCCATCAGGCCTTCTGGCGTATCAAACACGAAGCGATCCTACCAGAAAAGGTACGCAAAGTTGTGCCCGTGAGGCGTCGTAGGCGTTGTGCCTTCTTTGCCACAAGCGAACGGAGGGCCACCCGGTCGGATGTCGGATGAAGTGTTAATTTCCTTCACCGCTCGGCCAGATTTCTGCTTCCTGGGCGAGGTGTATAACCTTCGAAGAAACCCGACTGCGCAGTGGTCGAGTAAAGTGAACTCCCACGGTGCTCGGAAAAATAAAGTGCCCACCGGGGCACGGGGCTCGTTTTCTTCGTCGGTTCGCGATCCCGCGTCGGGTATCTTCCTGGCGGAACGGAAAATATAGAATCTAACTTTCCAACATCGTTACCGGGGCCACGCGGATGTTCCGTTGCCACCAGCAGTGGTAGCTTCAGGGAGATGAATGAAACCGAGCTTCGAATTGTTAATGATTTACGGGATGTCTACTTTTGTGTTATGCTTTACAACGAATCGTGACAACCACTGTGATGTCCCAAAAGGTATACCACAATTCTTAACAACGGATTTCTTATCAGTCATGCGTCTGGAAATCTCTCATCGAGATCCGCTTCGTAGTATCCGCAACGAACGCAATAGGTACAGTGTTATGAACTCCCGAATGCCGTTATACGCGCAGACATAAACCTTACCGGCCCCAAATCACGTTCCACGCGAAGACCAAGACGCGTAAGCAGAAACAATAAAATCCGGTGGCGTGAAAGTAGTTGCAAACGGTCTGTTCGCTCTGCCGGAAACAGCGCTGCTGCTCTCGGTGTAGCGCGAAAAATAATGACCCAACGCGAATAAAGAGCATCGCCACCCGGGAAACCGAACACCACATCCGTCTAGAAGGCCCAACCTTCGCGGGTGGCTGCTATGTTGGTCTCAGCATTGGTTCTTGCGGCTGGCCACATTATAATGATGAGCTCCGAAATACGTGCCGCTGCCACTCCGTTAACGATCTTCCTCCACAAGGGGTCCTGAACCATGTAAGTCCCTCTAAGACAGACAGCCCTTCGATTCTCGAACCTCATGCTTCTCCGTCATGCTTCGATCTGTGTGTTTCCAACGCCCGAAACCCGAAGACGAATGACTGACTGTCTGAGTGAGTGAGCCTGGTGCCATTCTCTGCTGCTGGTGTCTAGTGGTCGTTAATTTGCGCCAGTCTGAGTTGTTGGTTTTCAGCTTCTTCGCTACCATTCAGTACCGCATGCGCTTTTCCCGACACGTTTTTGTGGCGGTTCTTCAACGGCAGGGACACGTGTGCTAGACACCCACTAGGTTAGTGCGCTTGGATAGCACCCAACTTTTCCTTTGTCTTAATTAAAATATTTTCCACAATCGCGAATTCTTTCCACTCGCTCTCTGGCAGATTAATTCTGTCCCAAGAAAATTGGGCGTACTGTTGTTGAGCGCTCTCCAGTAGAGCTGTAGAAGCTGCTCCCTCCAGAACGTGCACACTTTCCACGAAACCACCACCAGCAAAAAGGATCCGGGCCAAAGGTCGCTGGCAGAATGTTAACTTTTTGCAGTTTAGCGTACAGCAAAAAAATACGACAACATACGTACCTTAGATCCGCATCAAACGTTCAACGTAAGCTCTTGCTCGCAAGGTTTTATGGAAGACCGGTCCCAGGAAAACGGGATGCTCTCACCGCGGGGGAGCTCCGTTCGAAAGGCCCAACCCAACCAAGTGAGTGATGCCGGCACGCGTAAGCGAAGCTTTTATCGATAGAATCAGATTACGCCGCGTGCGTTAAAAGAAAGACGTCACATTATGACGCACGGCTTTCATGTGGTTTACACTGCAAAGTACAGTCCGCCGATAAGAATCCCTTTTGCCACGCGGGCCGCTATTAGGTTACCCCGCTTTCTCGGGGCGCGTTGGGCCGTGTAATGTCCCCATTTTGTATGGGGAGTATGGCCTATGAAAATAGTGTCCTCTTCGATGTGCGTGAAACGCTGAACCGTCGGTAGAGCCCGAAAAACGAGCGGAATCCACCTTGTTCAGTGTTCTAGCGTCGCTACGTGCGGTGGATGGGGCTGCGATTGCTCACTCGGGGCCAAATTGTGAATAATTATGCTTTGCAAAACTAAACTCTCCAGTGGCCCTTCCGTTACCGTGAGATGCTGCGAGTCATTGGAAGCGCTCGGCAGCGTGACGATCGTGCGCTCCGGCACCGGCGTCACTGCAGCACATCGCCTCATCGCGTCGGCTGTAAATTAATGTGCGGCCGTCGTCATCGGTCGACGATCCCTGCCGAGTGTCAAGCGCCCCAAAACGTTGCTGCTTGAGTTGAAATTGATATCCGAGCACCAAATTCCCTTGCGCAGGGCAGGCGCCACCGTGTAGGATCATCATAAAGCCATTCCGCCGGCGTACGGCACCCTCAGGACGACGGGCGACAGTGTCGGTGCTTGTGCGAAATTTAGTTTTCCACACTCCCAGATCCTGCCCCTCCGTTGGTTCCGCTTTGTGTCCCGCCGCCTGCCAGTTAGTGTGGGGTAAATGTTTGAGCTGACACTCGCACCGAACCGAAACCCGGGAATGGGCGTGTTTGACAGTGGAAACACGCCCGCTAGCACTATTTGTGTAAGGAAATGATAAATTATTCCATTATAATGGTAATGTTTTTTTTTGTCCTCGTCGTCACACGAGTCCACCATCAGCACCGCACCAAAGTGCTACAACTTCCCGCAGGCCCAAAGGTTCGAAAGCGCTTTCGGGCTTCGGTGCTGCTGGTACACTCATGACAGCCGCCCGACAGGCTCGTGAAGTCCCCAACTTCCGTTCACGAGACGAGCCCAGAGTCCCTGAAGGGGTCAAAATACGTCAACCGTTTCAACGAACCCCGAGCGAGATGCTACCGATTGTGGAAGGAGCTGCCGTCGCACTGTCTCAAGGAACTGACGCCGGGGTTCGGAATTGTATGCTGCCGCGCTAACGCGAGAAGTTAAATGCGGCGGCACGTGGCGGCACCTTATGGTGCCACCACACACTGTGCATTTGTTGGGAATCGAAAAGTTTCACGTAAACTTTGGACGCGTTCAGAGATCATTCGCCTAAAAGAAGGAATTCTTCATTCCTTCGTCCTTGCGAACGGGGACGAACGACCTTAGACAGTTCAAACACACAGGCAAACACAACCGTTTCTGGCACATAAGTGTAATGTGTGCTGCTAGCCCATTAGCTCAAAAATGTGTAAAAACTAAGTGAAATCCTCTCGTTATGTTCGATGTATTATTGCTGGTATTTTGCTCACAAAAGTCCACGCTAACCATCCACATTGGGGGGGGGTGATTGATGTTTTTGAAGGCACACACGCGCATGTTACACAAACAGCATGACACACAACGGGGTCTAGTAATAATTCCACAATTTCTTTGTTTTTTTATTTCCATTCAGTTGTGTTAATTAACAATTGTTCATTTTGGCTTTAAGGGGTGATTATTGGTTTTGCTACTGTCGTATTTTCTCCCATTTCCACAATTCCACGAACTACTGACACTCGGTTTGCCTGCAGGCGATGTGTACATGTTTATGTTTTAATGCAATTCAATTAACCCTAACTCGTAAGCTCACGACCCAATAACCAATTCTGCTGGTGTTGTTTGTGCATTCATAAGGTTGAAGTGGGAAACGCAACATCCCTGCGCTCGTCGCCAACCCGTTGAGCCGTTCCGACAAGACGCCCTGGAACTGACGGTTTCTCTCTCTCTTTCTCTCTCACATTCTCCATCTTTCTGTCCATTCCACACGTTTCGTTGCGCAACCGTTAACGCTGCGGCCGCCACAGTTCCCGACCGATGCGTTTCCAAATTGGCCTACCCAGCACGATGGAGAACAAGGAAAACGCGCGCCCATATGTGATTCGCGAGGGCGACGACAGTGACCAGTCGGATGGGCCGATCTGCTACCGGGAGGATGATGCCGACCGGGCGGCCAAAATTGCGCGCAAGGAGAGCCTCTCGATCAAGCTGGCGCTCCGCCCGGACCGACAGGAGCTCATTAATCGCAACATACTGCAGCTGCAGTCCGACAACGAAAAGCAGGAATCGAAGGAAGCGATCGGGGCGCGGCTGATACGTCGCCTGTCGATGCGCCCGACGGCCGAGGAACTGGTCGAGCGGAACATTCTCAAAAGTAAGTGCCACTGCGCCTAAAAGTGCGTCACCACTGCGCTGTCGGTGCTAATGGGAGCGTTGCCTTCCCACAGCCCAATCACCGGCGGAGGAGAAGAAGCAGAAGGAGGAAAAGAAGCGCTATCTGTTGCGGAAACTGAGCTTCCGGCCGACGGTCGACGAGCTGAAGGAGAAGAAAATCATCCGCTTCAACGACTACATCGAGGTGACGCAAGCTCACGACTACGACCGACGGGCGGACAAACCCTGGACGCGGCTAACACCCAAGGATAAGGCCGCCATCCGCAAGGAATTGAACGAATTCAAAAGCTCCGAAATGGCCGTGCACGAAGGCAGTCGACATCTTACCAGGTACATGGGTCGGCCCATTTCGCAGACGCGGCCCTAGTCTCACCAAGCTTGGATTATAATGTGTCCCGTTTGTTTTGCTCTTCCCAGGTTTCATAGGCCATGACAACTGCAATGGAAGGCCAAACAGAGGCAGTGTGCCGTTCTTTATTTTAAATTTCTCATTAGAAATTACAATCAACTGGCCGTGTACATATGAGCGCCCGTACCGGGACTGCGCGCACCACTTTTGGGCAGCACTGACGCTGCGGCATCCAGCAATCGTCAACTATCAACTACCCCTTCCCACCCACCCTTGCGAGATCCGCTCAGGCAGAGCCATCGGAGACCACCGACCGTTGGACAACCGACTCGACGCTCGGAACTGTGCCGAATGAGAGCCGGTACAAAAGCGTATTGCACAAACCTTCAAACTTGAGGGTTTTGTTTGATTGTTGTCTGAACTGTCCCCCGGTTGCGGCAGGACGACGGGTCCAACTCTCCGATTCCGAAGGGGTAGAACGTATAAAAAATACAACAAAAAATGATTCCAACATTCAAACATTTCCACGCCTCACCGAGATCGATGTCAAATATCAACGACAGTCGCCACATTTTTTTTATAGTTTTACTTTGCTTTTTTTTCGTTATGCATTACATCTGATGACAAAACTCGAAGCTTCCCCGACAATTGGATAACCATTGGCTAATTTGCTATGATTGTTTGGTGTACGCGGCATACTCGCTTGACAAAGATGTTGCAAATAGTTTGGAGCGATTTACTTTCCGACACCATTATCATCCCCGGGCCAGCGTGAAAGGTAAATGTTTGAATGGGTGTATCGACAAAAAAACGCATAAGTATGTTCACATTCTCTGGAGTCTCTGAAGTTGATCTTGCAAAGCGCAATGGCGTTGGAAACAGCGCAAAAATCCTAATAGCTATGCAACCAGTCGGGATAGAAGAATGGAAACTGATGTGGAATTAACAAAAAAGAAAACGTAAGACGCAAACGTTCTGGTGATGGGAAACGAAAACCTAAATGAGAATAATTATACTGTGATAATGTTGATGACGTGTTTAGAATGTTACCGACAAAAGAAAACGGGAAAAAAGGTTCGCACGCGCCCGATAACAGCTGTAGGTAAACATGGCAAACATTGGAGGTGCATGCATTCACAATTGGGAATGGATACCGGAATTCAACACCTGCTGGCGATGGTATGCGTTCAAACGTGAACAACAATATCAAAGTGAAAATATGACACCGAAAAAGGGAAAAAATAGAGCTACATTCTGGTACTACAGGCAAGAGGGAAAACTTGAAAACATTACGTTCAAAGGATCATCTGGAAGGCACACCATACAAGCCAGAAACTCATCACAATCAAAGGAAATGACATTATAATGAATTTGAAGAAACGCAAACAGTGCATGGACGCCACAGATTTTGCGAACTACGCGAAGCTCCCTAGGAATCATTGGTCAAAACCATAGGTCCTGCTTTCCTTTCTGTTTCACATACATTTACCGGACCGCCATTAGTTACGCCTCGTGCATCCCTAAATGTGTTGAGTTGACATCTGCAGCTTCTTACTTAATGACCCCGAAACTCCCGTACTTCATACAGCGACCCATTTCCTTACGAAGCAGTAATGCGCAAGCAAAGACAAGCAATTTGTCCAATGCACAGGACATTAGCCGAAGAAGAAACGTAAACTGCGCTCCCAAATAATGCATCCATACCTAGTGTCGCAACAACACTACTAGCACTACTACCACTTACTACAAGTACCGTAACGCGTGCAGGACTTACTCATTGCATTGTACATATCTTGTGAACACCGACGAGGATCCCGCGTTTCCATCGAGGTTCGAACGGCGAGACATTATAGAATACGAAAGGAGCGGGACGAAAGGGGCGAAGCGTGGCATGTGTTAGTTTTAAGAATCCCTACAAATAAATGCATTACATTGGCAACGGCAAGCAAAATGAGTGTCGTCTGCATAGCGCATGCAGATCAAAAGAAAAGGAAACATAATAATGGCCGTGTGGAACTCCTTTAACAATACTGGCGACCGAAGCGAAAAAGGAAGCACAGCAGAAAACGATCCGTAAACTTTGGAAAGCAAACGTGAACAGAAAAACTCGATGTGTAAAAGGTACGCCAATATTTAGATACTAAACATTTGTCAGAAAAGTGCTCCCTCTAGTAGTGAGCGGGGGAATTACTAAACCACTTTTTAATGTGGAAGGTTTAGTAGAACGGTAGTAGTGTGGTGAAACATATTACAAGCGAAACACGCTTAGCCGATTGCGTGAAACTGCCAAGGGGAGCGTCGACAACAACCAGAGTGAGAAACCGATGGCATGATCCGTCTGTACAACCGTAGAAGCACCCTGCGCAGATAAGTGAACACCGGTGAATGAGCAGAGAGGAAAGAGGGCAAATATTACACGCAATCAATCAATTATTAATACACAGAGAATAACATCAGTTAATGAAAACTTAGCATGTGACGTATGGTAGCGTTCGCCGAAATCAATATGAGTACTTGAATGTTTTCGTGAAATTTGCTACTAAACCTTGATTAGCACCGTGAGCACGCGTGGGCTAAGGTGGCAATCTATTAAAAATCCATCAAGTCAAAATTGCTATACGACGCCGTCGTCTGCTTGTGGTAGGCGATGGTTTCCACGGAGATTTGTGGTAAAATGCGCCAACGAAACGGCGCGCAAAACTGGCTGAATGTAGGTGAACAGGAATGGTGTCGTCCTTAGTTAGTTTTCAATTTTCCGCTAACCAGCTAGTTCTTGTCAGTTTGTGTCTAATCCATCGGCAAACACAAACAGGGTGTTAAAAACAAAGATACGCAAACCTACAGCAAACGGTTTCTCGCAAAGCCGCGCTATGCTTGTCGGTTTTTGTTGGTGCGTAACTTGTGTACTCAAACCGCAGTGACGAGAATCATGTGTTGCTGCGCGCCACTACAAAAGGATATTGATTAGAAGATATTCAGCTGTCATTTGCCGTGAAAAACAAAGTGTCGCACAGGTCGCACGTCTGCTACAAATCAATGGGGCCGCTTTTCCGGAGCATAAATAAATCAATATGCGTAAAAGAAAAATGCTATTTCCTGTAAGTTGTAAATGGAACCGGAGGATCTATAGAGATACTTGACTTTTTTTAAACCAATTTATCTTCGCCAGTGGCGGCGTCAATAAACGAATGGTGGAATATGCGTTCCGCAGTCTAACGGCCATCTTGTAACCCTCCTCGACTACAAACGTGATTCCGAACAGAATGACATATAAAAACTCATCTTAAATGCGAAAAGAGAGTGAACAACGGTACATCCAATACATCCGATTGACTTCGAAAGCATAATTTAAAAAAATAAAAAAGAAACACACGTTTAGTTTTAAGGCGTAATGCATATAAATATATATAAATATAATAATACTGGTTGAAACAAACGAATGAACCGCTAGGAGGTGCAGCTGGACGCAAGAGTAAAAGAAACCTTGGCAGGGCCGATAGGCGAGCGTGTGAGAGGGGCGAAGCAAATCAATAATTTGTTAAGACAAGCAAACAAACAAACAGAAAATACAAAACAAGTAACGACAAATAAAAAAAAATAAGATAAACATCAGGTTGCGTTTGATTTACTTGATTTCGCCTAATTTATTCAGTGGCCTGCATCATCACTCCACCGGAACAAGGAGGAAGACGAATATGCTGGGCCAATCTGCAGTACCACCTAACAACGAAATGGCACGTACTGGATTTATTCTTGTATACTTTACGCATCGGATGCGTCGTGTGATTATTACCGTGCCACAGGTTGCGGGACTATCGAAACAAGAACGCTTCGCAGTTGTAAAGTTTCTCAAGCGCATCCATTGCGAATTGTAAATTTGACAGCTGCTGCACAGGAATCGTCGAGAATCATCACGTTGTTCAATTGTCAAACCAACATACCCGCAACATGATCACGCTCGGATATTCAGAGTAAATGTGTGTGGAATATTTACTTCGCGTGACAAACAAATGCACCGTTACGGACACGAATTGCCCCACGGATACGAATTAACCGACAAAATGGAAGCCACTTTTCAGCACTTCACCACAAAGCAAGCATGAAGATTTGAGGATTCAAACATGTTTTCGATAGTGGACATCATTTAAATTTCTGTTTACGAATTTGACTTCGGCTCCGATCCCGCACGCACACTACCACGCCCGGATGACGTGAGTGCCCTCGACGGCCACAATCCGAACGGTGCAGCGAATGAGTATTTTCGAAAGTCGCACCGCGTGCACGTGTCCTAACGTTCTTGGCTTATTTTTTCAAATTCGTTTTTCACAACATTCACCTACGTGCGATCGCCTTTCCGGCAGAGGCGGCCACTTCAAGCAACTCACCAAAATAAATCCAACAACCCGCGTTGTAATTCCTCGTTTTGTGCTGTTCTTTGTTTTCAACTAGCACGCACACCACCAAGCGCTTTCGGTTGTCCCGAGCCGAACGAGTGTCCCGAACCCGAAGTGTCAAACGAGTGAGACCCGCCGATGAGTTACTTAGATCGGGGATCGTTTCGCGGAAGTCGAAAGCGGCAAACGCAACACACTTCGCGAAAACAGTGAAAATCGTGCACTTTTCCTCTCAATCTTCTTCGGTTCTGTCTGGTTAATTGTTCCCGTGGCGCGCATCATCGTGTAAGCTGCAGAGAGCGGTGTGAACGTCCCGTTCTGCCTATCGGTTCCGTCACCGCCGCGTTGTTTTGAACGTTAAATTTTACAGTCATTTCTTGATACGCGTTGGCAAGTAACGTACAAAGTATTGTCGGCCCTAACCGTGCCCAAATTGCTCCATCGTTGGTAAGCACTCCACGAAAGAGCGACAGCTTTGTTTCCATACAGCGTGTGATAAGTGTGACGTCATAGCAGGAGCAGTTGAAACACGCATTTACATTGGTAGGCCGTTCGGAGTTACAAAAGCTCTACAACCGTAACATTAACTGTGCATTACCGAAAAAATACCAAGCTGCTTTGTTTAGTAACTTTTGGTTTTATTACTCAATTTACTTAAAACACCGCTGCGATAAGTTTGCGCTTGATTGTGATTGTGGACAAACGGCGTGATTTCAACGTGCACATTCAATTTGTGAACGAACGACGAAGCATCAATCTCCAAGTAGCCATTTCTACCTGCTGCCCCGAGGAAGAAACGTTAAACATTAAAACGCGTCAGTAACTACCTAACTTGATCGTACGAGCTCTCCGCAGAGAGGGTTTCTCCTGAATTTTTGGTTGCACGGCACATAGTGATAGTGAGTTTGGCAGCACAATTTTGCGGCTTTGCCCCGAAAAGAACAAGACACTTGGGCTGTGTGATACCGAGCAGCAGTATTAGTTCGTCATCGACTTAATTTACCGGCGTCATTAAGCATCGCTCGACCGCGGTATCGCTTACAACGATATTAGGATTTTCTGCTGCGTGATTCGATTCCTTCGAAAAAGTCCAGTCTCAAACGTGCACGCGGTATCGCAATCAGGAGGCAACGGGGACCGAACGCACACACACCGCGGTAAGTGAGCGGCTCCCGGTCGAGAACTCATTACGAAAGCCCACCGAACCAAGGTAAGTTCTTCTGACGGGTCTTCCGAGGAGTCGTACTTCAACGCCGAATCCCGTTGGAGCTTATTTGAAAAAAACAGGAAATAACTAATCAGTGTTTACCTCCCTTTCGCCGTGTGCAGTGTTTTCTGGTATTTTGTCAGCATGGAACGCAAGGTACCATCATTACCCTCGATTTCTACGTTGCCCGTTGGCAGCCCGAGGACCGCAGCAGTTGAACCAAGCATGATGCTGCCCCCGCCAGAGCCAGCAGTGGGCCAGCGGCAGCTCCAACTATCGACGATTGGGGCAAGAAACGAGACTCCGAATTCGGTTACCATTGCCGTGCGGCCCGTCGTAACGCCACAGAAATCCATGGTGACAATTTCTCCCGCCCCACCGCTATGGTTCCGAACACCGGGGAACCGTCCGTCGCAGGTGATCGATAACTGTGACACGGCGGGAATAACGCTCCGCGGCGGCGGCACCATAACCCGTGGCCAGGAGCACGGAGGATTGCAATCGACGGTGGTTTCGGTGAAAACTCCCCAGGGCGAAACGCAAGAAGTTGCTATCAAGGAGCTGCTCTCGCAGCAGATTGTCATAGGTCGTAAGGACCTAGCAGCGCCGCTGCCGCCGGGGGTTACTGTGCAGGGCGAGCAGCAACAACAGCGGAATCAACCGGTGCTCGGAATATACAACAGTTTGAAATCCCAGGTAAGATTTGCGTTTTGCAACGCGACAATGACTGCTTCGCTTACCTTGTTCCCGGCATCAGCAACCCAATCGCGCAGTGACATCCCCCTGAAGAAAACTTTGCATTTGCTGTTTATTACAATTTTGCTTCTTTTCGTGGCACTGTGACCGCGCAAACCAATTCAAGAGAGACGAGCCACGCGGTGCGGTGGTGTGCGTGTTCGATCGAAACACGACTTTCAGTGCTCCTGTCAATTGACACATGAGCGCCAACAAAAATTGAGCGGTCGGTTGGTGCTACCCATTGCCCTCTCGCTCGCACAAAGTTAGGGGTGCGAGTTGATCGCGCAAACCACACACAATAACCGAACAATGGCCACCCCTTACGCCCGGAGGATTGTACCATTTCGCAATGCTGACTCAGTAAAGGAATCGCAGGGAAGACACACCAAAACACGCCTCGTGTCCTTCGTGAAGAGACAGCCGTGCGGTGTGTAGCGAAAGTGATACTCGACGGCGGACGGGCGAACCCTCGAAGGGCTTGCAGAGTGAAAGAGAGCGGACGAGCGAGTGCTCACAGGTGAACGCTGTGGTCACTCGCGCAGTCGAGTTGCAACGCTACGGTTTGCTTCAAAATATTTTATTAAGAACAGCGCACATCACCACATGGTGTGCGATGGCTTCGCACCGAGCGAGGTGAACGCGAAAACGTGTGCTAACCTTTGGCGTACCAATTGCAGCGTGTGTAAAAGAAGTTAATCGAAAGTGCGCGGCTCCACGATCGGGTCGGATTAGACGGGTTCAGGGATCTGCTTCCAATCGGTGCCAGAGCTAATCGGCCCGGTTGCAGGATCGTCGGTACGTATTCTCCTCATCCACCACACTGTGCTTCGTTCTGCTTGCCAGCGACGTCTTTTTACCCGATGGCGCATTCTCAGCAACCAGCAGAGCCAGGGAATGAGGCCAACAGTGGAACCGACCGACTGCGCGGCGAAAGGAAAAGCTGATCGAATCATAATAAAAGCAGCCAGTGGTCACCACACACTGCTCGCTCGTTCCTTATCTTAGGCGCAGGCACGGCGGATGAGCACCACCAGCGTGCGGTGGAGACAAGAAAAAGTGCGTCACGTTCGCCCTGGCCCTGGAGCACTGAGGCGCAGCAGGAAAAGAACGATTTCAGCAGCAGAATCAGTGATCATGCGTTGCTGAGCCACTATCGCAGCCCCAACTCATTTGACAGGCACACAGGTGGCCGGTTTCGGGGATGGCGACGACGGGATGGAGCACTGTCGGCATGCGATGTCGCATCCTACCCAACAAAAACAACGGGAGAAACGTGTCCCCGAGGGTGTTTGAGGGTCTATTTGTGCATCATTCTGCAGCGTGCTCGCCGGGTGCAAACATGCACACAAAAGAAGAAAACGAGCTAAATGATCTCTGACCGTAATGAAGACGCACAGAGCCGCGGCAAGAGCCAAGCCTGTTGCTGCGAAGATTTCGTCATTTATCTATGATGCATGCAACGTTAGTAACACGACCAGTGTCCAACGTTATGCATCAAACATTTGCAAGGGTTAATCACATTTTACAGCCGTACCTCAAACGTTAAGCAAAGGATTATTGAGTATCGCATGGAACATCGTGTCTCACAGTACACGAAAGCAGCTGTGATGAACGATAAGAGAACGTGTAGGAAGGGCAATTTCATTTTGCAAAACCCACCAGCTGATGTGTGCTAGGTCGCGGACGGCCAGCTTTTCTCAGTTTCAAAGGGGGTGCATTCGGGAAGCAGTGTTGGCGATTTTTTAAACGTTTTTTATAGTTGCTGTTAAAGCGACTATTACTGAAATCGCGCGTCCGTCCTCGGTAACGTCAAAAAGGTATCCGAAGGTCGATGCAAACCGAGAGCAGCACCGCGCCAACTAGCAAGCGAAACATATGTAGCCATGGGTACCGCGAAATGCTTCCGCCAGAGTGAGAGACAGAGAGATTGAGTGTAGTTATGTGGCCGCCTATGATTGTGTTTGCTTCCACCGTCACAGTGCGTACGTGTGTTTCTCATGGTAGTTCACTTTGACTGGCTGACTGGCCGTAGGTAGCGCTAGCTCGTAACGTGTAACAAGTTAACAGCGGCGCGGTGGGCGACGCTGGCCAAATCAGGTTCCGTTTTCCATCGGCACGGCGAGCAGAAGGTACGGACAACGTTCTTTTCAAACCCGTGACCAACCGCCCTGGTGTGTGTTCCTACTGGCGCTGGTAAACGTGCGAAACGCGTGTCGGGAGAACTACTAGTTGTCCAATTTCCTTATTTCCAACCCGGTTCGGTTGCTTCTGCAAAATGAGTGCGTCCTTCGGGCAAGCGGCCAGTAGAAGGTCGATTGTATGTACTGCATCGCAGAAAAAGAGGCCGCGAAAGATATAAAACGTGGCTAAAATTTCGCTCAAAATAACACACCTCATCGAACCAAGGTTCAATAGTTTTTTCTGTTTGTTGTTTTTGTATACATATGAATGCTACTATGGTATATCTCCCACCGTGACCACACAATTATGTTGCTACGAAATAATATTAAGGAATCATGTTTTCCCCGATGTGCGATTCTCCGTTGCAGCAGCACCTCCCGTGTTCCAAAGGCTTAAAAAGGAAAACCAACAGCGCAACACGCGCCCTCAATCAATGGTGGTGTGGCGGCCATGCTGTGTATTGGTTCGCGCTAGGGTATTTTTATTAATGCCAACCGAATGGTGCGTGCAAGGAGTTGCTTGCCGCAATCTGTGTGCAATGCTCGGCGGCGGCAACCGTACTCTAAGTAGAGGTCGCCAGTTACCTGTGTTATCAATATTTTGCTCGCTTTGCACCGAGTGCAGCTACATTTATGTTGAGCACGCGGTAGAAGTGATTACGAATCTCATCTGCAAAATATCGTACCGCACCCCTCTCACTCTCTCTGGGCGCGATTACCGATGCAACTTATCAAACGCAACCCGCTGCCGTGCGTGCGTGCTATGGAGAGTGAAAGAGAGGGACTGAAGTAGATAGTGCGAGGCAGTGACAAAATTCACGGCTCGTTGAAGGCGCTAAGGAAACACCGCGACCGGACTGCTGAAGTGCGGCCATAGCTTTGGAAGGTGCGACAGAGGAGCACACTTTTCAGTCCACACGAGCCTTTCTCGAACGACAAAACGTGATTCGCGGCGCAGTACCCATGGCCGCGCGTTAAGAAAACTCGCTCCCCACAGCCGCTGCTGGGTAGGCAACGCGGGAACCGATACGCCAGAAGAGCAAGCATCGCCGAAAAAGTCCCGCTACTTCGTTGGGAAAGAAGCGAGGCGTGCTTTGCATCACGGCTCACGTTGCTGTTGTTTCCACGGAAGATAATATGGTTGCGATTTGTAGTGCGTGCTCGTCACGTTACGTGTTAGTTCGGGGCGACAGCGAGTGAAATTGAAAATCGCCCTACCCTTACAGTTGCGCAACATGGAGTGGAAACACATCTCAACCGATTTCTCATCGAATTAACAACCGAAAATGTGCACCACAAGCGCCAGTACGCCAGAACAACAACGGCCGAACGTTGAAAAATAGGCACAAGCGATGCGACGAAACAGCAAGCTCTTCCCGTCGCTTTCCTCCATCGCGATGCGATTGTCAAAGTCGTCCGTCGTTGTCGTAATCAACAACACCGCGCCGTGTGTTTACTACTGTCGGGCGGTGTTGTGGCCATTTTTGCCCTGATTCGGATCCGCAGCATTATTCGTACGTGTAGTACGGGAGCGTGGGCTGATTCTCGGTGAAAGTGCGGTAATGTACAAACGCGGGATATGCCCAGAATCGTGACTTGCTAGCGTGTTTCTCCTCCGCGCAGAGCCAAGGAATCGACGATGCGTTCCAAGTGTCTGTTGAATCCGAGTGTTTGTGTTGAGCCCGAGCGTGGCGCGTGTGTGTACGGCAGGTAGACAGCAGGCAAAACAACAAGGACGAGGAGAGGACCGCCACACACTGGTGTGTCACATGGCCAGTGTCGTTTAAAGCCAGTTTCCGTCCACTTTCAGCGCTCTGCTTTTCTCCGTGGCGGTGGCAATTGATTTTGTCGGAGAATTTCTTCGCCACTTAGGAGAGCGCACACACAGTGTCATTACCATAGTGATAGCGAGCCAAGGGCTACTTATCGGTTGTGACTGTCCGCTGCGACTACGTTCCATTAACTTGTTGTAAAATAAGAAACACCAGCTTCGGGGAGAACATAATTTTACGTTCCTTCCGCCGCCGGTGCTCAGCAAGATCGTGAAACGGCGATTTAGAAAGCGGCTCACTCGCCCCCCAGCTAAATGGTGTGCCACGTGGTGCGGAAATTCAAAGAACGGATTCAATGAAACATGGGTATATGAGGAAAATATTTCTTAACGTCCGCAACAGAGCGTGCAGCACACAACACGTGGTTTATGGACTAGCGTTTTAATTCATTTTCTTTTTTCAATTCCACAGATCGAAACCGGATGCAGGGTGCAGATCGGCAGCACTGACATAATGTCTCTGCCAAATCCACAGCTTACTACTCAAACGACGATTGTTAAGCCACAGGCACTAGGCGTGACACCGCTTCTGTCACCGGCTGCTGGACAAATCAGTAATACGGTGCTTGTGCCTGTAATTACACCGCAGCCAACGCCTGCTCAAACTGCTACCACCACAAATGCTTCGACGCCAAAAGTTTATCGTAGTGCTAGACCAAAACAACGGGCCGCAGAAACGATAAATAAGACATTCGCACCGACGGCCGCGCTTGTTGCCGCGATCCCAAAGGTAGAGCATTGTGACGGTTCCGAGGTGTTCGTCTCTGGAGGAGGAGCACAAACTGTATCACCTAACTCCATTGCGTCGGTAATCCAAACACATATATTTCCCTTCGGTACCACTATCAAGGTAAAATCGCTAACGGCCGCTGATAAGTTGCCACCAGCGTCGTCAGCGCCGCAGGTGAGATCTGCAAGTACTGCGACGCTCGTTGCTGGCAGCGTGCCTTTGCCGAGCGACAGTTCATTGAACACGCAGCAAGCGCAAGACCGCCCGGTACAGCCCCCAATGTCAACGGTGTCGACGACTCCTGCAAAGACGGGCAATCCTACCATCGTTCTCACTCAGGAGCCTACCAGCAACACCTTGGTCAACAAGCTGATGGTAACAAAGGGAGCGACGACGGCAGCAGCGATTAGTCCTGCGGTACCGCCACTGTACGTTCCCGCAAACGTGGATAGCAGCCTGTTGAAGGGTCCACTAGCTCCACTGCCTCCTAGTGAAGCAACAGGCGACATTAAAGGATTCCAGCGAATTCCCATCATCTTACAGCAATCGCCACAGCGGTCTAACTTTGGCGTTCCATTTCCTCCTGTACCGAAATTGACACCGTTTAACAGAAAAGCGACAGTTCCGACTAACGTTGCGCCACCGGAGAAAAGATTTCTCCGAGAAACAGAAATGTCCTCCAATAGTGGCGCTACTACCAGTGCCAGCATCAACGGCACCATGATCGTCGAACGAACCGTGGGAATAGTTGAGGCAAATAGTGTTTCCACTAATACTCAAGGCGACTGTGTGCAACAACACACAACTGAAGAAAAAGACGTTGATGGTAATGCACAACACTCAACTGAAGAAAAAGACGTTGATGGTAATGCCCCCGCTGAAGAGGTCAACGATGAGGCGATGAGGGATCCACTCAGTGCGGATGTTGTTAAAGATGAGAACGAAATGCGACAACCTTTCTTCGAAATGCTCGATAGTTTATTCGTAACGGAAACAACAGGCAAACCTTCGAGTACAAACCTTCCATTTGATGGCGAAAAACGGGTCGCAGATGCCCTGGTCACCGCCACGGTCAGCCTTGATGAAGAACCGAGAACTTCAGGCAATCCGAAAGGCTCACGCCTATTGAAGCGTGCCTTTTCGGTGCAGCATCAAACCGATTTACAACAAACATCTACCACGGCCAGCTGTACTGGCCCGCGGCCCGCGATGAATCGTCGATTGTCAGAGTATCCTAAAGAACAACAGGTTATAATTTCTATGAAGGAAAAATGGAATAAATCGTTTATTATCAACGATGATATCAAGCAGAGGGACGTGATAGAACCAGTTGACGGAATGCAGGACGACAGAACGGCAAACGACGTAGGTGATGACAACCTGGCCACTCCGCCAGAAGCCTGTCCAATTCAACCGGATTTGTCGTTGCGATGTCTTGAAACCATCGACCAATCGGATGCTTCGGAGGAAAAACGAGCGTTACGAAAAAAGGGTCGTCATACGAAAAAGAGCGATGAAAATCGCGCTCCGGGAATCAAACGGACCGTGTCTACTTCATCGGAAAGCACTACCACCACGGGCGTGCTGTTCACCGGACGTCGCAATTTTCCCGTGGCTGAGAAGAAAACACAAGAAGCGAATACGATGAAACGAGCACGCACGTCATCGGCGACAGTAGGCAAAGTTAGTAGAGGAAAATTGGGCCGCTTCATGAAACCCGCCAGCCCATCCGAATCGTCGTTCAGTGTTCAAGACGATAAGGAATTCAGGGAAGATGTGGATACTACCACAGTTTCGGATCATCTACGGTGGTACGACGGGATCGGTTATCTTGCCCACAGTACGCTCCACTTTGAGTTCAATCACTTTGGGCTGGTGGTTCCGATGGCACCAGCAGACTACGAACGTCACTGCATCACCGATGTTTACCGCTCGTTGCAGCAACCATTGTCCGAACGGTCAAGAACAGCCCCACCAGCTTCAGGAGCACCGCGGGCTTCGGAATACAACTACCGGTGTACACAGTGTCGCGCGAGGGGTAACGCAGTCGATTTCGTTACACCTACTTTTTGCAGTATAGCGTGTGTAGAAATGACCAAAAACAAAGTGCTACTCAAGTATATCAAAGACTCGACGCACGCCTACAGCACCCGGGGGGGAGTCGCAGAACATGGGTCGTGTAAGATTCCTGATGGCGGCGGAGATGGAGCGATGACACATCAGGATAAAAAGGCGCAGGCTACACCAGCTACGGTTGTCAACACATCAACAACAAGCGATGAAGACTCGATGAGTTCGCTCAGCTCCAATTCGAACGTGTTCCAAAAGCGTCCGAAGGGTAACCAACGTTCATTGCTTCCATCCCCACCATCTACTCCTTCGACTGCCGATAGCAGTAGTAGTATCAGTAGCCACAGCAACAGTGGCAAGAGCATCGGTCCCTGCGTTAAGCAAACGGCCGAATTTAACTGGGAAAAGTACCTAACGGAGGTTAAGGGAGGTGAAGCGGCACCCGTACAATTGTTTGTTGGACAGCGGGCGCCACTACCGGACGATATTACGGCGTCCACCACGCGCATCGTCAATCCGTTCGTACAGGGCATGAAGTTGGAGGCGATTGATCCAGAAAACAATTCTTTGTTCTGCGTGTGCTCCGTTAAGACGGTGCGTGGCTATCGGATGAAGTTACACTTCGATGGCTATACGGAGGATTATGATTTCTGGGTTAACGCCGATTCGGTGGACATCTTTCCGCCCGATTGGTGCCGAACTACCGAACGCCCACTTCAGCCACCCTACGGTATAAAGAGCGCATCGTTCCACTGGAAAGACTATCTTCGCTCGACGAAAGGGATCGTTCCGAAGAAAGAGTGGTTCCGGCATCTGACTGAGAAGGTAAGGTTCTTATTCTCTACAGCATTAACCCATCAACTGATTGTTAACTCTGCCCTGCCATATCTTCCCAAAAGCCAATAAAAAATCAGTTCGCAGTCGGAATGTCACTCGAAGCAGATGATCTGCGTAAGTCGGGCAAGGTGTGTGTGGCGACGGTTACCGACATAATCAATAATCGCATCCTGGTTCACTTCGATGGATGGGACGAGCGGTACGATTACTGGGTGAACATAACATCGCCATACATCCATCCCGTATGCTGGCATCGGGAGAACAACGAGAAGATTACGCCCCCACCAGGTAAGGCCATGGTGCGCCCTTTCGCGCGTTTTTCGCACTGAAAAGAGAGTTTCCTTTCACGTATTAGGTTCTCTAAATTTGTGTGTAACTTTTTTTTTCTTCCTTGCACAGATTTTTGTCGTCAATTTGAATGGGGTCGGTACTTGCGGCTGAAAGGAAGTCAAGCGAAAGTGAATCTGCCAGCCAGCCGTCATCTGTTCAAAACTCGGAAACCGATCGGCTTTAAGGTAGGCCATCGCCTAGAGGTTGTAGATCGTGCGCAGGAAAGATTGATACGACCTGCAACAGTTATCGCCATCGATGGCTTTGAGATTAAGGTGTGCTTCGACGGGTGGCCTATTACATATGCTTTTTGGATCGAGGATGACAGTCCCAACATCCACCCCGTCAACTGGTGCTCTTGGACGAATCATCCTTTGGAACCACCTCCAAGTAAGTGTTGAAGCGGCTTCGTTTTAACGACGCCGCGAAATGGGCGAGATATTTTTCAGACACTCATTACTATTCACTCATTTTCTTCGCCAGACTACAACGTTCAACAACGCGTCACACCGAATGGGGCTAGTTCGTGCAGTATTGGATTTTGTCAGGGAAAAGGGAACTCCAAATTTCCCCGCAAATTGGTACACGATTCTTCTCTGGAGTGTCCGTACAGAATGAGCAACTGGACCAACGAGGGGCGTAAGAAGTTGCGCATAAACAACGAGTAAGTGGAAAAATGCGGCATTCGGTGCCTTTTATGACATGATCTTATTTCTTATATTTTTATTCTTTCTCCAGTGAAGTACAAAAATTTATCCATAAAGGCGTTTCGGTCAAACCCGAGATACAGTCGTCCACTGGTGGAACCCGAAGTGAATCGAACAAATTCAAACCCATCAACATCAACACAACTTTTAAAAGAGTATCGTCATCACGGCCGTCACCGATGGTGGGTGATGTTGAAGACGCGGTTCCAGACGAACAAAAAATAGCAGAGCAGCCCGTAAAGCGAATCAAAATCGAACCAAAAGAAGACGAGAACGAATTTTCGTCCGCCGAACCAATAATAACACCATCTTCAACAACATTATCACTGGCACATACAAATCGCGGTCCAATGGAATCGAAGAGAAGTCTTCTAAAAAAGAATGCTGCTTCAGCAATGGTATGTTCTACGGAAACTCCCGTCACCAGCCGTCTTAGTTCTTCAGTACAACGCCAGCACCAACAGCAACAAGCGTCTGAGGCAAAACCAAACAAATACGATCCCCTGCAAATAGCGCTTCCCGTAATTGACGGCTACGGTCCGAGGTTGCTGCAAGCTTACGAAATATGGAAGAAGCATTCACGCTTCCTCGACCAGTGTACCGACCACAACGGCGAGTCGCAAAAAAATCCACTCCACTGGACGGTCGACGAAACAGCACGATACATCGAGAAGCTGCCTGGTTGTACCGAGTGTGCGATGAAGATGCGGCTCCAGGAGATCAACGGTAAGTCGTTCCTCAGCTTTACGCAGAACGATCTGATGCAGTACATGGGCTTCAAGGTTGGTCCGGCGATCAAGATCTACAACCGCATCATTCACCTGCGCCAGTTAGTGACGAGTAAGTTCGTACAACTCTAGGCATTGAAGAGTCCGCATGAGAAGGGCTGTCAGGCCTTTTGTCCCCCGTAGAGAGGAAGTAAATCATCTTCGTATTAGATCAATTTTTATTTTTATTTAAGAATTAACAACAATTAAAGAAAGAGTGAAACGCCAGTGACAGGAAGTCGCTCTTTCATTATTTCTTTTATAAATTATATTGTATAAATAAAATGCGAGAAACAAGCAATGTTCAGAACGAACAAAAACATATTTTCATTGTTACCTCAGCAGTGAGGAACGGATACGTAAAAAAATGC
Source organism: Anopheles bellator (assembly GCF_943735745.2). Taxonomy (NCBI): domain Eukaryota; kingdom Metazoa; phylum Arthropoda; class Insecta; order Diptera; family Culicidae; genus Anopheles; species Anopheles bellator. Next base: position 48,813,173 of record NC_071285.1, on the reverse strand, counting down.
GGATGATTGTAATCAGTCAAATAAGCATCGAGAATTGTACAGTTGAAATCAATCAAAAGCATACGAATAAAAAGAATAGTTTGTCTGCGTTAAATAAACCTTGCTTCCAGCAGCAATAGTGACTAAACATTGGGTGTTTTTTAAATTTTAGCAGGAGTATATCTTAATTTGGCGAGTGAGTGAGTTGAGTTTTCAGGCTCGATAAGTTGCCTCAACTAAGAATTAAGAATTATTATACAATTTCAGTGAGGTAATGTAAAATTTATTTTCCAATCATCGCCGTATGAACCTTATGAGACGCTTACTTTACATTCCGTTTTCAAAACATCGCATTGACAAGGAAACGAACGTATTCAGCATTGAGACGGTATTATTTATTAACTATGACGAATAGTGAAATACACATATACATTACGTTTAATGATCTTAAAATCGCAAGCCTTTACAACCGACCGGCCAAGTACTTGCGCCCGGTGAGGTGAAGGTACACATCAGAGGTCCATCCTCTCAGTAGATTCGTTAACGATGCCTAACTTTTTTATTTGAACTGCCCTTCTTCATAGAACCGATGCTACTCGCTTTATGCTTCGCGGTATTGCTCGGCGTCGAGTTACTATTGCTGGCGCTGTTCACGTTAGGCGAGTCCTTTACTAAACTGCCGCTACCGCTTCCGTTGCTGCTTTCCTTGGTCGGTGTAGTGGATCGATTGAGGAAGCTGGAAGCAGACGAGCTCGATTCCTTGGTTTTCGACTGGCTGGCGAGTGTTTTGCTGACAGAGTTTTTCAGCGCCCCATCGTGGCTAGCGGTAAGGTGGCCTGCGGTGGCGGGTGTGGAAGCAGAGGAGTGGTTCGCAACCGTTAGCGGGGCGCTAATCTGATTGTCGCTCGAGTCATCGTTCGACATTGAGTCCGATTCCGAGTTGCGCTCGTGCTTCGGGTCACTCGTGTCCACCAAACCGCTGACAGCCTACAAAAACAAAAGACAAGGCAAACTTAGTTCTCTGCAAACGACTCGTTTGCTCCAGCACTACTCCCGCAGACACACCGCCATGGAGGTGATGGATGATTTCGAAAACAGTCGCTCTGCCTCCTTGAACTTCCGGTTACGTTTATCCGCCTTGGAATTGGTGGTTTTGTTGGTCGTCAGGTAGCGATCCCAGCCGCGAATAATGTTTCCGTACAGCTGAGTATCCTCCAGATATGATCCTTCAAAGGCATAGATTTGTCGCTCCAGATTGGCCAGCGTTTCCTACCGATACCGAAGGACGAGAAAGTAACGGCATTAAAATCCACAGACGGACACGGCGTTCAAAGCATCCCATCGTTTGTAAACAAACGTTTCAAACGGGCAGCGGCAAGCAGCGTCGCCAGGATCCCCTACCGAGATTTCGGCCTTCCGTTTGACTAAATCGGCGAGCTCGGTGCGGCTGTCGACGCTGTTGGATGATTTCGTCGACATGGTGGTTCTATTTCGTTGCTTCAGCGCAATATCTGGATCAGGATATACTGGATATTTCTGCCGGATGATAAAAATGCTTGTATTTGCGTCCGTCAAAACAACAAATTCTCTCAAACTTTGACAATTGCTGGTAAAATTGCCGCCCAATCCCAAGGTTCCTACACAAGGTTGCATTCAAAGGTGCCTATACAATATTGGTTGAAACGAACGCAACCAACACTGGCAACACTGACTTGCTGAAGTTTCCCGAGGTTCGGGAATCGCGAAGTTCGGGAACGTTTGGACAAAGTGCGAGAAGGTCCGCAAAAGTGAGAAAGTGTCCGTAAATGTTGTGATAATGTGAGTCCTTCTTTTTTCTTCTTTACGGACGCATTATTCGAGTTTTTGAGCGTAGGTTTGTATCGCCAATTGTTGTGTCCAGCAAAGTGCTGAGCTGCGATTGTTGTGTTCCGTGACGAACAATAGCAAAAGTGGGCTCCGCAGCAACCACAGCAAGAAGCCATCGGATTTGATTCCTAATGAGCTAGGGTTTACCCTGCGGAAGGTTAATTAAGTGCGTGAGTGTGATTTTCATCATCTCGCTACGCTGCTAAGGTTAAATGGTGTTTTCGGGCTAAATTTTGAGCACGGTAACGAAGTAACGAAGTTTCCGCTGTGCTGCGGTGCGAAGTTTTGGTGTTGGTGCGGTCGCCATTACACCTCTGACGGTGTGGGCTGTGTTTGCCTCATTTCTTTTCAATTCGCTGGTGAGAGAACAGGTCGCAACCATCGGCCATATTTTCTGGCATATTCACGAACGAGGGGCACGGTAAAATGTATCTTGCGACGCATTTTTAGCGATATTCCATCTCTAGCTGAGGTTTTAACCAAGTGGCGTGAGTTTTGTTCGTCTTATTTTCTTGGCCATAAGTAAAACTTCGGTGCCCAGTGACGCAGCGCATTCTCGCGAAGGGTGTGGAACAGCAAATTGGACGTGCGCTCATCCGGTTTTACACTGAAACAAAAAACTACGAGCCCCTCCGGAAGCAGCGTTAAAATAAGGTTTTCGCCAGCGCACAGCCACGGGACACAGGGCGGGTTTCATTTTCTTTCTTCGACTCAACGGGGGAGCTCCCCGCTCGATGATGATGACGACATGAGAATGTTGTGTGTTCGGTTGTGCCTGCACGGGAGTGCGTGCGTACGCGATAGCGTGTATTGTGTGTTACCATTGCGTCCGTGCCCCTGTGCGAGCGTAGTGTGTGTAGCCTAGCATGCAACAGCAGTCGTCAGTTGTGTCGTCGCCCCTCAGCAACCAACGGCTTGCTACGTTTCAGTTTGCTGCCAGAAGTGCCCAGTCAACCAGCAGGTCAGCTGCAAATTGTATGAAACGCGGGGGGAAACCTCATTTTGTGCACTCAACTAGTTGTGCTAATGGCAGACGCGAGGAAGGAATCGTCTAGACGCACAGCCCAGTGCTAATTTCGGTAGAAAAAGTCATCGATTAGTGCAGCCCGTCCGCCCGGAGACCGAATGTGAAAACGGGAAGAATAGCCTTGTAAGATGATGACGGCGGCCTCTTCGTTGCTCGTTGCGTTTCCTTTTTGGCTTGCCAGACAATGTATGCGCGCGTGTGAGTGCACAAGTGCAAGCGTTGGTAGTGGTGTTACAACCGTCTGTCGGGCGAGCCGACGAAGAGAACGGCATGAGTCGTAGGAAAGAAATGCGTGTCTATCCCCAAATACACACTTGCTCCCATCTAGTGAGCCAACGGATAGTGTGATGCGACGTCCCGTGCTTGCCCGTGACTGTAGCCCGATTCCGTGACCAACGGATGCACACAGAAGCGGAGATACGCGTACGCAGGCCATTCACGCTATTCGCTGCTCGGTGGGAGTCGAAAAGTTTCGTTGCTTTTTCGTATCGCAGTTTCGGGAGAATAGGCTCACCGCAATTAAAGCCATTCGTTCAAACTCGTTGCTCACGCGAGAAGTATTACCATTTTCCCTGTGGGCCCGTGAAATGTTCTCACAATAAAACGAAAATGGTCGTATACCGTAGGAAAAGCGCTGTATGCTAGCATCGAGTTAAAGCCCAAAAGTCAATTCAATGCAACATACGGAGGAAATGCCGTGAGAACGTTGTCCCTATAAATTAACCAACACTTTGTGTGCTTCGCATAGTCCTTCTATCGGTGCAAAAGGCCCGAGTGTGAAGGTCCGTTCGTTCGGTCGTTCGTTAGCCAGAAACCGAGGTGAACGGAAAAGGAAAAAAGGAAATGGCGTAGATAGCTTTAATGCTCCGTGACCGTGTGTTCTTAAACTACCATCAGCGCAGGAAGAGTGTTGCCTTATGTGTATGTATGTACGTGCATGCCAGCAGTGCGCAAGCAAACTACGGAGAAGAGCCAGTCGTCAAGGAGCAAGCGAGCAAGCCTTTCCCGTGTTCTGGTGGTCCGGTGTGAAGCTCGGAACAGAGATGTGCGCTTGAGACTTGTGGTGTGAGTGCCGCAGTGGTGCCCGTTGGTGGCCGAAGGACATTAAAATTGGTTTATCGCTTTGCTGGGGTTGTGCCACCTCGCAGAGTATGCAGGGCAGCGCTCTTTGCAACGAAAGGGTGTCGGAAAAACTGTGAAACGACTTTCAGCAGCCACGTTTGGTATTTTGTGCGGTCATTTCTGCTACGGCTTACGGTGTAAAACATACCACGTCATTTCCTCAGTGCAGCAGCTTATGGGAAGATTTTTTTGCTTGTACCCCATGGGCGTTTGCGGACAGTTGCTACGTTGATGAACACTGTGTGATAGGGTGACGTGCGAAATAGTAGTGCATTAGTTTAAAAATGTATAGGTTTATGTCCGTACTTTTCCCGTTGTCATGTCCGAATATTAGAAAAACTCGATTTCTGGTTTTCTTGCCCCCCCTTACCAATGACGCATTTCCTGTTTTTCTTACAAAAATTCCCAGGTTACTATGATTGATCTCGACACTCGAATATCTGCCCACTTTTGAGAGTTGCGCTAGTAGCAAACCATTTTCATCGAAGTTCACTCTGAATAAAACCGCATTCGCCTAACAAGTGTGCTGCGTTTTGTGAGTTTGAAAGTCTGAAAGTGCTTGTGCCAGTCGTTGCCTCGAGAATCCTGTCAACGGACCAGCCCGACACAAACCACCAGCACCGCTAATTAACGCTACAGGAGTCAATCATGGCGTGCGCCACATTGAAGCGTTCGCTCGACTGGGAAAGCTTAAACCAACGCCCAACAAAGCGCCGGCGGTGCCATCCGTTCGGTAGTCCCAGCCAAAGCCAGAGCCCGTCGGCGTCCTCATCACCCTCATCATCGTCCGCATCGGCTGTGGCAGCAGCGGCCTCCCGCCGCGCCATGGAACCGAAACCATCGCCCTTTGCCGAAGCCACCTGTTCAAAGTTGACTCCAGGTAAGAAACTACATATTTGGCTTCCATTATTTAAATGTGCAATGCAAAGCCGACTGCAATGAAGGCCTTCCGAATGAAAATACCCCACGTCCCAATATCAAGAAATGGGGCTTAAATAAAGTGGGCTAAAACGTTTTAAATATGTGAGAAAATATTGCATACTATTGCTCAAATACAGTCGTACATTAATAACACCAAGATTTGATCATGTTACAAAGGACTGTGGAAGAAACGTTGCTCTAGTCTATCCTTTTGCTGTTAGCATGGCTTGAAATATTGGTTACCGTTGCCTTCAGCAAACTTAAAGAGAAACTGTGCAACGTCGATAGAGCGTCTGAAAATTGTAAGCACACGATAGGCGAGTAGAGCTATTGAGTTCCTGCTCGCAGCTTTAAATGCTGAGAGAAAAGCCCCTCCGACGTCTAGCATCACCGTATAGTGTCCTTGCTCTGCGTCCCACTGTCTGCGCATCAATACGATACAAACGGCCGTTCAGCGACTGACTAGTGTTTGTGAGCGTAGTACGTTCACGTAAGGCGTTACATAGCACTCCGAACCCAGATCCTGTAGTCCTTTAATATGCTGTCTGTGATGTTGAAGAATCGAAGAGCAGTATCAAGATTTTTCTCAGCCATGCTCGAATTCATCCATGTGCAGAGTAACGCAGTGTCATGCAAACATGTCTTTTTCTTTAATTATTTCTTTCTTAATATATTCCTACTTTCTAGTAAAACGCTCCCAACGGGTTTCTCATGTAAAATGGTGAAAATAGCTCCACTCTCACAATATAATGTGATGCAATACGATGTTTGCTTATTTGAAAGCGTATGAACAAGTGGAGCATCGAAGTTTTATGTCCTCAGGAGACATTTGTGATAGAAAAAGAAAAAATTTAAACAACTGTTTATCGAAACATCATTCGAAATACGTGCCCAAATCATTGTGCCGTTTGATTGTACAACGCTGATATTCTCATTTTCTTTTTCCCAGAAAAAATGGCACAAAACATTACTGAAGAAATCAAAAGACTGCACCGCAGGAAGCAACTTATTTTCAACAACCACAACGTCGAACGCATGCAAGATTCAGAATCCAGTGGCTCAGAAATGGGTCCTGATAGTCCCCGCCGGCCCGACAGCCCACCGAGCATGGTGAAAAACCCGGAGAAAGCCCTATTCACATTCAAGCAGGTAAGATTTTGAGTCCTGTGATCGAACTCGGGTCGATAATGATCGCTACTTTTCAAGAAACCTAGGTCCTTCTTGATGCGCTGCACCTGGTGCACCTTATTTATTGTACCAGCATGATATTTTTTATGACTAACTTATACGACAGACTACAGAGAGGCAGAGAAACGGTTATTGTCAGTCCGAAGAGATTCGCTCCGGTTCTCTTTCGTTGGCCGTTTCTTATGTGTAATCTTTGACAGTTAATCGCATCTTCTGCCGACGCTGATCGGTTTAGAGGTTTTAGTTTTCCTTCGAACAGGACATCTGCTACAAGAGAAAATAATTGGGGTTTTTATCCTATTTTCTATCCACACTCTTCTAGGTACAAATGATATGTGAGCGTATGTTGAAAGAGCAAGAGGATGCCTTGACGGAAAAATACGATACCGTGCTGACCACGAAACTAGCCGAACAATATGATGCATTTGTGAAATTCACATATGACCAAATACAGAGACGGTACGAAGCAGCGCCAAGTTGTGAGTATTTCAGTAGAATACATACCAGCAAGTGGAGAAAGTATTTTGTGCTTGGCTAAATTCTCTACATATTGGTGACTCCTTTTCTTTTACTTTCCTTTCAGACCTCTCCTAATCAGGGAATCTTACGCCAGCATGAAGAAAACAGGTGTGAAGCGTTCGAAGGAAACGAGAGCAAGCAAATTGGGATGAAATAATAATTTAAAAGGTTTAAAAAAATGATAAAAGAAAACCAGAGAGATGCAGACAGGAATACATACTACAAGAAGCTAATTTAAGAAGCAAACACCAGCGGCAGAAATAGCAAACCGTAAAAGCAGCAACTCACAGCCAAAAAGCCACGAATCAATCAATCGATAGAAAAAATCGGACATCTTGTTTCCACTGAAACCCTGCTACAGCAGCCGCACACAGCAACATGGGGCTGCCTCCCGTTTGTGGATTGGCCGAAAACATTAATTATAAGCGTTTTCCTTGTTCTTCTTTCTCCACTTCGAAACACGAGTACACTACCGCAGCTGCACCGACGTCTCCGAAAATTTTCGTTAGCATTACGTTCACTTCTATTTCCTTTAAATTTACTGTTATAGAAAAAACATCAAACATAAGGGGCAATCTAAACACCCAACAGTTCGCGCGAATGATCTTCGTGTTCTAAATTTAATTAATGCATTCGAAAGAGATACGCTTTGTTTTGGCAAAGGATTTGAATTTTTGTCATTGATTTGCGAAAGAGCGTAGTGTTTTGTTCGGTTGCAGATTTCGTAACTTCGGTACACAAACATACCTTTCCAAATTGATTTGGCATTGGTTGATTGGTTGATCTTTCTTGGAATGAGATCACCCAACTCGAAAGTGTTCTTCTGTTGTTTCATTGTTTTGCGGCAATAATATTAGGATTAGTTTGTTGTTTTTTTAAATCATCACATGCATAATTTGTTTCTATTTCGATCCTTTGCTTTCCTAATACAGAAGCGAACTCAAATTCTGCTCTAGACATTCGTTGCAACTTCGGAGATGGCTTTTGGTAGATTGAATTTCAACGCAAGCACTTCTCACTTTTTGTTTGCTCGTGAGGGGCCTTTTTCATGATCGATATCGGTCATTCTTTCACTTAATTTCTCTACAACTTGTTTCGAGTTTTTTTTGTCACTTATAGATGTGAAAAAATTGTATCGAGTTGTCGGTATGTCGCGTCAGGTGTGTATACCTATAATTTACAAGCTCGTGTGGCAAAACTGTAAAAGTATAAGATAATAAATCGGTTTGTTCTTTTGTGCTGGAACAACACTAGAGGTGAGACGTAATTAAAAAATAAGTTACTTTGTAAACTTAGGGCAATACATACTGATGATAAGGATCGTGTCTCGCGAGGAATCGATCAAGAGAGGACGATTATAAGGGAATACAGTACCACAGGCATTCTTGGCGAAGAAATAAATATTCCCTTGCCTCGAACGGTGGAGAAGATGTGTGTTCCTTTCGACGAACAAACCGTTCCCTCAATGTTATCGCCGATTATATGTGCACAGTAGCAAATGGGGTGTAATATTCGGTATTTGCGAAAATAATGTGTTCATCCAAGAGTAAGATATAGCATTATTGGAAACCGGTTGACCAAAATGAAATTGCTTTTGAACATTAACCAACAGCAAACATAATTTCCATGGCTTTTATCCAGTTTTTTGGTAATTACTGAACTATGGGCTTTTCGAACATAGACGTAAGGAAAAATAAACTATTTTGAAAATCTCACTTCCATTTAACATGGAGGAAACGTTATACATTTTCAAAAGTGACCCTTTTGCTGTGCACATATAGTATGCATTACAGAAGAGTTCGAAAAGATCCTACGGAGGGCGGACCTATGGAGAGACATTTACTGAAAACAAATTGAACTAAAAAACCGATAGCTAGTGATCGCTGTTACCCGATATTCCGAGCAGTTTAGCAAACAAGAGAATTACACACGCTTCAGTGTTTTGTGAATATTCAATTTTCTGCATTTCTGTTTCCTGCCCTCTGATGCGCCGGGAATTGCAGAACCAAATTCGACACAAAAAGGCACACAATCATGAATAAATCAGACCGCATGCACTGCTGGCACATTGATGCGGCAGCATTGACCGGGATAATCGGTGTGTCGTTTATATACACAAATATATATGTTTTATATGAAAACGGTACGAAAACGCAGAATAGTTGCTTCGTCGGGAAGCTATCTGTCTGAAAATTGAACTCAACAAGGCCTGAAGAAACGACGGACGTTCGGTAGCCGTGAGTGCCCCCAAGGAACTGCCTAATGATCGATCCTTAGGCGCAATAGGCAAGGGAAGAAGACAATGACAGGAGCAATGGATGCAGAATAGGGAATTTGAAATATAAAAACGCAAATAATAGTAACAGTTACAAATCTCTTCTAACAAACCATAACAAATATACGGAAAACAGTCGAAACTATATGCTATACTATCTAAATACTATTACAGCAAACACCTACTACAGCCAGGGATCACATCCGCACGTGCATTATAAGTTTCTAGGAAATGGATCCTCGTGCTCCATTGGCAAGCTAACGATACGATACTTTCATTCCACACGTTCGTGTTAGCTGAATCTCTTGAACTCATTTTCATAATTGCAAAAACAAATAATTCGTTGAAATAGGAGTATCCTTTTCTACTTGAAACTTTTCGGTTTTGGAATCAAAGGAATGCTTGTTTCTTACATGTTATTATACGAATGGTTTGCGATGCGAAAGTTGGAAGAGAATCGTGAAAAACACCACTAAACAAACAATAGAGAAGTAGTAGGAATGGATCAGCATTGGGACTGAGAAGAGATGGTATAAAAGTAAAATGATGTACATTTGAGAAGAAGCGCCGCAAGCCTGGTAAAAGATATATCAAAGATGTAGCATAACAAAGACGTAATAAGCTCTTAGTGTTGCTCTAGCGTTGCCATAATTAGTAGTATACTACAACCCGTACAACCGACGCCCCCCAGAGCGTATGCTTTCCTGTTTGCACTTTTCCTAATTGGTGGTGGGTTTTTTGATCCTTTTTTTATATTTCCACTAAAGCTTATCCGGTGCATTAATTAATTGAAACGTTTTCCAAGCCTTCTAAAATGACAAGAAATCACGAAGCGCAAATGCAACAAACAGAAATGCAATCATGCCGCAAACTGGGCAATAAGACGATCTCCTCAATCGGTGACTATTCCGCACCGACGCGTGTGCAAGCACAAGTATCATAGGTATCATATTGGCCACATACGACGCTTCCAGGCACTGGGAGAGTTAATTTCTCGCGAGCGAACACAGACCGGAAGTGTTTTTGAAACATAATAGACACACAACCTTGCAACGGAATCAATTGCCTGTTTCTGTCGCACTGTTAGTTCTCCACAGTCAATAAAAACCGAAACTTAAACAAAAGAAACGGCTGAAAACAACATTTACACACAAAACTGCTAGCGACAAGCGTGTAGTGCAAGAAAGAAGCAGTAGAATAAGAACGCGTAACGTAACACTTCTAGGGACTAATGCCGTGTTGTAGGGTAGTAAGTGAGACAAGCGGAACGAATCGCTCATGCTGTGCTAGAGCGGCCACTATTCGCAGCGACTATAATAATATATACATATAAGCTAAAACAAGCCACAAAAAGAAACACACCACAAGTAAACAGACAAAAGGGAAACTGATTTGCTAAGAGACATCGCGAAATGAAGTGATTGGTACATTTTGCACTTGTTTTATTTTTTTATGTTTTGTGATGCCTGATGACAACACTTAGTGACTTAGTGTAAGCCTCAAACTGTTGCAATTTTTCTTTTCGATTTCCTGGGATGGAATCGAACGAACGAAATTGGTTTCAAATGAGCAGTCCATGCTGTGAGTTCGGTTAATTGTAAATGCTGTCAGCCGCTCGCTTGACAGTTTGGAATGACAGCCCCTAGGATTGTCAAAAAATGCTGGCTACCGCGAGGCATTGACGAGAAAACGTGTTTACGGATCGCGGCGAAGGACTGGTTCAGTAGATCTTCGTTCGGCGCCATGGATATCGTGAAAGAGGTGTTGGATAAACAGCAGAAGGATCTGCAAAAATACAAACCCATCACGGTAGAGAAGCCACTGGAACCAACGGTCGACGTGGGACACATGTTGGTCAGCGATCCGAACTACTTCGACGACGCACTGCTCAAGTTAGTGTTTGTTTTTTCGCTCCCCATCATCGCCATGGCGACCAGTTTGTGATCTTTTTTGCCACTTAATTTCCGCAGAGCCGACCGCGAGAAATACGTCTTGGACATAACACGCGACAACGTACAGCTGCTGATCAACAGCATCTGGGAGCTGCCAACGGACCGCGTCGATGAGTCCATCGTGGCGAAACTACCGGCCCCGCGAGCTGTGCTACCTCGTGCACGCAAACTACCGGTCCCGAAACCGCTGACCAAGTGGCAGGAGTTTGCCAAAGCAAAGGGTATAAAGAAAAGAACTCGTGATAAGAAGGTGTACGATGACGTGCTGGAGAAATGGGTGCCAACGTACGGTTACCAGCGCTACAAAGCAGAAAAGGAGCGAGACTGGGTGCTGGAGGTTCCACAGAATGATCCAAATCGTGATATGTTCAAAGAGAAGCGCGACCTGCGCATCGAGCGCGTGGCTAAGAACGAGGTGGCGCGAATGAAAAATATTGCCCGTGCAAAGAAGGTCAATGTGGCTCGAACAGGCTTCGTTGGTCCTGATTCCGCCTCAGCTAAACAGGTAACACTTTTGAAACGCTGGTCACTGAAACATTTCTGGTCAGATTCACTCGCTAACTTTAAAACCTTTTTTTGTAGCTCATAACGGTGTCGAATGTGGTGAAAGCTTCGACCGCATCCGTCGGTGTCTTCCAGGAGTCCCTACCGAACGAGAAGCAAGCACGCGGTATCGGCGTGAAAGAGCTAATTCCAGGCGAAAAGCGCAAGAAAAAGCCATCGACCCTGATCGGTGAAAAGCGGCGCAACATTGAGATAGTGAACAAGGTTCTGAACAAAATGCCGAAGATCGACATTGACCGGGCGATTTCGCTGCAGAAAGCAGAAGCGCGCGCAGAGTACGTATCGTGTTGGTGTGATGGTGGGGCGATGCAAAAGGGTTTGCGGAATTTAAGTCTGGTTCTATTTTTCAGACGGGAAGCCGCCGAAAACGATGACGGCGAAGACGGTGAACGGAGGAAGAAAAAGAAGGGAGGCAAAAAATCGAAAACTTTTAGCCGGAAAAAGCCCAAGGGTGGTCAGGGTAAGCGTGCTCAGGGTAAGAAGTCCTCGGGCCGTAAACGCCGCTAGAGCAACGTGGCTCTAACCAACGCTTTTGGCCAAGTTAGAGAAAGAAAAAACACCATCCCTATGTTTACGATTGAAATACACACGTACATTTACTAATGCACATACATTTGCATGACCGCAGGCTAATGAGATCGTTTCGATATTTGACGTGCACGTACAAACACCGTTGCTTATTTATGTCCGAAAAAAATTGACGCCATTTCAAACGAATCTTTCGAGGCCGCGCAATAAACCGATTCGGTTCGATTACGTCACTAGGTCGCTATTGCGAAAAATCGGCGAACCACCGTCGTGCAGGCAGTAGGTGAAGGACGTTTTCGAGTTTGGTGCATCGGATGCAACGAGGTCTCGCCCACTACGCTCTAACGCGCTGCGAGAAGTGCAGCTTTTGTGGAATTGTAGACAACGACGCATTCTGCTTCCGAACAAGCAGCAAAAGGCAACCGAAACGTAAATTAACCCATTCCGGTGCGATAAGTATTATTGGGTGGTTCAACGCGTTGCCGGCAATGTTTGTTGTTTCCTTAGTTTTCCTTGCAGATACCGACTGTCATTTGATAGTACCGTCTCGCTCGTCGCAGTGTTGCCTTCGCGAGTGCATCAAGGAAAACACAAACACCCTTTTCTCGTCGAGGTAGGGTCCTCGGTTTTTCACTCTTCGTTTGGTGGCTTCGACATCGGAAAAAATCAACGGAGGCCCCGAGCTACGGTCGGTTGCTTGGTGGAAAGGTGTGGAAAAATAGGGCGTCGAAATCCCCGACAACCTAACCGATAACCGGCGACGAGGAGGCATCACAGCACAACGGCTCCAGAAACGGCGTTCCGAGTAAAGAATGAGTTCTCTGTTTGCTCGTGTGTTCCGCCAGGCGCGTGTTACCTTTGAGCAGACGGCCCTTAGCGACCCAAAGTTTGCTGGCCACCTGCAAACGCTGCGCCGCCTGCTAGACCAGCTTACGCTGGCCGATCTGGGTCTCGACCCTGCGCTCGTGGCAACCGAGACGTTCCAACAGCCAACAAAAGCTCCGTGCACCTTCGTGGACGTATTCCAGAACGACTGGTTTGCGATTTCGGTGTTTGTGTTGCGTGAAAACTATACCATGCCGCTGCACGACCATCCGCGTATGTACGGCTTGTTGCGAGTCGTTTCCGGCGCGGTCCAGATCCGCAGCTACACCGAACTGGCCCGCCGGGACATGGTGGTCACCGGTGTTGGTGGTAGCGCCGGTGATCCGGCGGCCCTGCGACGTCACGTGCTGGTAGCGGCGGAGCCGGAAAAGATCATCAGCTCTTCGGTCGGCGACTGTGCGATGCTTACGCCGAGCGAACGGAACTTTCACGAAATCACCGCTATTGGTGGCCCGGCAGCCTTTTTCGATATCCTCAGCCCCCCGTACAACACCAGCTTGCCGCAGCACATTTCATTCTACCGTAAGGTACCGGTACCGCGAAATCTGGCCGAACTGGAACTGGGCAGCCCGGGCGAAGAGAAACCCCTCGCCCCGCAACCGGATGACGATCGGCCACGGTACGTCCTGGAGACGATTCCGATCCCGGAAAACTACTACTGTGATACGGAGCAATACGTTGCGCCCGAGTTTCTGCTGCAAGGCGCGGACGAAAGCGATAAGTAATGACGGGTAATCAACGGATTCACTTCTTGCAAAAGCGCAGGAAATGAGGTGTCCTCGTGTAAGAAACTAACGTTCCGTGCCGCGAATTCATTTCGATCGTTATGTTGGCTTACGATCTTTCTCCAATTGCACTTGCGATGTTCGCGGCACGTTTGATTTTATGTTAAAAATGTCCCCCCGCCGTGTTCCATCCCTTGCGGTGGACTGCGCTTTGAAGCCATCTGACGAGGCCGCACCGCAAGCACCGTTGTTTAGAACCGCAAGACCATGATGTTCAATAAAAAAACACACAACAGTCTAAATCGTGCTAAAAATGGAAGTGCCATCCGCGGTGGTCAATGTAAAAACTCATTTATTAGTTTACCATTAGTTTTTTGGCTGCCCTCGGACAAGGGGCAGTCACAACCGTCACCCGGAACGCGTGCATCTGCGTCAGTAACTATGGCCTAAGGCTAGATTTGCTGTTGAACAGCACCATCAGACTGTCGTATATCGTAAAGTAAAAGGCGGACGTGCACCCGGCTTTTAGCAGCGAAGGCAGGAGTCCTTTGTACAACCCGCGCAGACCCTCGTAGCGGCCAACCTGCACCAGGCAATGGAACATATGTCGGCAAACAAAATGCTGCCCGAACGTTTGGCGATTCTGTGCGAAGCCCTGTATCTGGAGTCGTTTCTTGGCCAGGTCAAGCGGATAGACGAGGAGCTTGGTACAGAATCCGGCAAGTCCTCCGTACACGAACAGCTCAACGGCAGGAAGTTGCGCATCTGCCGAGAGGCCCCGGATTTGCTTTGCAACCGTACCGAACAGATTGTAGAACATAAACTGTCCTCCGGTTAGCGGTGCAATCTGCAGCATGGCCGGTCCAGCACCACGGTACAGTCCGCGAACTCCTTCGCTCCGGTAGATGTGCATCAAACCTTGCGCCGCATTGTTATAGCCCCGACCAGGATCCTGCGATACCAGCCGTGTCCGTATGACGTCAAGTGGCATTATGACGAGCGCTGCGAACGAACCACTGCACGCGCCGCAGATGAAGTTGCGCCCTCGATCGTGGCCCGCGAAAATGGCCGTTTCACGAAGCAGGCGGTTGAAGCGCTCGTAGAACGAAAATTGCGCCACACCGTACACGAGCGATAGTAGCTGCGCTGGATTGTGACCCTTCCAGAAGGCGAGCAGCCCCTCCTCGCGATAAATGCAGACCACCGACTGGCCGATCGAACGGTACTTCGAATGGCTTGAGCCGGTCGCGATCGGTTCGACCTGGAGTTGTAGCCGGATCTTTAGAACGTCCAACGGTTGGCAGATGAAGCGCGTAATACACCCGGTCATCCCTCCGGCCAGCCCTGCATACCGAGCTTCGCTGTGTTTCTCACGGTCCATTCTGGTTTATTTTGTGTATCGGAGAAGGCTCCTGAGGCCGGGTTGTGCGCGTGATGTTTGTAGTGAATATGAAATCAAAACTGTGCGATCGTTAGTTACATCACATTTCTCCGGCAACGGTGGTTATCGACTGGAGGGTCGACCTTCCCCACCGTTCATGGCCACGACAGCGACCGTGATCCTGAGAGGCTGAGGCGTATTTTTTCACTTCCGATCGCCTCTGCAAACGGTTCTTTTCCTCTGGAACACTACGCGACTACGCGATCTATCGAACGGTGTTTGTTTTGATTCGTCCTCTTTTCACTGCGTATGCGGTTACCGTGGTTACTCTTTTTTTTGCTGATCGTAATGTCAGCACTCGTCACCTCGCCACAGCTGATTGATATTAAAAAAATATTGTCAAACGCCATTGCGCAACCGAGACGAAAACCCATCGATTGATTGTATGAAAAAAGGAGATTCAGTCAGTTTCATTATTTTGCACTCGTGCAGAGATTTATTTACATCGCATTTGTAACTTAATCACTCCTTCCTAATATTGCGACGATGTTACTTTAATTGCTGTTTCCGAAGACTTCAATCGCCCTCATCGTTCGCATAGATTGTTTGATTTCTTCTTTTGAACTTTTTTACAGGCGGAATGCCCGGAGCTCCTGGAGATTGTGCCGTGACGGTGCCGGAAGGGTCTGGCACCGGACTAGACAAGTTTAAATCATCCACTGGCAACGTTTCTGAAACACTGTCACCCAATTTCTGGGGCGTCGGTAAGCTGAGAGCGCTAACGTTGCTGGCGGACAGGTTAATGGAATCGTCGTTCAGTGTCGTCGACAGATCGGAATCGTCATTCGAATCCTGTGGTCGCCACTTGGGCTGGGGCAGAGTAGACGCAAGGGAAGTCTTTTCTATTACCATCGCTGCGGTGTTAGTATCATTTGTGGTTGCTTCTTCTTCAGTACCATCATCTTCGTCATCGTCAACATTTAGCTCGTCAGCATTTCGGGAACCAGCATCTACGGGCTTCGTCGGTAGACTGTCCACGAAAGAGGACTTGTTCAAGGAGTGGCCCGTCATAAGCATGGCCAACCGGAGCGGATCGTCAATATTTAGCTTATCGCAAAATATCGTTGTCTGCGGGTTAACGAATGCCGCCGGTTGCTCGACACAAGACATATCAAGTGAATCATCATCGGCGAGCGATCGGTACGGTTCGGCGATACGGGCGAAATTATCCGGTATCGTTAGATCACCATCGAAGCAACGGAAAACTTTCGCCTTTTCCGTTTCGGTTGGTGTGAAGTTAAACCGCTCGTCGCTGCCCGCACCCGGCATGTAGCCGTTCGTAGGCCTCACACTGATCAGATGGTTCGTAAGGTTTAGCACCGTTAGCCATTCGAGATCGTATCGCAACCGAACTTTACGCTCTCTCTGTTCCTTCTCTTCTTGCTCGTCCGGCGTGGGAATGTCAAGAATTTGCAGAAAGCGTCGCTTTGGCAGGCACTTGTCGAGCGCCAGAAACTTGGTCTGCTGCCCATCCGGATGCTCGACGAGGGCAGCAAACTTGCAGTGCAAATGAGCTGCAAACCAGTACGGAGGTTGAAGCTCTCGAAGCACAGCCTCACATGGTCCACTGCCCAGTCGATTGCTTTCGATATCCTCGCGGAAAGCGGGTTTGAAGCGTAGCAACTGTGCCACGTTTCCGTGCGCCGTAATGCCGCGGGGCCAATCATGCGATAGCATTATGTCAACACCGGGGCCTAACTGCTTCAACCGAAACACATCGATGTGCCGTTGGTGGTAAACGCTACGTTTTGTTGCTTCCGTGTACGGCGGGAACTCGAAGCGACCCTTGTGAAAGTCGTGGCCCTTGAAAATTCCCGAAATACCACCGATGCGCACACCGTTGCAGTCGACCACTCCGGCGTATCCCAGGTAATAGATGTTGGGTGCTACCCACCCGCCGTAGGGTAGTTCTTGGAGGTAATTTGACGCTTCATGGTTCCCACCTATGAAAAGCGTCAAAATTGGGGCTACTTTCTCTCCGCTGTAGTACCTGTGGACGAAATGGGTTACTTGCCTACCCAATCCAGCGACGAGGCGGGAAATCATGATTACCTACTTGTAAAAACTGCCCATGTCCAAGTGCTTTGGTGGCACGGCCATACACTGCAAGTCCTGCAAGTTCCGCGTGGATTGAAAGTCTCCGCAGCATATTAGCAGGTCAACGGTTATGCTTTGCTCCTCCTGGATGGTACCAATAAGGTCGTAGATCTTTTCCAGCTCTCCATGAGCGCAGCCTTCGATTGCTATTTTCATTTGAAATTGGAATACGCGAATTAAGGAAACACGAACTCTGGGTTTCTGTTGTTTACAATCGCGTTTCTGTTGTTTACAATCGCGGCCCTTGCGTTTGATTATGTGCAGCAACATTTTCTCGGGGCTTGTACCCGGTGAAAACGTTATTAACGTTGTAGTTGGATGCTATTCCAGATTCTGTCGATTTGGATTTAGTTGCAAATAGTTTTGAAAACTTAGAAAGAAATTGGAATTGCTTTTCGTGTGTAGAATCATTATATTTACCCCAGAATCCCAAAAAGGGGTTTATTGCCTTTGCAAACAGAATAACAGAACTTGTAAACCCATACAAAGAACCCTTTTTAAGCCGTTTGATTGTGATATTTGTTCTCCCTTATTTTAACGTTTTTCTTTTAATTGTTCCTCTCATGTTCTCAATATTTTAAAGAAAAAATTACCCTTGCGAAAAACATTTTTCTTCACTGCGTTCCACGAAGCTTACCCACCGCTCTATATAAGAATCTTGTGCGGAGCCAACGGATTGTCATTACATTTTCACCAGGCTTTTATACGTTCACGACCGTTGAGCATTCTCAAACTTGAATAACGCTTGTGTGGTCGGCTTTGCTGCCAAACTGCTAACGGAAAAATATTTTGGTCGCCTTCGCTGTGTCGTGCAAGTGTAATCGAAACGAATTGATTGTTACCACACTTGTCCTTTTGGTTGGAAGGCATCCTTTCTTGTGGTACCGTGATTAGTTGCAAAATGTTACAAATGTTACAAATGATGCGCCTCGAAATTGCCCAAGAAAAGCGGATCGAAGTAAACATGGCGTTGTGAGTTGGTGGAGTTGTGACGTGTGTTCTCGAAAGACGTTGAGCAGCCCTGCTCTGTTCTAACAATCGTTAGCGAGTTTATTTGAAGAAAATACAATACACGTGAAATATCAACGATGGCCACTGATTCGCGGAACATCCGTGTTGCGGTTCGGGTGCGTCCTTTCAATTCGAGGGAACTGGAGCAAAATCCGAGGAACATCGTCAAGGTTAGTAGGTGCAGAATGTTTGACCGATTTCGCAGCATTATCGTTACAAATATTTGTGTTTGCGTCCTTCCGTAGGTTTTGGACAAATCAACGTTGGTTTTTGATCCGGATGTTGACGACGATGAGCTCTTTTTCTTCCACGGTGTCAAGCAAACGCATCGCGACATCACAAAGCGCGTCAAGAAGAAGCTGACCATGGAATATGACGACGTGTTCGATAATGTGTCCACCAATGCGGACATATTCGAGGTGTGCATGCGGCCCCTCGTGCAATCCGTTATGAACGGTTTCAATTGTTCCGTGTTCGTGTATGGGGCGACAGGTGCGGGCAAGACGCACACGATGCTCGGTAACGATATGTGCCCGGGAATCACCTTCCTGACGATGCAAGAATTGTTTCAACACATCGAACTGCTGAGCGAAGAGCGCAAATTCGACATCGGGATTTCGTATCTGGAGGTTTACAACGAGCTGGTAATGAATCTGCTCAACAAAAGCGGCCCTCTAAAGCTGCGCGAAGACTCGAACGGGGTCGTCGTCAGTGGGCTGGTATTGAAACAGATCCATAATGCTACCGAACTGTTGGAGCTGCTGGCACTGGGCAATCGCAACCGCACACAGCACCCGACCGATGCCAACGCCGAAAGTAGCCGGAGCCATGCGATATTCCAGGTGCACATCCGCATGGTGGACAAAAAGACTGGCCAGAAGCGTTCGGTAAAGTTGTCGATGATAGACTTGGCCGGCAGTGAACGAGCCGCCAGCACAAAAGGGCTCGGTTTGCGGTTCAAGGAGGGTGCGAACATCAACAAATCGTTGCTGGCCCTCGGCAATTGCATCAACAAACTAGCCGACGGTTTGAAGCATATTCCTTACCGCGATTCGAATCTTACGCGCATTCTAAAGGATAGCCTTGGCGGCAACTGCCAGACGGTGATGATTGCCAACATTTCCCCGTCGAACCTGACGTACGACGACACCTACAACACGCTAAAGTACGCATCCCGTGCGAAGAAGATCCGCACGACCGTGCGGCAGAACATTGTGCCGTCGAACGTACCGAAAGAGTTCCTAGTGAAGAAGGTGAATGAACTGGCGGAAGAAAATGAAAGGCTAAAGGCGAAGCTGGCCGAACTGGAGGAACTGCTGAAGCGCAAGTCGGGGACCAGAAACAGTGCCAGCGCCACCGCTGCGAAGCTCGACGAAACGCTGCTTAACACATGGCTCACGCGCATCGATAGCTCCTACAACAGTGTCATTCAGGCGCAGCAACATGTCCTTACATTGCAAAGCAAAGAGAAATTGCTAACGATGCGCTCGAGGCTGAAGGAGCAAGCCGAAAACATCGCCCGCATCGTCAAGCTCGACGGAAGCCACCTGAACGAGGTAAGGACTTGGTTGTTATTCGGGTTATTTTATTTCACTATTCGACCGGCGCGTTTCTAAAGACTGCGCCGGTTACTTGTCTCCGATCAGTTCCGCCTGCTTGGATTCCATAATTTTCTCGGCCTCTTTAACGAATCCGTCAGCAATGGAGGTGATTTGTTGCTGCGCTTGGAACGCTTCGTCTTCCGATGCGTCCGCGTGTTTTTTTAGCTTTTTGATCGATTGGTTCTGCACGTCCTTGATCCGATCGCGGCACTTGATGTACAGCACTTTCGCATTCTTCGCTAACCCTTCCCGGTGTTCGCGGGTTACCTTTGGCACGGGGATGAATAGCGTTGTGCCGTCCTGCTGCGGGTTAAGGTTCATACCGCTGCGCTGAATGGCCTGCAGGACGGCGGGTATGGTTTGCGGGAACGATACCAGATTGACGACAATCGTTTTCGGGTTTTTACGCACTACCTGTCCCAACTCCTGCAGCTGGTAGTCTTTGCCTTCGTAGCCGATTCGCAGCGTTTCAATCGAGCCGGTCGTCGAGCGGAGGGAAAGATTTTTTACATAATCATCTTTCATCGTCGCAATACTCTTCTCCATTTGGGTTCGCAGCGCCTGCAGATCGATTAGACTGGCCAATTGCTCTTCGTTGACCGCCACCTTGGCTGTGCCAGGTTTTTTGTCCTTCTTCTTGTCCTTGCTTTTGGCATAGTGTCGCACTGTGCGGTGGCCTGCGGTAAACGCAGTTCCATCCGCCGGCAGTATGGCAGTGGCGTTAGATGTGACCAACAACGGTGAACGTTGGTTTGTTATCACGGCGGTGCAACTTTGTTCGATCTTTCTTAAGCCGACTGTTCGCACCAGGGACGTGATGCGAAGCATTTTTGTTGACCCCCAACTAGTAATTATTAAGTTTCGATACGGTCGGCCCGGTCACGGCGAATATGTTTGTTATGTTTACTTCTTCACCTTTATTTCGTCGGTAAACTTAACGAACGTTCAACTGTCAAATGTTGGGTTTGTCTCCTCTTAGCCGTTGCAACGGACAACAGAATAGTTCAAGTCATTTTCATGTATTTTTACGCTTCTCCCACGTTAGGACATTGCCAAGATGGATGCTTCCATCGATCGGTATGGTAAGCAGGTTGCGAGCCAGCAGGGCGACAGGAAGCGTTGGCAGGAACGGTACCGGCAAGCCTTGCGCAATCTGAACGCTTTGCGCATTGAGGTGCAGCAATCCGATTTGGCGACGGTGTTGAAGGCTTTCCTCGACGGGAAGGAGTGGCAACTGGCCGCGGCGAAAGCAGCCTTGAAGTTCGAGCACATGGAGAAACTGTCGTCGACGTTCTACGAAGAGAATAAGCAATGGGAACGAATAATGCTGCTCAGTGGTGACATCATTCAACAAAACTTTCTGCTACTGCGTAGCATGGACCGGCTCGACGTGGGGCTGTTGGAAAAGATGCGAAAGTTGGTGAAACTGAACCAACGGCAGCGTGGCGTAAGCTTTGTCGATGACGCTTGCCAGCAGGAGCTGCGACAAACGATAAACATCAGCAACGAAAATAGCATCGACGATATAGCAAACCTTTCCGATTGTTCCGAAGATGCGGTAGAGCTGGTGGCAATGGACACCACCGGTGGAACGATGAAGCGCACCCTCAAACTGCACCAGGGCAGCGAGTCGGAAACGGAAGCGTCCGAAATGGGCGCCCAGCAGCAGGTGAAGCCGATTGTTTTCAAGAAACCCAAGACAGTAAATCGGGCGCTACAGTTTAAACCGCAAACGACTGCCGGGCGTAGGACACCGTCCAAGGCAAAGATTGCTCCGTCGCAGAGACTACAGATTCCGAAGCTGCTACTGCCGGATGCCGCCTCAAGCAGCACCTCCAAAGCTGGCATCAGTGGGAAGGTCAAAAGGCCACTTCTTGCCGCGCGTTCATCAAGCGACGAGCAGGTAGAAGATACTTCGGATATGTCCGATGTATTAGTCACGCCGGCTGGTGAATGTGATAATGCGAATTCCACCTTCTGCATTGCCACCAGCGGCGAGAATGGCGAGGCGTCGAACTCGGTGTTTTCGAAAGTGCTGGTTGAATCGAATGTTGATCCGCAGGTTCTCGACAAAGGTAAGAAGGAAGCCGTTAGAAAGTACACCCCTCTGGGTAAGGTGCTTCCTAGTGGTGGCGTGTCACAGATTTTCACAAACATTTCAAACTTCTCTCTGGCTTTTCAGTTTTACGGCGCGCTTCCATGAAAGGGGGTAAGGTCACACTATCGGTCAACAAGGAGAATCGCAGAAAGAGCCCGAAAAGATTAGGCAAAAGTCCGCGAGCCTTGAACCGAGCGGGCAGTCGATGTGAGTCGTTGCTGCCGCCGAAGAACGACTTCCAATTGAAGAATGAAAACTCAAGAAATTCTTTTCCTACCACCATAGCCAATGCAGCGTCGGCCATCAACCACCGCTATCGCACACTAGGAAAGGTAAAGGATGCCGTGGGCCCGAAGTCTGGCACCAGCAGCACCGCATTAACAGCGATGCCACCAGTTGCACGTGCCGGTGGTACCACCAACAACAACGTCGAAAATGATAGCGAACGCAATCGTCACATTCGGCTGATGGGCATCAAAAAGTAACACTCGGCGCACGTGTTCGCCGTGCCGTGTTACCCTTGAACAGCCGCGAGAAGAGCGCCACGCAGCTCAACTTTGTTATTTAACTGTACTTTATATTTACCCTTTTTTTCATGCGCTTTTACGAGGAACGACAAAGGATTCCGGACTTTGTCGGGTGAATGTTGAACGTTCACTCGACTTGGATTCGCGAAGGGGCGATGGGAACAAGAGCATAGTAAGCATATGAGCTAACGCGCAAGAACGATCGGTCTTGGTGACCGCAAAATCACTACTCGGAAGTAGTTTAAAACGGAAATAGAAATGGTCTGCAATATATCCTTACCTTACCCACGCCAAAAGTTGTGTCCGAGTTCTGTGTTTTAATTTCGACGAGCGAGAATCGCTTTGAACTGCTTGATTCAACGTTTCGTTAAGCTTTGGTTCAAACGATGCGTGTTCTTTGACAGCTGTCAAGCGGTGTTGAGCCGTCAAAAGGATTAACGCCAAAACAAATGTTGTGCATGAGGTAACCCGGGAGTCACCGGGATTGTGGCTAAACACTTGAAATTCGTCTCGGAAAATCTGGTTTTAGGCAGCAATGGCCTTGCTGGCATGGTGCGTACCGCGGTCGCAATGGTCGCGAACAGTCAAGACCGCAGGATTTCGATTGCAGTCATCGTCGTCGGCACGGGCACTGCACGAGGAGACCCAAACGCAGCACGACGATGAAGAGTTTCGAGTGCTAAACTTGAATCAGGTTAAAAATCAGCGACCGCTTCGCCGAAAGGTCCCAAGGCCGGAAGTTCCGCCACCTAGGTAATGGGCCCAGCAGGGGAATGGAATGGTACCAATTCACTACCTTCGTTACGGTGCTTTCCATCTAGATCACAGCAGATGGCAACGGATCAGGATTGGGGTGCCGTGTGGCCCGGGCCTCGCTCGTTCCAGCCCGCTACCGTCCCTCTGCCGTTGCGCCAGGGATACGTCACGAAGCGAAACCAGATGCCCCCGGGAAAGTACGCAAACGCGGAGCTGATGAAAATTCCCAATTTTCTCCATCTCACACCGCCCGTGATCAAGCGTCAGTGTGAGGCACTGAAACAGTTCTGTACTCCGTGGCCGAAGGGACTGGAAACGGAGGAGCGAATGGAGAAACACTTCCCGGTGACCTGCATCACGGCCGACTACTGTCACGCCCTCCCCACCATCCGTAACCCGCTGTCGCGGATTGTCACCGTGCAGCTGAAGCTTGGGGCCCTCCAGCTGGATCGGCATGCGAAAGATAAGCTGCTGCGGCTGGTCGGCGAGCGGTACGATGCGGAGACGGACGTGCTGACGATCGTAACCGACCGGTGTCCGCTGAAGAAGCAAAACTACGACTATGCGATCTACCTGCTGACGGCGCTCTACCACGAATCGAACACGGTGGAACCGTGGGAAGTGACCAAAAGTGAGGCCGACATGGAGTACTACGATTTCGAGCGGAATCGTAGCAAACGGAGCGCCGAAGCGACACTCAATTGGGGCCGGACCGAAGGTGATGGCGGATGGGTGACGGTTCCGGCCGAGTATGCGTCGGCCGTGACCAGACTGTTCAACGAGGGAGAGAATGCCTACAATCTGGACAAATACAAAGAGCAATCGATGGCATTGCTAGGGTTGTCCGTTGCGAAAGCGGAATGACGGGCGAAAGGACAGCCGAAACCCAGTGTAAGCAGTTATTAGAAATATGTAATAAAATCTTATCAAAAGCTGAGACCTTGCCACCAAGTGACACCGAGTGTGCGTGATAATCGGCTGTTGTTGGTTGGCATGAAGAATGGAAGAAACAAGTGACTTTTGCCACTTTGTTCTTTACGATCCATCCGAGAGTATTAGAGCGAAAGGGATTAGTAGCTTGATCGAGCAACTTGTTTTAGTTGTGTATATTTTGCTTCTCAAACGTGGGTTTCCGTTGTGTAGTGGTTATCACGTCTGCTTCACACGCAGAAGGTCCCCGGTTCGAACCCGGGCGGAAACACAACCGTTAATTTCTTTTTCATTTTTTTAAATTAGAACTTATTCAGCATGTGCACCGAAACAGAACCGAAATAAGGACATATTATTCGGTTTACACTCCATCCGAATGCTCCTCTCTTTTAGGCCATATGGTTTTGGAGTTTTTTTACGATTTTCTTTCATCTTGGAAGGTTCAAGCGCACGTTTTGGGGGGCGTCCAAGAATCGACCTGAATCTGCCACTGTCCTGGGAACAACAAAAGTAAGTTTGTCCCATTTCACGGTGACTGACCAATTTTCACTTTCTATTGCCATTTGCTCTCCTATTGCATACTGCAGAGAATGGCTGTCCATCCAAGAACTTGATGGGTGCTATTGTTCACCGGAGACATTCCGGAACGTTGCCGATCCCTCTTGCGCTGTCCGTCCGTCGGCTGAAACTAATAAAACCCGCTAACCGGCGCCATCGTTGGATTAGTGCAGTGCCAGCCCGAGACCCGATCCGCCAGCGCACCCCGTAAAGTGAGAATGGTATCCTTCCTAACCCGTTGGCCATTTGTGGTTACGCTAGCGACCGTGCTAGTACCGAAAGTGACCCTCTTAACGGTTTCTAGTGGTACGATGCGTCACGGTGGCGCTTCTTTAGCTTCTGCTTCCCTACCCCCTGAGCCCTCGGATCGAGAGTCTGCTTGGCCGTACGAGATGGTTGCCCATTCGCGTCACAACGATCGCCTGCTAACGAATAGAACGATGCCTCCAAAGGAACCTGCCAAGGATGGGATGGCCGTTCAAACACGCCACTCTCTCGCCGAAGGAAATCCATCTCGTTACTTCGACAGTTACGGCGGAGAATGGCATGGCGGAAGTGGAGATCCGGAACATAGCCATCACTACCACTGGCCACAGCATCCACAGCACGCGTACCACGGTGGTCATCATCATACCGGGGCGGTCGGCGGTTGGACATGGAAACTGCCACTGTCCGTTGATGGTACGTTCGTCAAGGAACCGGGCCACTATCAACACCCCGGCGGAAGTTTGCTGAGCCTGCACCTCACGCTACTACAACCCCTGGTGCTGCTCGGAACACTGTCCTTCGTCGTGTGTCTCATCAACGCCGTGCTGGGGTTGGTGGAAAAGGTGAAACTGCCTCTGTTGCGATCGCGCGACGATTTGCTGGCCACCGGAGCGGCGCCAGCTTCCGATGGACCGAATGAACTGTTGCTCGGCCATCTTTATCAGTATCTCAACACGCCTCCGGCCGATCCGCAATCGCCGATGCGTAATTTAACCGATCACCACAGTAGATCGTGAGCAAAATGACATGAAATCCGAAAGAATCCGAAAAATCAATTGATTAAATTAAAACACCTTCTTATTTGAAATAAATCAATTTTATTCGCCGATCTCATCTGGTTACGCTGGCGGATCAACTATCAGAGCAGGCCGCTTATCGCACCAATCAGTGATCAGCATCCGGCCACTAATCTCGACGGGGAAGCAAAGAGGACAGCCAGATCTCTTTCTAATCACGGGAAGTTGGGCTACCTCCACGGTACAACCTGGTACCCTGTTGAAAATATCGCTGAAACCAGTCCGCTTTCTAGAGAATTTTGTCGCAAACGCCCCTGTCGACGCGCAGTTGTCGATCCGAAAATGGCCGAATGAATCCGAAAAATCAATTGATTAAATAAAACACCTTCCTAATTGAAATAAATCAATTTTATTCGCCGATCTCATCTGGTTACGCTGGCAGATCAGCTCTCAGAGCAGGCCGCTTATCGCACCAATCAGCGATCAGTATCCGGCCACTAATCCCGACGGGGAAGCAAACGGGACAGCCGGATCTCTTTCTAATCAGGGGAAATTGGGCTACCTCCGCGGTACAACCTGGTACCCTGTTGAAAATGTATCTGAAACCGGGCCTCTTTCGAATGGATTTTAAGGCGAACGACGCAGTTGTCGATCCGAAAAATCAATTACCGTATTTTTCCGTGTATAACGCGCACCCATATTTTAAGAGAAAAAAATTGGAAAAAAAGTTTTTTATTATACATTTTTCAGATATCTGATATCCAACAAATACCAAATGATAATAATGTATTATTCTACATGTTCTTTAAATATTCTAAAGTAGACTAAAGATAAAATGCGTATACATTGCAAAAGCCATACTAGTATTTTATATTTCGTAATAATCTTCAAACTCAGACTCACTGCTGTCTGACAAATTGATATTTTCTAATTGCTGTTCAATGTACTCCTCATTGTCACTCTCTGAAGAGGTACATCGTGACAATAAAGTATCCGGAAATTTGTGATTTAAAAAAAATGCATTTTTTTTAAATCACAAATTCCCGTATCACAAATATGGATAATTATATTCTTAACAAATGTTTCATTTCATAATATTATTCAATAATACCATAAAATGTGTACCTAAAAGGGCACATTTATATGTTTAGAGGAGACAAATTTTTTACTCCCCTTGAATAACGCGCACCCAGATTTTAGAGCTAAAAAAAATGAGAAAAAGGTGCGCGTTATACACGGAAAAATACGGTAATCTATAGAGACGTTTTTCATTTGATCCTTTAGTTGCCGTTTCGACCCGAATTTGCACTTACCTCGCGGACGCCGATGCCAACAATTGCCGAATGTTTTCAAAACCACATCCCGTTTACGATGTTTTAAAACATTTATTGTATTAATTCTGTTTGCATTCACCGCCTGTCTCTGCCCGCTATTTCACGCGCAATCTCTCTCTCTCTCTCTCGCTGTTGCTAGCTCGCTCGCACACACACTTTTGATACATAATAATGCTTATAATTTGCTCTCAATCAACATCATACAGGTATTCGTTCTAAACCTAGGACAGAGGGAAATGAAAACGGTACATGATTGGGTGTTGCTTCCGTTTTGTGTTACTCTTTGCGACCCCGCGTTTTACCGGGCCTGCGCCGCCCTTTCCCACGGACAATGGCCACCGCACACAGGCACATGCCCACCGGACCGACCAGGGCTGGTTGGCCACGGGCATGCGCGCTTTGTGCGCGCGCGCGCGTGTGTGGGGGGTTAGAGAAAAGGTTTTAATTGTTTAACGATCGCTCCGCACGATCGCCTTTGCTTTCTTATCTTACAATCGTTAGTGGGACTCGCTATTGGAGTTAAAAATCAACATGCATGGGGCTTAAATATGCGCAAAGCACAGCTACACTGCCATCTGGGGCGCCCCCTAAAAGGACCTCCCGAGGACCTAGAAACGCCATTTCCTCTCTGTCGCCTTCGCCCCGCCGCTTGCCCCCCGCACGGGTTGGACCACGCGCGGGCCCAACCAAGCGTGGCCGAGTAGTCGCTTTGAAATGTATTCAAATGTCCATTGAAACAATGCGAAACCGGAACGACTGCCGGATCCCTACAATTAGCTACATAACACATCATTAGCGGGCGGGCGGGCGGGTGTGATGGTGGGTGGATGGCACACACGCGGGACGAACGGGGAAACCGATGGTAGTTGTTGTCCTTCTGTCGCGCCCGGGGTCCGTTGTAGCTCCGGGGGGACGCGGCGCCTTTCGTGCGCGCTACCACCACAACACCGACGACGCGGTCGGCGCGGGCGGTGGTGGTGGCTGCGGCGTCTTGGCCGGGGCCTATTCCTTGCTCGACTCGGCGCTCTCCGTCGACTGGCGGCCCTCGGACGACGCGGCGGTTCCTCCGCCGTTCTGCAAGCTGCCACCGCTGCCACTGCCGGCCCCACCGCCGGCACCGCTACCGTTGCTCATGTCCTTTTTGCCGGCCGTGCCCCCGTTGGTGGTGGCCGCGGCGACGGCATCGGCCGTCTCGAAGGACTGCACCTGGGCCTCGTACAGGAGCTGCATGATCTTCAGCGAGGTAAGGGACGATATCCGCTCGGGCAGCTTGCGGAGCACCTCGCCCACGTACAACCCGTACGCGCCGTGCTCGTCCAGGTGGGCGCTGTGCTCGAGATTGTTCTGGTACTTGACCGTGCGGTTGAGGTTGAAGTTCGACAGGGACGCCTCGTCGCCGTCGTAGCTGGTGCGCTGCCGCTTCGGCACGCTGTACGACGCCTCGACGTTCGAGATGGCGGCCGGGATCGGCGACTCGACCGGCGTCGGCTGCTGGTGGCCGCCCCCCGGGTGGTGGTGGCCGCCGGCGGCACCGTGCATGGCGGCGGCGGCGGCGTGGTGGTGGTGCGCGGCCTGCTGCTGCGCGTGGTGGTGCCCCACGCCGACCGAGCCCAGCCCGCCCCGGAACGGGTGCCCGGCCAGGGGGTTCGGGTGTGGCACTTGCTGCGGGTGGTGCGGCGGCTGCTGGCCCGGGCCGCCCGGCGCCCCCGGCTGCTGGTGTGACTGGTGCGGGTGCTGGTGGTCGCGGTGTGACTGCGGGTGCGGCGGCGGAGGCTGCAGATGGTGCAGGGACATGTCGGTGGGCGGGAAACCGGCCCCGTGGTGGCCACCGAACGGACCGTGGCCCTGCAGCTTCAGCTGCTGCTGGTAGTGGAGCTGCGCCTGCGGATTCTGCGCCGCCACCGCCATCTGCTGGAGGTCCAGGTACGCGTGCAGATCGTCCTTCGCGTCTTCCTGCTGCTCCCGCTGGCGCTTCCGCAGGATGTTCATCGGGTTCGTTTCGTCGTCACTGGACACGGGGGGAGAGAGAGAGAGAGAGAGCAGATACAATTAATACCATTTTCTGTCCATCACAAGTCCAACCCCTTCACGTTCCGTCGTGGTCACTCGCCGAACGTGACTTCCCTCACTCGTCTTGATTAGTCCAAATGAAGTCTAACTTGAACCAGGGCCGCTGCTGACGGCCAGTCTTCAAATTTGCACGCAACAGCCTCTCGGCCACGATGGTTTCGCCATTTTGTTACACTTTTAAGTGTTTCCAATGATTGACGGCACTTTCGTGGGGCCGGGCCAAAAGAGAATAAATTGCCTGACTTGGCCACCCATCCCGGCCGCCCATCCGCAGCGCCACAAAGGAAACATATAAGATCCGCGCACCACAACAAATAACAGCCGCTCGCTATTAGCCCGCGCTCCCCGTGTGACCTCTCCTCCACGGGGCCGGACAACCCAGCCCGGGCCGGGCCTTTCGCTTTGTGTGAGGCACATACTAAAGGCAAACATCACAAAACATCAACCACCATTTAATAACCAGATGTTTAGCCGCCTTTCGGTGGGGTGATGGGACGGGGGGCGGGGGCTCCGGGAACTCGTCGTCCGGGATCGGAAACATGATATGAACGGAGGCAATTGAAGTTGAAATGGTTGTTACATCCGTGGCGCGCGCGCGCTCCCGGGTTTAGAGTTTCCCGGCTGCTCCTTTCCGGCAGCTACTAACACATGGGCTGAAAAGGGCCGAGCCTAACACATGGATGGCGCTAGTTTCCGGTATCCGGGTTCAATCGCCCCTTTTCCCGTTAGGACTAACCTTCAAAAGAAGGCCATCGTCATGATTTCGTGACTCACAGGGTTGCGAATTATTGTGCTAAGAAGAATACTCCACAGCCATTAGAAAAACCAATAATTAGAAAAAACAACATGCGCGGACGTTCAAAAGAGATGGTAACTGCAGAAAACATGACAAAAATACTCAAAATTGTTTCGAATCATCGAAAAGTAAAGTTGCGTCAGTTAGCTAACGTAGTAGAAATATCGAAAGATATATAATTACATAGAACGTTATATAGAAATATAGAACGTTGTATATCAAAAGAACGTAGGGACTTTGCATTGCTTGATTTGTTTCGAATGTCATTTCGAATTGTTTCGCTCAAATGAGGGGTTTATCACTGAAACTGAGGCCTCCTTTTGAGGCAAAAGATAAATCGTTCCACAAAAATGGAATGGAAATGTTGGAGTGACGGTGGCGTTTTCCTACTTGGGCCCTTAGAGACTTTTCAACCCATGTGCCCGGCCGACCGGCGCAACTGTGTTTGACAGCAGCAGCCGCTTATGGGCCAATTCTGGCGGGAACCGCAACTTACGTGTCGTCCGGTTCACCGTTCGGCGCCCGGGGTCTCCGGATTTTGATGTGTTTGTTCAGAAACTTGAGCTTCTCGAGCAGTGGCCACTCGCTACAGTTGACGCCATTCTTCATGATGCGCCGCTCGACCGTAAACCGACACCGGAAGTAGGTCATGCGCTTTTTGCACTGCTCCACGTCCATCTCGCACAGCCGGCTCAGCTCGCGCCACGCCTTTTCCTTCTTCGACTGGAACTTGTAGTGCGGATGGCTCTTGTCGTACAGGACCGGCATCCGGCGGTAGTAGTCGCACAGCTTTTCATCTTTCTGCAATCGACAGGAAGGGGAGAAAGGTGAGCTTGGTACTAGTGTTTGGAATAAAACCCGGTTCTCTCCCAGCCCGCCATCGAGAACAGAACGAGAGTTTGAAGAATCACATCGTCAAAGGACGAACCTCCAGCAAGTCGCCCGATCCGTGGCTACTGCGACCGTTCGATTTCGGTGACGTTTGAAAGCTCGCCGCCAGTGCACTGGATGGGAGGAGCGTGAAAAATGGCGGCGATAACGATGGGATCATCGTCAGCTCCGGCAACAGGTCCATCATTTTGGCGAGCGACCAAATTCTGACACCGCACACACAGGAGGGTCCCCGCCGCCGCCGCTGCCGCGCAGGACACCTCAAGACGCGCACCGGAAACACAGAGACACAGAGAGAATCGTCCGCCTGTTTAAAAGCGGCCGGATTCGACTTCGCGGAGCCGGAAGATGGACGGCGGGGCCCGGGAATGTACGGTTTTAGTTCCGTGTGTTAAGTTTATCTCAAGACAGTAACATCTTGTTTCGCGGCGGCGTTCCGAAAGCCATCTAGCCGAATGAATGCACACACAATAATGTAAACACGCGCACTGTTCTTCACTCTCTTCGACGTTTAACAAACAGAGACATGAGGCCAGAGCACCAGCACGCTAATAACGAAGGCCGTGAAGGCGGCTCTGTGGAGTCTGTGCCTGAAGAAAATAATATGTTTGTACATTAAAACGAAGTCAGCGAGCGGAGCAGGCGGACGATGCGAGCGAGAGAGAGACGGAGAGAGAGAGAGAGAGAGAGGCGCTGAGCCACTTCAAAGGACGGAGACGGCGGAGTGAGACGGAGGCATGCATAAATGTGTAGCTCGAAGAAAATGTAAAGATGATGCTGATGATGACGATGATGGGCCCTATGTAAAACATGCCAAAGGTTTTAAGATAAATAAAACGCGGCCAACACAGAATACTATTTCGAAACCCGGTTTCCATATTGGTTCCCGCTGCGGCTTGCTATTGTTGTTGTTGTTTGTTGGTTCGTTGGGTCGTTATTATTTTTTTCCCCTTTTTCCTTTGCGTTTGTGCCACAAACAACGGCCATTATGCACGACAACTCGTTACCGCAACATCGGCAGAGAGCGAGCGAGAGGGCCTTCTGAGACCTTCTGCAAGCATTCAATTGGACGAGAAATAACAAATGCAAACACGCCGAGTCACAATCGGCACCACAAAACGCCGTTTTTTTTTCAAAAGGAGCCTCCTCACACACAGAAACACGATTTAGATTTATTAAACCGGTCGAACGGAACACGAACGCGGGGGGATTTGAATATGAAAATCGTCCCCCTTCCCCCCACCCAAGCCCGGGGGGAGGGGGGTAAAGTGGTGCAACAAAAGCATCAGCTGTACCACTCTCTAGTAGTGTGGCATAGAAGAGAATACGGTCATCATCATCATCATCATCATCATCATCCTGCACGATAGTCTTCTTTTTATGGCACTTAATAACGACAAATGATGTCACATGCGCCGGGTTGCGCGCGCATGGAACATAAAACCGCTTTCGGAGTCAACTGACAGGCAGCGGAGAGTTTTCTTGAGTCGCAATCGACGGCGCGCGAATGGCAAACCAATCGACAGACAAATTAACAACACAGCATCAAGCACCCGGCCGGAGCGGGGAGGGCGCGGCGCACCCCACGCCAACTCTGAATTCCTCTGCACCGGCACACACGCAGCCCCCGTTGTTGGCCATTGTTTATTCATTCTACACAGCGCGCACTCAGCTTTCGCCCCAACGGTGAACGGTAAATTCAAACTGACAGCTCTCCGTTCCTTGGCCAGGTTGTTAGGTCGTTCGTGCCTAAAGTGGTCCTTTTGTTGAATGCTCTATTTGTGACTATCACATATCAGGGGCACACATACACGCGCACGCACGGTTGATTGGTGGGAATCTCCAATCAACCAATCTTGTTTTTTGTTGTTGTTGTATTTCTACTATCGCCACAAACATCGTTTACATAATATGGCCAACGGTTCGCTTTATTGTCGTTTTAGCGTTTTCTATTTGTTCAGCACACAACAACTGGCATCCATCATCGCGCACATACACTAATCGGGACCGGAAAGCGCAATGATTCCCGTCGTTTAAAGAATGGGGAGTTTCTCGTCTCTCTCTCTCTCTCACACTAGTCATGCGGACAGACAGTCTCGGGACTGTACTTAATCGAGAAGTTAGATTCCAATCTAGATACGAACTTTAACGATTGTGCTGTGCTTCTTGTTTGCGCTGTTCGTAATCTCCCTACCCTCCCTATTGCTTTATATTGTCATCCCTGTCCTTCCTGCGTTCCACTCTCTCTCTCTCTGTCTGGCTCTTTCACACACCGCCCCGCACACAATCACAGAATTGTTTGTTTTGAAACTTTTCTCACGACACAACAATGAACACACCGTAACTGAACAGTCTTTTTTCTTTAACAGTTTTGAGGGAAGCAAGACACTAAGTGGTCTTGTCGTGTCCGTCTATTGTACCTCAACAGTTCACCAAAGCACAAGTCAGAACCAAAAGAAGGTTTTAATCTAGAGCCGCACGTGTGTGTTGAAGTAACTCGATTTGAACGAACGAAGTTACGATTTGGCACGGGCGCGCTGCCTGTCACTCTCGAAGGTCTCGGGGGTTCTGTGGTGGCGAACGCATTGTGCTGCCTGCCATTCACAGTAATCCGAACGAACGAACCCACACACTCTCAGCAGCGCGGTGCACTCGAAACGTCAACGCAGAGCGGCTCTCTCGCGTGAGCCAAAGCTCTCACCACCCCGACTCACGGTGAGTGAGAGAGTTATTCGAGAGAGCGCTCGTGCGTTCGTGTCGCTCGCTCTCTTTCCAATCCCAGCATGCCAATTACTACAGTGGTGTGTGCTGCGATGTTCTCTCTCTCCCGCGATCCGATGGCTGCTGCGTTTGATTGGAAAGCATGTGGTTTCCTCTTTTGGTTTCAAACACTATGCCACTCACACATGTGCGTGCGTGCCTAATCCTCCCCGCGAAAGGATGCGCACACAGGTTAAGAGTGTTTGTGAGTGAGAGAGAGAGAGAGACAGCAAACGCTGTCCCGCTCGCCACTCTGTAAACCCATTTTGCGATGAGGTGTATTGTGTGTTAATTCATTAGCTTCGTTCATTTGCGTGGAGGAGCAGAACCACCACCTCCTCGTATTGATGGCTTGATTGCATGCTTGTGGTGTAACTAGTTTCTAAGAAGGAACTATTACTGTTTCTATCATCGTGCGCCATTATCGTCAAGTTTCCCATTTGTCCCGCGCGCGGCCGCCCGTTCTACTCGCGAAAGCCACTTTGATTGATTGTCCGCTCACGCACCACACCACCGCGGGCGCCCCTCCCTGTACAGCCCCCCCCGCATATATGCTGCGCGCACTGTCACCGCGGCATTAGCATCAATCCTGCTGGCGCGCTGGGTTATGTTATTGTTACTTCTGTTCTGTTCGTTTCGCTCGTTCCGTCCCTTATATATTTTCATTTATGTCTATTTCTATTAGACCACGACGACGACACGTTTTGCGCAGAATGGAATTGTATTATCGAGCAACGTGGAACGAAAAAAAATCCCAAATCCGTATTATTACATTTATTATATTCTCTCTCTCTGCCTGTCTCTGTTTTACTGCTATCTCCGTCCTAAGCCCTGAGCCCGATTTCCGTTCCTGTCTGCCAGCCACGCCATGCCCATAAGTATGTTATCTTCTTTCATCTGGCATTATAATGCACATTACAACAGGGGCCCACCACACCACACGGCCTTTGGGCCGTCTACAAATCAAGGAGTGGAGGGAAATAATAACAATAATAATGGCTGATGGATATTATTATCCGATCCATTCTCTTCTTGCTGCTCTTCTCTTTCGCTCCCTCGCTCTGTGTCTCTTTCATCGCCGCCACCATCTCTCTCTCCTTCCGGGTCCTCTCCTCTTCAACAGCCACTTTACTTCTTGGTCGGTCGACCGCTAGCGAGGCAGGGTTCTCGAGTGTCCTCACGGTCACTTAGCCACCGACACGGACACGAGAGGGACTTACGACTCTTGGGTGCACTCGAAAAAGGAATCGAAAATCATGAAAAGTTTCTAGAAGAGAGAGAGAGCACACCGAAAAAGCGAGAACGAAGGAAGAACAAAAAAGCAATAGAATGTGAATGAAAAATGCTGGACTCCGGGGTGCGGGGATTAGGCATCGGATAAAGATGATTTACACCTTCAACACCTTTGCTCCGGTGCGCGCCCGGCAGGTATGCTCTGTCAACGATCGCGCGCACGATCGATGGGCTAGAGTCCCGCGAAGGCTCGACACATCCTGCAGGGGCCCACCGAAACACGGTGGCTGCAAACGTCAGGGAGCCAGCGGCGCGGCTCCCTGGAAAGGTGTTCGAGCCGATCGCGCCCCGTTGTTGGTTTCTAACCCGATTTGATGATTTTTTTAAAACGCCAATAGCGCGTCTCACATTGGTGCTCGGTTCTGGTGGCTTCTTAACCATTGGGGTGTGCTTTATGGTCGACTTTTCACTGCTTATTCTAGCAGCAGCAGCCAGCCACAAGATGGTGCTCCTTCCGCGAACAGACCCACCAATAGAGGATGGACGAGAGATTGATGGATTTATTGGGTTGTTTTGCTTGGGTGTCTCGCTGTTGAAAAGTTTCCTCCTCTTCTCACCGCGCGCGCGCACACATAACGATCGCTTAATTAATCATTCTTTTTTCGCTGAACAAAAAGTCGAATAAATCGGACTGAAGATTCGACGAGCCAATGTGCGCTGTGCGCTTGAATATATTTCCCAAAATCGGGGGGGATTCGCCCCGCAACCTTTCAAGTTCCAATTGTTTAATAAATCTCCTCTCTAGGGCAACCCGACCGACCGTCTACACACCGAACGCTTCCTTGTGTGCGTCAGGGGCCATTCAAATCTTGATTCTGTTTCATTTTTTTACGAGGGTATTATTTTTCACCCCATCTCGCCACAGCTTGTTGCGTGTTCTACTACGCCAGGGTGTGTTATGCTGTTGGCTTTCTATGGAAATGAATAATTCGATACCTCAATGCAGAGATAATCTTTCATTGATCTCACATGTACGCCATCCTTTGTGGTGTGTTCGAAGATTATCTTCAAACCGAAGGGTGGTAGACAAAACAACCTCAAAACTGTCGCCATTTCCCGTCGACCCTCGGCCCGGCGCATTACGTTGTGTCCGCCAGAGAGGTATTCTAATCCTTGCGCGCTGTGTTGAAAAATGATCGCAACACCTAGATAGGGAAAGATTAAAACAAAGTTTCCTAACCTTTCCGCGTACTTGTTGTAGTCACTTTCGCTACGTCGTATTTGTTACATATTTTTGTAAAATACGTCCAAAGCAACACGGCTCGGCCGGTGAGACATGTGTGTGCTTTGCGCGCCATTGTGTTCGCTGTTCCACACAACAACACACACGACGCACACGGTGGTCCTGTTGGTTTTTGGGGCGCCCATAACTCAACCCCTTTTGGCCGTCTTTGTTAACGCATTTCCCTAACCCGCTTAAGCCAAAGCCACGGCCAGGCCGTCATCCCATTCTTCCCAAAAATCCCGCTAACAAAGTGTGTATATTTTTGCAACTTAAACTGGCGCATTGTTCGGCGCCCCGACCGTTACAACAATGGCAGAGCACGGCGACGAAGGAGCAAAATAAAAACAGTTCCGCAACAGTTTTAAAATTGGAAACGCAATTAAAAACCGGGCGCACCGGGGTGAGGACGCTGGGCTGAGACAGAGAGAATACGAGGGTTAATAAAACAAGCTCTTCGGGTTCTTCGGCCAACAAATAGCAATTGTTATTTGTGCTGTTATAGGCGACGGAAACAACAGGGAAAATTAGGGTGCTCTACAGCACATTTCTCTTCGGGCTTTGGTTCCTCTATTTTCGGCTCCGCTGTTTGTCCTGTTACACTACGAGAGAGGAAATGTGTGTAACCGACCCGAACCCGGCAGCGGCGGCGCGCACAGATGGCATCGGGTTAGAATAAATAAATGAGTAACATTATTCTTCCCGTACCGTAGAGAGTTTGACGAATTTGACGCGCGGAACAGCCAATTCAAGCGAACAGCGAAGTTTTAACGAATCCACGCGTAGCGGCGCAATCCGATGATGATGGAAGGTATTTCTGCTTCTTCCTCGGTTGTTGTAGCTGCTGCTGGTGGTGGTTCTCGGTTCCTGGTACACCCAAGCCCATTGGCCCATTAATGTACACGAGAAGATTTACCAAAAGTACCAGCAGTCTAACGTCTAACAGATGGAAATGACGAAGCAAAGTGTACACACATTACACATCGGAACCCGCGGCCCGGCCTGGCCCGGCTAACAAGGGAAGTGAACGGAAAAGGAATAAACAGGCTAACACCGTCTTGGCTAACACATTTTCCCCGGTACCCGGAGGGGGGGGCCTCACACAGAATGGACGAAGAATAAGCATGTCTAATTGCGACTCACAAGTTTTTCTCACATCACTACCGAGCGACGAGCGACGAGACCGCGACGCGTTCCACAATTTCCTGTCCTCGTCATCGTCGGGCAGATTTTCGTATCATATTCCGGCACCCAAGGACCGGCGGTGGAAATACGTCGGCGGCGGTGGAAATACGTCGGCGGCGGTGACATGTGCAAGGATATTTGCATAACAACGCATTGCCCGGCGCACCGGAGCGGCGACCGCTTTTGGTGATTTGATATTGACGCAGGACAAACAATGACCGATTCGAATATGTTGCTGTGCCCCGTTCTAAAACATTAAACATAAGCCCGGGCCCGTATTGTTTAGTAGCATAAATTCCACTTCAAATGCTATTTATATCGCTCCTAAAATTGATCCCGCCGATTCGAGACGACTCACCGAGGACTGAACTGTTCATCCACTATACTACCACGCGCACACCAGCGCACCACATACAGACGCACGCGCTTATTGACCTATCAGGCTCGTTAATCTTTGATAAGCCTAACAAAGGGCCAGGATATACACTGGGTGCTGTAATTAATGGCTTCATTAAATTGCTGCTGCTGCCCGGCATTCGGCGCAAAGCCCGGACACCGAAACGCAAACATGTCGTCGTCTTACAAAACCCGTTCTCTGCTGCTCGGATTATCAGTATGTATAAATAAGAAGCTTTAGCTGGGCGTGCTAGTATTGAGCCGAAAAGAAGAAACCTATCTAGTGGCACCAATCCTTATACCCCATCGCACCTGTCTTTCCCCAACTGGCCCGGCCATCTGGAAAGGTGTCATTCGAAACTGGCGCGAATTTCACGTCGATCGCGTCACACTGGCGCGTTGTAATGTCGTGTCACATCGTGTCCCGGGGTGTCAATGTAACATCGGCGGGATGATGTGGCAGAATAGGATCACGCAGTGACGCCGCGAGTCCGAGGCGCACCTTTTCGTGAACCTTTCTTTTCAAGTTCGAGTTCGAAAAGTTTCCCACCAATCGGCACGGTAACATTACAAAACCCGGCAATAAAATGATAAGGCAGGCCAGACTGGCTGGCTGGTGGTGGGTGGACGGAACGGTGGGGTGGGACGGTGGGTGGAAATAGAATAAAAAAAGAAAGCGAAAGGAAAAAAAAGGGATGGGCCGTAATCTAGACAATCTGGCCAAATAAAAGTCGACAGCAGTAATAGTAACGGCCGAAGCGCACTCCTTTGCTGCTAGAAAGGAGTCAAGTTGAATCGCGGTGGGGCGCAGCGCCGGAAAAAGTAACGAAAGAACTCCGGAACAATGGAAGGATCACTAGCGGGGGACCTCCTGAAGGGTTCGGGGCGGGGAAAGTCAAACAACTCAAGCACACATACACGCATACAGCGTGTAAAGCGAACCTGCGGAAACCTGTAAACGGTAATCCGGCGCCACGGAACAAGTCGACGGCGGACGGTGGGCGGCGGTGCCAAGAATCGCGGGGGGTGGTCCGCACAAGCGGGGAGGAAACACAAGAATGAACATAAAATTTAATACATATTTCAACTTTTAGTATAATTATTGCTATTTTTATGTTATCCGCATCCCGCCTGAACTGCCGAAACACGAAGGAAGCCATCGGGCCCCACAGATTGTAACGCAATTGAGTGAGTTCGGCTGTGTCTATGTGTGTGTTGGGGGTATCGTCGCATCGTTTAATTTTCAAAGCATTACATCCTGCTGCGTGCTCCCTACCGGCGGTTCCGGGGGGGTTGGTTCGGAGAACTCGGAAAAACGTGATCAAAACAGAAGCGAATCAACGGGCGTGAGCGAGTGAGCGGCGAGCGTGAGCGAGACGCAGCAAAAACATATGGTCCACCGAAGCTACTTGTCAGATCAGGCTGAGAGCGCTCCACCGGCGTTGCGTGAGTGTGCGTGGCGTATGGTGAGAGCGGGTCGGTCGGTGAGCAGTGCGAACGGAGTGAGCCCGCCCGAGTGAGATGCAAGTCGCAAGTGAGAGAATCTAACCCGTTCTCGTGCGAAAGGATCGTCACTTTTCTCACCTCAGCTTAAATGTAGCATAAAAATTAGACAATTGGCAGGAGAGACACAAAAAACAGTTACTGCGAGAGAGAGAGAAAGAGGGACTGAGTGAAAGCGTGAGAGAGAGAGCGGCTTACGAATCAATACGAAGAAAATGGAGAGGAAACACGATCCGTGCGACTGTTTCTCACACAATCTAAGAGATCGAACGAGGCGACCCCTCGGCGGTTGGCGGCGTCTTCACCGTGGGGTCCGTGAGTCCGTCTTGAGCAGGATATTTTGCCCTCTCGCTCTCGCTTTCTCTCTCGCTCTCGCTCGGGCTTCACTCTTTTTCCTAGCGTGGCGCAGGGCACACGATTGCATGAACGAATCGCTTTTCCGAACACTGCTGCGATTGCGCAGAATTTTATTAATTTATAAATTTATTTCTATTTTATTGCTTCTATTATATGCTAACATATAAGCAGCTCACAAACCGCACAGAACGACGCACTGTGAGCGACTCGCTGCCGTCCTCTATTTGCGTGTGCGCATTTTCTCTGTGATTTCCGTCGGCATGCCCAAGGCAGCAATGTTCTGCTTTCTTATTCGCTGGGGTTCATTGGAGTGGTGAGTGGCAGGGCTTAGAACAGTCGAGACATTTAAGGCCGACGAAGCATCGCAAGGAGAAGAATCGGCCGTGGAGATTAAGAGAAACTGACATGCTGTCGAAATGGAATTCGTAGCAAAGTTCAGCGACGCACTGCGCGCGCGCAAGGAATGATATATTTATTTAAATCAAGCCGTCTTAATTGACTTTCGAATGGAGCGATCATTAAAAGCGGTAGCGGCAATATCTCGTGTTACCACATAACGACCGGGGATGGTGCATATATATAATACATCTATACCAGGTTTCTAGTTTGCTCTTGGAACGGGTCCATCAAATGCGCGTTAAGTTTTTTTTTCTTGTTGGCCGAGAGCACCGCACGAAGCAAAGCAATATTAACATTTCAAATGTAAGTGCTTTTCGAGTTCTAATACCGAGTGGATCGATAGACGGACGGGATCCTTCCTCTCTAGCGGAACAAGGCAGAACAGTACGCGAAATACTTGCTGCAGAGTGGAGAATGAGCATCGTAGAAGATAACAAACAAAAAAAAGGAAGATGCAATATAAGTCTTTACATAAGTCTTGTGGCCCTGCTGCTTAACAGCCCCCTGTCAGCTCGCGGGCTGCTTCCACTCCTGGCACCCGAGCAGCAAATATAGCAAAGTGTAACAAAGTTTTACTGCTAAAATTATTTATTCCACAACACATCGCCTCCTCCAGCTGTTCGGTCCACCAACAAGCACCACTTTCAGCAGTCAGCAGCAACCGTTTGGAGTTTCTCAAGTATCTGTGTACCGTGTCTCGCTCGCACGCGCGCTTGGCCATTGGGGCTTTAACGATCTCAGGTTTGGTCTTCTTTTACTATCAATCGTAACCGTAACCCGGGCTCTGGCCGGAACGCGATCGGGACCGGGGGGAAAGAGCAAGCAAAGCCAAAAGTTAAACGAAACCATGCTGCTGTGTTCGAACATTGTAAATATTGCAAGCCAGCTACACTGTCTCTGCTGTGTCTGCTTCCACCAACCAAGTACGGCAGAGTGTCCCCATTAAGCGGACAACACACTGATGACAATCGACGAATGCTCGTCGTCGCTGAAGGATCATAAAAATTGAACATATCCTCTCGCTGTTTTCGCCCATTGAAGGGCTAGAGAGTTGGCGCAAAGGGACGGTGGCGTAGAGAGAGACAGAGAGAGAGTGAGAGTATTT
The DNA here is from genome assembly GCF_943735745.2 of Anopheles bellator. NCBI lineage: Eukaryota > Metazoa > Arthropoda > Insecta > Diptera > Culicidae > Anopheles > Anopheles bellator. The sequence continues at coordinate 48,772,288 of NC_071285.1, read as the reverse complement.
GGTCGAACATTGCTTAATATAATCTTGCGCACGAGATGCCACCAAACCCCCCCACATAAGATCCTTCCCAGTGCTCGGTTGTGGGTGTAGTGAGGGTGTTGGAGGGCCACTCGTCCTCCCGAAAACTATGCGACAAACACATTCCCACCCATCAGGCGCATAACAGCGCCAAGGAGCCAGTCGGACCAATACAACTTTTGTGCAAAAGTTCACCATGTGTGTGATTGGAAGATTTGGTGTTTTACTTTTTTGCACACCGCCCCGCCAGAGAGCCACCCCCAACCGCCCCCTGAATTGTGCGAGTGTATGTGTGTCTTGTGCGAGGCGAAACGAACCATTTCTCTAGCCCGGACGGGCGGACGGACGGACGGACGAGTGGAGAGAAATGTGCTCTGTTAATGCTTAAACTAAACGTTTGCAATGCTCTCTAGAAGCACTCACTGTACGTGCCCCGGGGCTCTGCCTGGTGTATGTGACACAACTACCAGCAACACGGATTGGGGCCACCTCACTCTGCACCACTCAAACTCGACATTATGCTTTTGATTCACATTATGATTGCCAGTCCGAGTGGGTTGGTGTACATGACGACGACTCGAATAAATGGCGCCACATACACGCGCACGGCTGCGAACAATGGCCCGAGGTCTGTATTTGTGTAATTCAATTCGCTATCGATCGGATGGTCAGTGTGCGGCACACGTGGACAACGGAGAAGAGCCAACATATCTGGCGCGGAACAACGATCGTTAACCGTCACACCTTTCGTCTGCTCTCTCGCTCTCTCTCGCTCTCTCAGGATTGGCTATTATTTTTCCATGTCTTGAGCCCCGGAACAATGTTGCACATTTTATGCAATTGATGATCTGCTGCACGCCAGCAAGAATGTCATGCGCGTGTAATGCTGAGCGACCACACATCAACCCCCCCACGGGGCGGTAGACCAGGACGAAGACCCCAGCGTTTGCTGCAGTGTCGAATTTCCAACAACGAGCACGACTGATGGATGGAAACCATACGACGATGTGTGATCCACACGAATTGGAGTATCCGTCTGTGTCTGTGCTCTGCCGATGGATGTCTTATGCCGCTTGCATCATTTTCTCTCGGTAGTGCTGCCAACACCACCACCACCACGAGAAGAAGCAGTGTGGTTGGTTAGTGTTCGTTTCTCACGGGAACACGGGGTGCAACCCGACGGTGCGGCAAGCATGGTTCGAGATCAAAGGAAAATCACAGAGTAACACGAAAGCTGCACCATTCTTCGAAGTTCGAAATTAATATCGCCCGGAAAGTCGTTTGGGATACAGTTGTAAACATTGTCTAGCGGAATTAACCAAAACCAGTTTGCCTGCGTTAGCTGGGATTTTAATGAAATTGTTGAAACCTTCGGACCCGTACCGTGCGCATAACCCGTACTCGAGAAGCACATATTTTATGACTAATAATCCATTCACTATTTTTATCTTCGGAACATGCCCTCGAAAGGGTTGCCCCACCACAGGCGGACACCACTTGTTTTCGCCCGAGGAAGAAGTACGAGTCCCAATTCTAACGCTGCCCGTTATCAGGCTTAAGGCAGGGCGGGCTGGCGGACTCCCTCTTCCTCGAAGACAGCTGCCTTTGGGACAACGGCAACAACACGAAAGACCCCGATGGGGGGAACCGATTTCATGTTCGTGACACGGGCACCACACAACAAAGTGACACAAAGAGCCAAAGGAGTAGTGGTTGTTGGACCGAGTGAAATTCTTTCCGTAAAACCGGCTCCGGCCAGGATTGTGTTACAGGGTGCGCCAAGAGAGCGACAGAGAGAGAGAGAGAACCGACAGACGTGTGATTTAATTTAATGACATGCTTTGCGCGATAGAAACTGTAGCTGCGTTGTTGTTTGCAGTATTATCCTTCTTCGGGCCACAGTTTCTTCGCGCGTTGCGTGACAAGGCCCGGGACGGGTGGGCCGTCGGTCGGGTGGCCGAGGAGGAGAGCGTCAGAAAACAGACCTCCAGTATAGGGGCAACACTGCACCACACTCCCGAGCAGGGGCCCCGGATCGTAACGAAATGATAATCGATGGACCATCCGTCAAATAAAATAAATCAACAAACGATAATTCCGCCTTGCGGCCGCGAAGAAGGGAACGGCGCGCGAGCGAAGAAGAACCAGCGGCCGAACCAACAACATACAATGTTCGATAATTTTAACGAAGCCAAAGAAAAATACGAGTTAATAACGAACCCGCGGGCCACCAGACAATGTTTCGGGACGACATCTGTTTCACATTCAGAACGACGACGACGATGGACGGCCCCCCATCATCCGGGCAAGTTGCCACCGACCGTCGTCGAGATGATTCTGTGAGTCTGTCTGTGTGGTAAATGCATCGTGTGCATTGTAAGTGGCCAAACCCGGGACTCGTCGAGCAAAATCAAACCAGATGATTTGCAGACGCATCACCATCACGATGGACCAACCAGGAGGATTAGCGCCACCATCCTTTCGCCGGAAGTGAAACGAAAGTGAAGGTCCTTTTTTTGTTGCCCCCACCGGCGTGTTTTGTTGTTGTTGCGCACTCTCTCTGTGCCGTGGCCAACAAAGTGTCGCGGCAAAAAATGAACGCAGCATAAAAACAACGACGACGACGACGAAGCAACAGCCGAGAGTGAGGCAGGCGGCAAGTGCAGCAAGGACGCGGCGCTAGGTCGGTCGGTCGGTCGGTTTCTGTGCCAACAGGATGTGGCGGCGCGCACCCAAACTAGGTCTCCCTGTGAGTAGAGACCCCACGTGGCGGCGGCGGCGGCTGCTGTTCGGGATATCTCCGTCTGTCTCGGTGGCCGCTGTTGCTGCTGCGGCTGCTACTGGGCGCCACGATCCACTCTCCCTATCATCATCACCATCATCATCGCCGTCATCGTCGTCGGGAAGGGCAAACGAACGAAAGGAAAAAAGACAACCGACACACTATTTTTCGGTTTGCTCGCGCTACGAGCACGTGGTTTGCTCGCGCGCGCCCCCTGCGAAGTCAAGCAGCGGCGGTGGCGTCGAATGCCGCAGGGGGTGTTGTGCCGGATCGTGCCGGGTGCCGGGTGTTGGGTGGCACGAGAGAGGCCAGGGGTTTGTTTTCATCCGTGCAGCTCACCAACACACGTACACGAGAGCCGGCAGCCGGTGGCTCGACTCGCGGGACCTTTACCGGTCCGATTCGGTTGTATGTAGCGAAACGTCAAAGAAAGCGAAGAAAAACCCCGGAAAAAGAATCCTTATGCGGCTCGCTTCTAAGCGCACGAACACAGAGGCCAGAGACAGAGCGCGGCTGGCAGCAGATAATTAAAAGCAAACATCATTAATCTTTAACAGACAAAAGAAAGGAGACATTTTGCCTAAATCAAGGCGAAGGATGCATCATAAATGTACGGAAACACTAGGCGACCGCGTGAGAAGATGCTGGGGCCCCCACCAGCAGCGAAGGTTAAAGTCGGTAATTTAGCAGCACAACCAACCCGGCAGGAGCGTTCGATGCTATTATTAGCGATATGGGGGCGATGCGAAGCGAACCGATCTCGTTGGGCGGCCAATCGGTTCACAGGAATCGATTTTCGATTACGACCCCACCACACGGACACAGACCCACAAATTGATGGGAGCATTGCGGGCCGATATCTGATTGTTCATTTCGTTTCATTTCATTCATCGATTATGGCTTAATTCGATTCATTTTCGATCACAAACCGCCCACAACAGAGTCCACAGCCCCAACCCAAAAGGACGAACCGCGGGTACGATGGCCTAAAAGGTATGTGTGCGAGGAGTGGATTGGCTTCTCACGAAGCGGCCACACAGATTCCGGGGCACACGAGAAACAAATCATACAATTTCATTCGCTTTCTGAGATCATCATCAGGCAGCGTAGAACTTTTTCTTCATCGGGGGTTTCTCGGGGCGTTTAAACATGATGCCCATGCCCATTAACATACGCGTGTTAATCAAACGGGGCGAAAGCTGACTCGCTACGTTCCCAGGGCCCACGGCCCGGTTGAACTTGTTCAAAGAACTCACGCGGGCACACTGAAGTCGAAATGAAGGAAAAATATCGTCGAAACTTTGGTTGAAAAAAGTTTTGACTTTTGTGCCAGCAGCGCGCGATCGATAGTCAAAGTGCGCAAAAGGACCCCCGCGTCAGTCAGTGTCGGTCGGTCGGGCAAGTTTTACAACAAAATTGTACCACCGTAACTATAAATTATACTCGTAGCGTGGTGGTGGTGGTGGCCGAGGGGAAAAAATAGAATAAAAATGTGGGCCCAAAGAACTGTTCCCCGGTGCGCCATCGAAGGAAACTTTAGCGAACCGCGCGTTCTAAGCAGCAAAATAATAACAGAGTGAAGCAAATATGCAGGATCCAATATGGCAGGGCACTGTACACTGTTGTTAGTGGCCCATGTGTGCGCCACCAGGGTGGAGGCGCCAACGCCAACGAGAGAGGACACGAAAAACAACAATATTTTATGCGGCCGAGCAAAAGACATGTTCTAAAATTTATTATTTTCCAACGAACACACATAACCATCCATTTTCCGTTCATGATATTTTCACTCTCGGTCGGCCCGGTCAGAGGAAGGAGGAAGAGAGGAAAACCAGATAGGTCGGTTTCGAAGAAATTATTTTCTTCTTGCGAGCTCACAATCCGGAACGCGCTGGGTTGGCACATCCGGGTTGGCCGGGTTGAGCCACCTTCTGGATTTAATGGCGGAAGATGATACTACTGCCAGCCCAGCCAAGAGAAGCAAACATAAATTGATAAGTATTACGTTCGAAAGATAGCTAGAAGAGTAGTTGGAGAGCCAGGCCAGATATTTGGCCATCGGAATGCACTCTGACAGCACCGTGTTCTCTAGTGCTGATGTACGAACAAAAACCCCCATATCAGCACCACAAAAACTGGGAACCGAAACTTTTGCCATTTGGCCACAAAACCGCCAAACGCGAGCGCGTATAAGAAAGAACCGTACACCGTAAGTCCTGGTCTGCATATTAAAACCTCGCCAGCGCGAATAAAACATCATTCTCCGTACATTTGATTTTCCGTTTTCGTGCTCGTCGTGTTCGTTTGTTGGCTTAGATTGGTTTTTATCGGCTCTAACTCGTAAAGTTTATGCTCCTCTTCGCACACCCTGGCCACCGCTGCATCGATGTTAATTTGAAAAAGCTGTTTCTACAGCGGCCATCGACCGACCGACCGACCGGCGGCTGCGACGGCGAAGTTATTTGGAAAACCCGGGAAAAACTGTTCGCAGAAAATGGGCAAAGACACTGGCCGGGCGGGCGGGCGGCGTTTAGAGATAAAATAAACAAACAACCGAAACGAAAAACGAATAACGAATATAAAACCCGAACACGAGAGATGTTCGCACGGAGATGTTGGCGATGATGGCAGTTAAATCCAGAGAGTCGACCTGCTGGCTGGCTGGTCGGGTACACACCATTACGGGCCGGCGAGTCCGAGGTGTCTTGTCTCTATGTGGTGTGCTTGCTTGTCAGCTATAAATATATTCATTCTGAATAATGCATCACGTAGTTCTGCTTTTACTGCTCGCTGCCTGACTGTGTTCCGTATAACGTTATGTAATGGTAATACTGTGGTATCATAGAATACATTAAACTCCTTGTTCTTCTCCACCGCCACCGCGCGCCCGAGATTCTTTCCATTCCGATTCCATCCAGGGACACCGGGGGGCCAAGAGAAGCGCCCCCTTCGCTCCTTCCAGCTCTCTCTCTCTCTCTCTCTCGCTCGTCGCCCCAAACAATACGGTGACTATTGGCATCATCAACCATTACTCACCATCATCGCCAGCAGCAGATGACTATCTCTTGCGATCGATCCCAGGGTTCTCTTTCTTGCGCTGCCGAGTGGCTCCGCGAGAGATCCCATCCCTCGGCTCCCCTAGAACCCCCGAACAAACTCGATGACAGCGCGTTTTATTCTCCGAATGAGCGCCCTCTGGCGAAGAAGCGCTGCTTCACTCTGGATGTGCCCGGCATCGTTTCAGGGCGCGAAATTTCGTTATTCCATTAATATTAGAATTCTTTTCCGCTGGTCCCGGAGCCCACCGAGGCAGCTTTGGTGTTTGATTCGGCGACGCACCGATCGATCTCGGCCGGCCGGTGATTCGCGCGCAATCGATAATGATGATGTTGCCGTCCCAGGAATGGTCTATCGTTCTCTTTCTGGTGTTTCACAATACAATTGTGGTTCTCCTTTGTCTGCCTTCAAAATGCTACGTCTGATGGTGGTGTGTAATAAACCAAACAAAACGCACCAATAATCATAAATCGAGCAACACGCCATCGTCGGAAGGAAGCGAGCGCACACACAGGGTGACTCGGAAGGGACGCTTTGTGTAGTTTCTCCGACTATTAATTAATGCGCTTGGTCCGTTGCCATTTACTTCAACTCGAGAGGATCGAACACATTTTGTGCATATTGTCCGTTTGATGGCCCTTCACTTTTAATTAAAAGGACATTCCTGCGTAGTTGTCCCGATTTTGGCGCAGTGTAATGATAATCGCCGGGATAACGTTTCCAGGGAATGGAATGCTGGGAACCGCAAGGAATCGAACCAGATTGCAAGAAGTGGCACATCTCCATTTGGTCAAGATTTGGAGAACGACGCCACATACCAAGAGCCCTTACACAGCCCTTCTCTAATACACGGTAAAGGAATAATTGATTCGGGACAAATTTCCCGTGTCCCGGCGAAAGAGGTTTCCGGGCTCAACACGCCGGGCACCGGGCCGCTAGAAGTTTCCAGTAGCTGAGCAAACAGCACGGAGCTTCGTTCGTTCGTTCGTTGTTGACCGACGACGAGAAACATGGCCAAGGAACGGGGAGTGGTACCACAAAAAAAAAAGAGCGCGCCATAACAAGATTATTGGAAACTCAAACAATCGGGCATCGGATTGAACCTAGAGTGTGTGAGAGGGAGAGAGAGAAAGAGAGAGAGAGACGGACCACAAGAACTATGTAAGCAACTAGCGCCAACCTAGCAGGGAAGGCAAACCGCCGAGAGGTCGGTTAATAATTAAAATACCGTATGTAAATTGAGTTTAGAAAAGCCCGGGCCGGAGCCGGAGTGTGTGTTTGGCGTGTCTTCAAACAACACGGAATTGTCCGTGACACACACGCGCACACGCAAACAAACAATGGCGAAAGCATCATCATCGTCTTGCATCAATCGGAATAGATAGCCTGCGGAAGGAACTGAATGCCCGGTAGTAGTAATAAATAGAACACTACCTCCGAATCCTCCCCCAACAAGGGCTCGAAGGGGGCATGCATTAAGTGGTTGAAATTTCGTGCATAGTTCCACCCACTGGCGAGGGGGTGGCCCCCACCACCACCCGTTCGCCCTTCGCGGCGCGGTGATTGAGAGCGAACATGCTTCAAAAGAATGTTTAACCTGTCTTCGGCTGTTGGTGTGTCAATATTGCGAAGCACACGGAGCTTTCTTAGTACATAACATCGGAGCCTCCCGCCCTGCCGTCCCGCCTTTTATGCGAATTGTATAATTGTTTGCATGCAGATGTATGATAATTTGGCAACATACACGCGCACGCACAGCTTGTCGGGCTACGCCAAAGCGAACCTTTACAGAATCGAGGAGTTTTGTACAATTACTCCGTTAAATAAATAATGCGTAACGCAGGACGCAGGAAGGCCGCGCGCGGTAACGACTTTCCAAGGCGTTCCTTATCCCAATATTGAAGCACCCATTAAACGGCGCACAAAGGGGGCCCCGGGAATCTCGCAGAAACTGGAGTGGGCACGATAAATATTGGAAACTTTGTTTAAATACCACCAGCATTCACTTGTAACCGGAGCGAATAAGCGAAGCGGAGCAACCATTAGCCACAGATAAAAACGAGTACATTTATGCCTACTCGTGGTAATGGCGGCGGCAGCGACAAAGAACAGAAATCTTATATAGCTCGCTGGCTGTCTGGCTGGCTGCCTCTTGAGAGCGCTCCCTGCGCCGTCATTCACACGCTAGAGCAACTTAAATGCTCCCACCACGTGAGGGGGTTGGTTGGCGGTCGTGAACGGGTGGTGGCGGTCCACCCTCGCGGCTCGGCTGGCTGTATGTAGGTTGCTTGAATTGCTCAACAATCTCATCTAATTTCCACACACAACAGAGAGAATAATATAGCGCACCCAACAGCAGTTGTAGTGTGCTGGGGCCCCGAACTCAACTCAACACCAAATGTGCAAGATGGCGGCCAGCAAATAAAAATAACAACGAACACACGAAGGCAAAGTCTAATACATCTAATAACAAATCAACCAGCAAACACACGCGGGGCGGCCTGTAGAGAGCAAGGAAATAGACGAGACGCTCCGAGCGAAGAAAGCGAGTGGCCCGCGAGCGGGGAGAGTGTGTTTCACAAACTAAACGAATAATTTATTCATTAAATCAACACAACCGCAGCACAAACACGCGCTGCAGTAGTAATCGAACGAAACAGTGTGCACAAATAAAGTAGTGCTTCGAGACGAAGGGCGCGGGGCGTTACGAGCCCTGCGATCGAACCGCCATTTTAAATGTCGCACAGCCCAACCCGGGGCGCTGCCACTGGCTGAGATTATTGTTTTCTCGATCCGATTTCGATCCCGATCCCGGTAGAGCAGCCTTGTTTACACAGGCCCGAGGATTGCGCAATGGAGAATTAATTTAGTATTAACGAGATTAGCATAGCATTTGAAGTGCGCCCGCGTCGGTAAAGGACACGTCGGCCATGTTCAAGCGCAGCAGCCGTTCAATTTTTCGGGCCGGGTGGTGGTGGCCCCACTAACTTATGTAACAGCCAGCAACTCTTGTCGGCAACACACTACTTCCTCCTTGAGCCATCATATTCCACGCGAACCGAGTGAGCTATTTTTGGGGGCCAAACTCATTTCAATTTATGTTAAGCAGAACACGTTGGCGACATGAAACATTTAAATAACACACATCTCGCCAGCCAACTCCAACGCCATCATCGTCGTGGTCTGCCCACACACCACAGGCCGCCTCCTCTCCTGTGCGCCTTTTCTGCGTAACCCAACACGAGATGGTGCTGGTAGACCTTCGCCTCAGTTTCTCCGCCGAGCACGTCGTTTAGTTTAGTAAGAAATATAAAGTTAAAAATAAATACAAATAAAAATATGCAAGCATAAATATTTATCTGTGTAAATTGCGCTCGGCCCTGGGCTGGGCTGGGCTGGCCGTACACGGGTCAAACTTGTCCATCCATCCATCCATCCCATCCTAGTATGACTGGCTATGGCCTATCAGAAACCTCCGAGAGCACACCCAGGTACACAGGTGATGCCCAAGCAGCCCAAACGACGACCTGGCCCCTAAACGGCGGAAATAGACGTAGGAACGAGCGTCGCGCGTCCAAGGAACACAAAAGTACACAAAACAGGCACACGGAAAAATGGCACACACTGCTCTCTCTCTCGCACGTGGTGTGCCCCGGGGCGGCGTAAATGGATTGTTCTTGAGCGATGATTGTTTCAAGAAAACCCGCCGGCCGCCCGGTGCTTGGAGAGTGTTTATCTTTGGCCCGGCCCTGGGGTCCCGCCGAGATAAGATTTAAGTTGTGCTTCAACCAACAGAGCAAGGCCTACAACAAGTAAATTATTTAAAAGGAAGGCAAGGCTTTTAAAAGCGCGCCGCGGAGGTCGGCCTCTGCCGTTAGAATAAGAATAATTTAACAGATAACTAGCGGATGGAGCGATGCAAATGGACTGGTCGGTGCATTTGCAACGACTGCAATAAGCATTGCCACACACTGTGCGATGAAGGTGGTGAGTGTATGTTGAGAAATTGTTGAATGTTGATTGATTCTGTCAGGGCCATTACGTGACTGGACCATCGAACAGCCCGAGCCGTTTGCGCCGCGCGTCGGTTTCTGTTCTCTCTCACTGTGTCCTTCTCGTTGCCCGGGATCTATCAATCTTTATGTTGGAAGATAGAGCCATCTGGGGCAGTGGCTTCCAAAGAAGACCACCAAATCCGTCGTCGTTACTCGAAATAAAGGATACGCTGTACGCGACGACGCCGATCCCCGGGGGTGCTTGGAACCGGTCGCAACAAGGAACCGGTCTGTCTGGCTGGGCTCCGTCCGTCCAGCATCAACGAGGTGGTGGTGGTGGATCGGACATGAATCAACAAATGACCATTACACGATAAGCCGAGAGCCCCGAGGGCGCCCAAGAGTGTTACAGGAACACATGCAACACTCGACACTGACCATGGAACGGAGGGAGCACGGAGCTTGGGGAAGGGAGTCCATTTCGATTGCCTTGTGTCGATATGTTTAAAATTACCATCATCGGCGCAAACAAACAAAGAACCTATTACTGCTGCTGCTGCTGCTAAAGTTACTGTCTCCCGGCTCGAGGAGAGCCCGAGAGAGTGATCCGAGCCGCGGCGGGGTTTTAGCTGTTGTTTGCTTAAACCTTTAACACTGCAATGCCATTCTCCTCTTCCAGTGCCTTTCGCCACCGGTGTGGCGACCGCGCACGTTACGTAAAATGCGCCACAATGTGTTTCGTTGTTGTTTGCATTAACACGCAAACGCCAATATCAATACGGCCGGGCTTAAATGCTTCATTGTTTGTGGTTTGTCCATGTCCAATGCTAGGCCCCCCCTCTTTTTCTGGTAGCCCCATATAGATCCCGTTTTGTGTGTTGTGTGGTTATGGCGTACTTTTACATTACTGTTATGAGCAATGCGCAGCCAGGGCAGCACTCCCAGAAGTGGAGTGTGATTCAGGACAGCACTACTAAACCGCATACACGGCTCGTTCATCGATGAAATCGCACATCCATTTTATTACATTTGAAAAATGCGTCTACAGCCGCACGTACTTCGAACGGTCGTCGTGGAGAACCCATCACCCGATGGCGAACGACGTTGCTATAATAGCACGGAAATTGGACCTAAAACCTGATAAATAATGCATCACGAATCCCACGAGCGTGGGGAATACGTTACCCACCCATTGACTTAGTTTGCCTTTAAAATATTTAGTTGGCCTAAGTAAAGCTAAGATAGGTTCGGTTCGCTGCGGTGAGTTCCCTACTTTAAATCAATCAGTCGAGAGTGATCCTCATCGCTCGGTGGAAACATCCTTTCGTTTCGTTATCAGCGCTACACTCAGTGCGCTGAGTTCCAAAATTATAAATAGCAATGCCACGTGGGATGTACGACCTGTGGTCCACACAAGAGAGAGAGAGAGAGGGATGCAGAGAGAGGTTGTAAAATCTATTACACGAAATGTTGTTTGCTCCAATACTTTGCACCATCCGTAGCCTAGCACAGAGAAATCACCCAGTGGCCGGTGGCCATGGACACGAGATGCAAAGTGGTGCACGCTGATGGGTTGCAGTTGCACACTCCGACAGCTGCTAGAAGCCAACCGTACAAGTGCATTCGTTGCATTGCGGTCCGTGTGCGGCAAGGGTACCAAAGGGCAGCGGACGGGACGGGTGTTTTGCATAATCGAACCACCCCGAGAGCGAATCCGTACAAAAACGCGGCAGTAAATGGTTTTGTGCGCTCCTATATTTGGTTTACACTGATTGCCAGCCAGTTGTTCACTTCGCGCGATTGCTCTCGGGGTAGTGTTCTTTGGCTTGGGGCCGGCCGTTTGCCGTTCGATTTTGGCCGTTTTCGGAGCATAGAGCATAGTGCCAGGGAAGAGTGAAAAGTTCGAGCCGGTTGCGAGCAACGGAACGAGGAATTGCGTTTCTTGTTGACTTACTCAATGGCGATAATTATCGTATATTACAGCGATAGGGAATTGGAAAAATCAATTAAAAGCCTTTTCTTTTCAATCACCATCGCCCCATACACACAGATAGACACCTTGTCCGGTTTGAAGCACAAACTAGGGGTGCTCGGTGTCGTAAACGGCTGCGCAACACCATCATCGCAAAACTCACTCGCTGCAACTATCTGGATAATGTTACTTTACAAGAAATAGCAACCGTACACCAAGGAGCGTAATTTAATGCCTCGTTATACTTATGCGTGAGTGGGTAACAAAAAACACCGCGAAAGAGAGACAGAGAGCGAAAGAAACATCAATTGCAACGAAGAAACCAGAAACCGTAATTAACTATCTACACATTTCATACAATTTACCACCCGACGTGTAACGACGCGTTGGGGGCTTAAAAGAGCGCGTTGGTATGTGTTGGTGCGCTGCGATTTGCGCGCGATAAACAAATGTATCAGAGAGCCTGGCGCAATCTGCTGCGCAGTGTTGCCAGACACCCCTCAGATAGTGCGTTGGCAGAACATTTCATTATCGTTTAGGACCTCAGCGCGGGCAAATAACACAATTTACTGAATAACATTTGGAGCATGTTCTTCGTATATCACGGTACCAATCGTTTGCAGAATACAAATAGCCAACCGAACGTATTTCTCTATACTGTCCATAATCAAATCAAAGATAGTGCATAGACAGGGTAAACAAACATTATACAAGGTGATAATCCGTCCTGTCTTGTGTTATGGGTCGGAGAACTGGGTCCTGACTCAATCGCAAGAAAGCAGATGAAATGCTTTCGAGAGAAAGATCCTTAGAAGAATCTTTGGCCCGGTGAAAGAGGGAGAGTTTTGGAGAATCAGATACAATAGAGAAATCTATGCAATATTTGATGATCTAGGGCTAGGCACATTGTACGAATGGATGAGCCAAGGATTCTAAAGAGAACGCTATTGGGAAAGGTGCACGGCAAGAGGCCAGTCGGCAGGGCTTGATATAGATCGGAGGACAGTGTTCGCAGGGCCAACGAGGAACTGCTCGGCTTTGGAGACTGGAGGAATAAGTCAGCGTGCCGATAGGGCTGGCGTCTGGCGCCGAATCGGGCTGAGGCGTCAAGTATGATGATGACTGGGAGTAAACTACAGTAAAAAAGGTGTCTCACGCGTGCTACGAAGCAATGGCGGCAATTAGCAAAAGTCCTCTCTCTCTGTCTCTGTCTCTGATGACCCATACCCTTCTTTGGAGCTTTTCGATTGGAAATACCCATAAGTTTGATTGTTTTGTAACACTCTTCGGCCCATAAACTGCCAGTATCTACCCAAACACATCGGTTCCAAGGTTCTGCTTTATCGTTCCTCGATGTCGGGATCGTTTGAAAGATTTTACACCTCCCTTATCTAGTGATCGGCACCCCCCACACACGAACAGCGTTGCATAAGTATGCTCCCGTGAGCCAGGCCCGTGACAAGTGCTGTCCATTTATGGAAAAATGTACTCAAATAGCAAGGAAAGGTGGTTTTAGAGAACCCGAAACCGTAAAAACACGTGCGCGCTCGGTTGCGCCAGGGGTTGTGAGAGGGAGAAAGAAAACGCAGCATAGATAACTCAACATGAACATCGGCACGCTTGGGCACAAGCCCCCCAAGCGCATTCACCATCGTCGAAAGAGCTGAAGACGACAAAACTTTGCACCGAGCACATTAATATGAATGTTAACATTCGAATAGTTTTACATAACCCACTTTTGTCGAGAAAGGCAAGAAATAACCCTTATTTACGGGTTGGAGGGACTCTATTCAATCGACTGTGCGGCGCGCGGTCAGTGCTGGAGCTCCTGCACGCCCCATATCCTGTGCGCCGTAGTCCGACCGACCGAGCGCCGCCTGGCGCTATAAAGAAGAAAGTTTTCTATTGCTTTATTGTGAGTTCGTTAGGTTTCGGCTTTGTTGTTGACCTCCCCGTGCCGAGCGTGGAAAGAGTGGACCTGGGGTGATGGGGGGACGAGAGAGAAAGACCGCAACACGGAAAGGAAAATAAATCAAACAAATATAACAACTAAACAACACTTGAATGGTGGTACACCACCTTTCACGGTGTGAGAACATTCAGAGGAAGCGAGCTCGAAGCACGTGAATATAAGCCGGCATCGGGAGGCACGCACACAGGCAGGGCGCTTTTATGCTACCATACATACTGCAGCAGCAGTTCCGACAACGTGTCAACAACCTGCCAAGTTCCGCTCACTCACCGCTCTCTCACTGCGGAGTATGTGAGAGCTTTTAGTGCTCTCCTCGCCGCCGCCGCAGCCGGCTAAGTCCTCAGGCTTTCGCCGGGATTAAAGTTCTATTTGCAATATTCTGCGCGCCCAACTGATGCCGTTCCGATTCAAAGGAAACACATTATATAAAACACTCTAATACAGAGTACACACCGCATACAGTCTGCTCCGGCTGCCTTCAAGCGGCATCAACGTCCGACGACGTAATCCCCTTAAAGGTTCAGAGCCCGTCGTCCTCTTGAGCCCCGCTACACACAGGCTGGTCCAATGTTTCTTTCGCTTTGAGAGGGTACTAGGTACGAAAACCGAGCTGCCGAGCATAAGGATTATGAAACAAACTGGAGCACCGACAGGCATTTGAGGACATCGGGCCGTTCGGGCTGGCCCGTGTCTTAGAGAGCTCTCTGTGTGCGCACCCAGGGCACTAGAGTAAACTAGATGATAAGTTGAGGCCCAAAGTTAGCTGCCGATCAACGGCAGAGACGATAAATATGCCACGGCGCAGCACAGGACGTGGTACAACTTTTTATTGATTTATTCTAGCATTCCGGCGAAGAAACAAAACAAGATAAGAACGTCAGATTGGTCCACCGATCGATTACACCAAACGCGTGCCCGGCCGCGTGGTGTTTAAACTGTTCCAAATCCAATCTACGGGCCGGCTTCACTTCTTCGACCAGCACACGGTGGTGTCGCGGTGCCGAAACTTCCGAAAAAAAAATCGGTTCAATAATCTTATCGATAAACAAGCACGGGTAAAGGCGAGTTTGGCCCCAGGAAATTGTGGACGTCAGCAGGAGGTTAACAATTTTTATTAGTAGAAAACATGCAACATGTGAAACGGACCCGCCGCCGTTTGGGTGCTGATGAATCGCAAAAAACTACCGAAAACAAACAACGTTGTTAAACAGGTGCCCGACCCAAAACATACGACAGCAGGTTGTTGTTGGTGACCAACTGGGGAGGGCCTGTCCCGCCCCCCATGTGCGAGAGGTTTGATATTTACCATGCGAGTGAAATCCATCACCGTGGCGAAGCAGTTGACCGTTCGGTGGTTCCAGCTGCTGAAGATAGGACTACCGTCCAGGCCCATGGCCCGGGGTTGCGTGGTGCCAAGGTGGCTGCCCCGCTAGTAGCACCGACTTGATTGGGACCTTTGGTGGCAATCAGAGGGAATTGTCTGGCTCTCTTCTCGGGGCGCGAGATGGTCAAACTTTTTCGTCCGTTCCCTGCGACGACAGCTTCCGCCCTTCAGACAGCGACCGGAACCGGGCGGTTCGTGTTCCGCCCGTAATGCGCCCTTATCACTCTGTGGCCGAAGTGTGTTTCGAATCGATTTCGATTTAACTCAATTAAGCACACATACACAAGCGCGCATTCGCAATGGTAATTAATTCCACGCCAAATTGGACACGAAAAGGGGCCACTTGCGCATCATCGCGCGGGGTCCGCCCCGATCGGTCGCAAATCGGCCTTATTTCGTCGATTCGAATTTTATCATCACTTCATCACTACCACCACTACGCCACATCAATCGCGGGGGGCGCGCGGCCCACCATCACACAACATATTCCACCCGTCCGGATGATGTCACTAATAAATTATGGATACATAAATCGGTCACACTCGGGGGGCAGGTTGATGTGATTTCGGTACACGTTATTTCAATTATGGGCAGGCTTATTGCTGGTCGCCGATGGCGCTTGTCTATGCCTTGGAGCCATATAATACGCCGTTTCGAGCATATCGGGCCGTACTGGCGTAAAGTAAGGCGCGATGCGCCTGGGTCAGCAAAACACAACACACGGTGCCGGACACAGTTAACGAGTTAACGGAAATAATCCCAATTCGGAAACACGTCGTTCACATCATTACTTTGCAAACACTATTTTCCCAGGCCGCAGCAACAGCAGATAAAAACACGGGAAAAGTAACACAACTTAAACCAACCCAACAAACCGCTCACGATGCGCGCGAGTCGTCTCACAGCTCACCGCGGCTCGCGATGAGAAAATGTTCGCAACGGAGCAGGCGATGAATCAACAGCACGCGCGAGAGCGAGAGAGAACGGGAGCAACAGCATCAATCACTGCGAGTTCTGCTCTCTTCAAACACACGCGCACACACTCTGGCACGACGACGAGCGAAATTGGGCAAACAGGGGTGTCCTCGAACGACGGGAAACCCGCCACACCGTGCCCGTGTGTTGCGACAGTTTCAGCGGCGTGTGGATTCAACACTGACCGGGTGGTGAGTCGCAGCGACCTGCCAAACGCCACCCCGTGGTTGACGGGCGCGGTTGCCGACCTTCTCGCGAAGCGCCGGCGAATTCGGTGCAAACAAAACAAGACCCACGAGAGAGAGAGCCCGAGAGCAACACGTTGAGAGAGAGTGAACCCGAACCGCGCTCTATGGTGAGCTCTCTTCTCTCTCACCGTCACGCTCACGTGGAGATCGAGAGCGTGAATCTCCGCGGAGAATCCGCGAGCTGCGTCGCGATTTGGCTCTGTTTCCTGTTTTTCTTTTTTTTCGCTGGCTCTGTTTCGAGAGTCCGTTCGCGTGGTCATTGCACGCTTCGGTCAGCAGCCACAGTGTGTGTGCGGGTGTTGGTGCTGGGCTGGGTGCCATCATCGCACAGCCGGTAAACAATCGGCGAGAGCGGTAAACGATGATGTTTTACATGCAGTTTGCACACTACGCCAACGCGTGGCTGTTGGGTGGTGGCCACCCCAAGCCGCCGCACACAGCACGTGGTGGGCTCACGCTCGGGTGGGCAAAACATAGCCGCGAAGAAACATTGCGCACCGCAAGATTGCGCGCGCTAAAACGGCGAGCCCCGAGCCCTGAGTTGGTGACGTTTTGGGGGGCCAAACATTGGGTTAGCTCTCTCTCTCTCTCTCTCTCCCTGTTTGAACAGGGTGGAGTGACGCATACCCAATCATTAATCGGGCCGTTATCCACCCACCTCGGTCGCTGATTACTGCAATTTACGAAACCATTCGCTCATTTCGCGTGGTGATTTACCCAAAGCAGCGCTAAGAAGGGCCCTGCAGCCGTACAACAAAAGGATGAAGGGCAACGCGAACAAAAAGGCCAACATGAAACATGGCAGGCAATAAACGGCAACAAAAATCCTCTACAACGTACTGCTCTGGCTATTGAAAAACCACCACCAAATGGGCAAACGTATGCTTAATTTCCCAGCGCCGCGCACACAGCCCACGCGCGCCCGGCCCGACTAACAGGAGTAAATGGCGTTCCAATTTTGGTCATTTATTTAACGTATGCGCAAAAAAAACGAGGATAAAACACACACAAAAGCTGACAGTGTGTTCTGCCATAACACGCGTAACCATAATCATTCGAAAGATATATCCGCGATAACAACGGCATAATGGAATTGTGTTATTGGCCATGCTACAGCGAACGAGTGTGCGTACGCCAGCGAGAGCGAGAGAGAGAAAACTCAATATACCATCAAATAAACGATTTTATCGTATGCATTACAGAGGGCCCCGGGGCACAGCCGGCCACAGGACGCCGGCCAGCAGGCCGAGGCAGGGAAGAAGAAAAGCTAAAGCAGAAACAACACACAAACAATAGTATCAAAAAATCAATAATTTTATTGCCGCACACGGTCCCGCGCGCGTGGAACGCACTAATATTGTTGGCGGTACTTACCGGTGGTCCCCCCCGGCCCGGACCCGGGCTCAGCCTAGGACTTGTTTAAATGTGTCGTCGCATAATGGTCGTATTTAATGGTTGCAACTTTAGTCGTTTGCCGAATGAACGTGTTATCTTATTTATGAGCCACGGTGCAACGGTGGCAGTGCGAGTGCGACGGACGGAGCACCAGGACTCGCTTCTCGCTCGCCTAAGCTATCGCGGAGATGGAAATCTCTTTAATATACCTGCGGCGCCAGTCGCATATCACGCAACGGACCCATTTCCAGGGGGCTAGAAATAGAAAACTCGCTCTCTAAGCTGAACTTTAGCTGGACACCGACACACACGTTGCCATGTTCGGGGAGTTATTTAAAGTTGAATGGGAGCCCCACGCAAATGAATCCACGCAGTGAAAGATATAAATTAGATAAAGCATTCAATGCCTCCCCTTTTTATCATCATGCAACATCAGCAACAACTACACGATGAATAAAAATTCCATTCTAAGCCCTCCCCTTTGGAAAGGACCTACTCCTTAGGCGCATAGTGCAACAGCAGCACCCCGTTGGTGGTGGTGGGTTAACGCGTGCTCATATGTGAACCCCAGCACCGCAACACACGTCGTGAGTGAGCCTCGTAAATTGATCGAGGCTAACGAGTCGGAACGTCGGTCAGGAGCTGAAGAATGTGAACTTCGGCACCACAGAGGGTTAGTTTACTGGATTGAGATTGTGACACAAAGACACAACTTCACGCAACCGAGGGTTGTATTGGACAAGGTGGTCCTGATTGAGGTCCTGATGAGAGAAATGCACTGCCAATTGGGCAGGCAAAATTATATTCATACTTTTACAAGAAGGATCCAATTATTGGTTGCATCACCAGGAGATACTTTGTAACTGAGTCCGTAAAGTCGAAGAACAGAAGATGAGCAAGAACACAATCGCCCGCGGTTATTAATTTGCCGTGCTTGGTTTTACATTCTTTAACCAGGACCGGAGTGCGACTTGCGAACGTCGTCAGCCACGATATGTCTTCCTTTTATCGCCGACTGACTATCTCTCTCTCGGCGGTGACGGCGGAAAGATCATCACCTCCGCAGCACAAAGGGGGTAAATCGGTTTCTGAGCATAAGTTCCCCGCACCGGCTCCTAGGAGCACGCTGATCCATTCCGTTCCATCAACCGGTGCGCCTGGAAAGTGGCTCGCGAGTTCGTAAATGGGCATGAAAGCAATTTTACTGCTCGCCCGTTCTAAATTGTGTGCCTCACATACAGACATTGGCGCAGTACGACTTTGTGGCAATGTGCGCCGCGAATATACCCAACAGCATATTTCTTCGCCAATTTTATCGTCACTAACGGGGTCGTAATGGATGTTGCAGAGTAATGTTCCCGGTCAAAGACATTGTTGTGATGGCCGTCGCAGGTCGAACGACCAGGAAAGGAGGAAACTTTAAGCACAAACGATCCCAAGGCGTACTAACATTGTTGGCGCGTATGCACGCAGTACAGAAGCAGAAGTGCTCTCGTGTCTCGTGGCGTGCGTGCGTGAGCGCAATTTTGTTGCGCACCCAAAGAATGCCCCATCTTCGGCCACTATCTGTGTAAGTGTATTTGCAATTTATCGAGTCAAATAAGAGTTTCTGCTCCATCATTCGAAATCCGCGTGGAGCGAGAAACAATAAAAATCGACACCAACAACCACCAGCGGGCGATGTGTTGTGCGAGGCGAGCAAGAAATCAAGAACGAAGAAACCTAATATAAAACAAACTCATTTAGGGTCGTACACCATTAGGAGGCCACACGACGCCGTGGAACGGTGAAATAAACGGCAAGTCACGGCCATGTCCGTTTCCGACTGGCCCTGGTGCCTGGTGCCGTCTGCCCCATTGCCCCCTGTACAGTTTAATTTGTAAATACAGCGCCACAGTAACGAGAAACACTTCACAACTCACTACTCTCTCACTACCATACGAATGTGTGCCTGTGTGCAAGTAAATTGAGGACAAACAAAATAGCGAGCGTCATACACAGAGCGAGAGAGGAGAACACGTTCCCACCAGTGGAGTGTGTAGTGTGAAGAACAGACCCAACCCGACGACGACCTGCGATCGAACCCTTATTGCGAACAAGAAAGTCAGCCAAAGCTTTCGAGTACAACGAAGAAAAAATAAACGAGTTGCACAATAACAAAAAAAAGTGGTGAAAAAAATAGAACATGTTGGACTCTTTCAAAAGCAGCACCAGAAATGAGAAGACGGACAGCAGCAAACGAAGCAAAAAAAAGAGACTTGAATAAGAAAAGAATATCTTAAACCTGTGTAATGGATGAAGCAAAAGCGAGAAGTAATACAGGAACACACTTAAGAAACATGACGAAGGGCAAAGTTAAATGACTTTCCTTTTACACTCTCGGGCTGCGCGGGCGCACAGCCCAGCCCAGCCCAGGCCCAACCCTGGCCCTCTTCATACCTTTTCCACTGGGCGGGCGAGAAAATCCCATCCAAATAGACAAACGCACACATACCACTCGGCGAGTGGTGGAGTGAAGCCCATCACGCTTCTCAACTTCTACTACTCTTCTACTAACTTCTGCTAACTTCTATTGACTGCATCAAAACAAGGGGGTGGCGGCAAGACGCGCCCATCCCGACCCATCCCGTCCCGACCACTCGACCGATTTTCTTCGTTCACCGTCTTCGACACACAAAAGGCAAATCCTCACGCCCAACACAGCCACACGTAATCTCCTGGTCCGTCACGTACAGTGCCACAGACACACATACGTGTGCCGGGCGCCGGAGTTCTTTCTTCTAATAATATGGAAAACAGTGCTGCTTCTCTATAACGAATATAAATACATATATAAGCTACGTTCGTTCGTTCGTTCGTTGGTTGGTTCGTTCGTTCGTTCGTTTACTTATGAGTTTTTATCTTTCTTGCTTGTTATTTCCCCTCCCGCATGGCCCCCTGTCCCCGGTGTTGGGCCCCGCCGTTCCCGCCACGTCGTTTGGTTGGTTGGCGCGCGTTTTGGTCTTATTTATTACGTCCATATATAAGAAATTTAAATTGCTATAATAAAACCGAATGGAACAGACAATTTTAAGCTTGACGACGGTTCACCCTCCCCGTGTGCGGGGCCACCCGTTCTTTTGCCCCCTCTCTCTCCCTCTCACTCTCTCGCGCGAGCTCTCTCTCTCGCAGGAACTTCGCTTCAACTTACTGATCATCGTGTAATCGTCTTGAGCATCGAGACTTCATCATCGCCATCATCATTACGCGATCGATCGCATTTCAAGCTTTGTGCGCCGTCGCCATCTTACACACGTTGGGGTCGTTGCTTTTATGTGGGGCCGAAGTTGGGGAGTGGTGGGTTTCAAAGTATGTCCATTTGGGTCTTTTGTTTGTATATTTATTTGTTTGCTGGAATCGGTCCTCCACCGGTGATGGCCACCCGCCCCACGGTATGCGCCACCCAAACTCGAAGTCATAACTCGCAAAACATAAATTTTACAAGAAACATACGCCTCTAATGGTTTCGCCGGCCCTTCGACGTCTTCCCGATGGGTTGACGGGCGGGTGGCCCATCCAGCGCGGTCCATGATTGTACGTTGTGTTACTTGTTGGCAGTAAAATGTTTGCAACATTCATTTGTTCGCCGCCCCACCATGGTGTTATGGCCCCAGAGGACGAGACGGAGAGGACGTGTATTTGCCCGTGTGTCAAGAAAAAAATCGGCCCTCGGTCGTCATACGATTTGTACATTTTTTATTCTAAACATACAATCAGCCATCACTCTCGCAACCGATGTGGGGTGCGTGTGTTTGCGTGTAGTAATATCGCAATAAATAGTAAAATATAAATCAAACCTTATTGATTTTTGGCCACACTCGACAACCACAGTGTGGTAGGTAAAACTTTATAGCATGGCGATCGTTCGCCACATTTGTGATGGTGATTTATGTGAGCTGACTGGCAAAACCATACAGCAGCACCAGCAGCAAATCTCGCTGCCTGCGGTCACCGGAAGGACAAACAAATAAGTGCCGCAAGCAAGCAACCAACCCACCAACAAGTAAGTAAGCAAAGGAGATAACGCCGCAAGTAACGACGCTAGATGCGCGACATCATGTTGCGCTACATAAAACAGAACGCTAGAGAAATGGATTTAATAAAATTACCCACTCACGAGAGACGGTCCTTACGGTGCTTCAACCATCCCGGGCTCGTATATGGTTGAGCGCCATTATTGACATACTTTTATCTAGGAGTGCTCTACCCGCAGTGCTGGGTGTCCTGCGCTCTGCTGAGCCAGCAACAAAACAACAATCTGGTGATTCACGAACCGAATCCCCTTCGATGAAACAATCGAAATCGGAACCCCTAGAGGAGCCCGTCGTGATCGGTATTTAGTAGTTCGGGGCCAGGACTGGGGAACCAGCCACCAAGGCTCCAGTTTTTGTCTGCCTTCGGTGTAATCGCTTTTATCGAACGAAAATATTAAATACGATCGCAGCGGGCCGATAGAGCGTGTTTGTGCCCGGGACGCCCTAAACACTCGAACACGGTAAACTTTTGGGGCACCCTGTGCACGAGAAGAACCACTCACTGCGCTGATGCGTTATCTTTTTGATTACTTTTGTGCGGTGTTGTGGCTTCATTTATATTTTGCTAACGCTATCCGTCCGTGGCTGAAGTTTCTCATTGGTTTCGTTCGTTTCGTTCGTATTTATTGCAGTTGTTGCGCTGTTTGCTTAGTTGTTCGACCAGAGTCTTGGTTGTTGTTGTCGGTTCGTCGCAATCGTTGGTAAAGGAACGCCATAAATTAAGCTTGTCACGCGCGCAATGAACCAGCAATGATTCTTCGACCGTTGTGTGTGCCGGGTCGGGTTGGAAATGGCGAGGATACACCACCTCGATAAACTCTAATCATAGTTCAAAAGTGGAGGGCGCGCTGTGGGCTTCCAAGCAATTTCCAGTGAAACTTTGCGAATCGTAACGTAGCGATGGCACAGTGAAGCCCTACGCCACGATCATATCTCAGACCAGACACTCGGGCTACTATTACTAACTCGGGCCTTCCTTTACCTTCTATTCTTTCTGTTTCCATTGACTATCTCTGCTGTCGGGGGGAGGTCGAGAAGCCAAGATGATGCGCTCGGAACGACCCCGAACGGGACGACACAATATATAATCTCGGCAATCGCACACCCATATCGGAATGCTATTGTGTAAGTTCTGCTTCGAGCGTGTATCTGTGGCACATACAAGTAAAGCTCGATTCCCTTTGTTCGCTCGCTTCCACTGTTTAAACGCATTAACTTGCCAGCAGAAAATAAAATAGCCCACACATCGCACAGCGGGAACCATATTATTATTTCCACTACGTACCACTATTGGGTACGTGATTCGTTACAATCATGCGGGCGGGGCGGTTATACTAATGTGATTAAATGTGGCGAGCGAAGAAAATTGGAAGGAATGTCTGATTGCGTATTGTTTCGACCGAGTTCTCTAGCTCGCTCACTCGTGTGCATTGTTGTGATCACGATGATCACTCTATCAGATAACATTGAACGCGACGCACGCAACGTGCTCTGCGCCGTGGTGTCTTCGCTCTCGTTGCGTGACAAATCGTTTGACGTTTCTCTCCGTTCATACTGGAGACACTTCTAGGGCACCCCAATTGAAGGTTAGAGAACGGGCAGCGAGGACCCATCTTCCCGGGTTCACCGCGCATGGGTGTGCTTTGGGGGAGGGGGTGTGGTGGCTCACAAATGATGATGATTTATGCAGCCTTTGGCTCGCAGAAATGGACAACATGGCACGACACCAATAAGAAAGGTATTACTCACTATAATGCCTTTCATCAGCACGGCGCGGCTAATGGTGTTGCGGGATGTGGAATGTTAATGGTGCACTTTATGCACCACCAACCAAGAGGGCATTCCACAAACGCGGCCCCACAGAACATTGACCGGCCGATGTTGTCCGTGGGCCGCACTAAGAAACTCCATTTGCTTGACTAGACGCGCACACAAAAAACAAATGCTCAAATCGAATCGATCGATAAATGCGAAAATGCAATGCTCTGCTTGTCAAAGTGATGTGGGGCCCTGTGTTGTGGTTTCCCGGCCCGGTGTTGACACGTGGTGGGTGTAGGACGTGCCCCCCGCATCCTAACGAATGACAGTAAATTTGCCAAGACAAGACAAATGGTGGTGCTGTGCGATGCGATTTTGTTTGACACCCTGCAGCAGCCATTTTGCACACCGAGACATGGCACATGGCTGGCAGGACAGAAGAAAGAACGTCGTGGTCTCGAGCACGAGCCACAGGGAAGGCTGGATGCCGGAGCAACAGGGACCGACATTGCGCAAACTGGAATCTGTGTTGTGCGTGTGCCTAGGCGGCCATAAACTATTTGATAAACAAAACCAAGGGACCGGTCTCGTCCCTCAGCAGAAAAAGGATTTACCACTGGAAATAAATTAAACAAACATTACCAGAAAAATCAAGGGGGGGAACAGGGCACGTATTATATTGGTCCTGGTCTGAAAAAGCCCAAGATTGTACCGGAACCCGAAACTAGTTCCTACAAAACTAGGTGAGGTTATGTGCCCAAGCGGTACTAAAAACCAGAGAAGTATGACCAACACACATGTGGGTCCCGGGAAAATGGCAACAACTTTGGGCACACAAAGAACCGGAATACATTACCGCGATGATGACGACGAACGACGACGATGATGATGATGATGACGCCAGCCAGGCCAGCGACGACAACTCTCGGAGTGTTCTACGGCAGATAAAATATTATTTTAAATACCTGGCCACAGTGGGCACCGACCGTAAAAACTCGGTGCTCTCGGTTTGTTGCACAAAACCCCGACCGTTCCAAGTGCATGCCACGAAAGGAAGGTGCGTGCGAGACAGAGAGAGAGAGAGAGGCAGAGAACTGAAAGGACAACCCCGGTGGTGGGGTGGCCGGATGGAATAATGTTTAATTTTATAAATATCGATTATTTTCGACAGCAGTTAAAGTAAGTAACAGTTAATACCGTCATGCCGTTTTACGACGGCACTCGACTGCACTACTTCTGCTGGGGCCATGCACACGTACAAACACGGACACATACATACGGGGTAACAACTACAGGCCGGTGTATTATCGATACTGTGTTACGCGCTAGGGTCGTTCGAAACGATCACTTTCTGTAACCAACAACCAGCGCGACTATAAATGGCACCAAAATGGCGCACTTTCTGCACGTTTGGGTGCCTGCTGGTGATGGTTGAGATTTTAACCACGCTTATTTGCATAATGTCGATTTTATTTCATTATGTTCCCGTCCCCGTCCGGTGCTCTCCGCTGCCCGGCCGAGGCTTCAACTTTTCTCTATCGACAACGATTCGCGCCTGTCACTCGTGCCAGTCGCGGCGGCGTGGTTTTCCAATTTACACGACACCAAAACTTCCATCGAACACCCGTCGTCTTCGAATCGAATTTTCCGTTAGTGTTTTGATGTGATTTCTATCACGGCAAAGGACAACAACACGCCCGCGGGACTAGGCGGTGCGCGCGCGCACAATCGCCCGTTTAATTTTGCGCGCCAAACGCGCCAAATGTCAAACGGGAGCGGACCATCTGTGCGATTGTTGCCCTTTAGCATAAGACCACCGACAACGATTTCACTCTCTCGCTCTCTCTCTCTCTCGCACAGATTCCGGTATTTCTGCACGGGCAAATGTACGAAACTCCACTCTGTAAACTTCTGTCTCCATTTGTAACGCACAGCTCACCATCGCTCGAAGTGAACTTTTGCGGAACCGGGACGATGGCGAACTTAGGATCTGCTGCTGGTGGCAGATAATTTCTTATAATCTGATTAAGTAAACATAAAGCGGGCACGGTCGAGCCAGCATCTATAATTCAGCCAAGATGGCCGACAACAAACTGATGACTGATCCGGCGGAAAAACTCGACAAAAAGAGTCTCCCGGCCAGGGCTGCCGATCGGCGGAGACCCAGGATCCGATGGTAATTAGCGAGTGGCCAAACAGTGTGCTCGATTGTTTGGGCGGCCCCGCGAATCGTAATTCTGTGCCCGGACATTGGACCCGGTTTGGTCACAGGATGTTAATATTTAAAGCAAACATGTACGGCGGGGGCACTACAATATAGTATAACCATTTGAGGTACTAAAAACTGAAAAACCAACGAACAAACACGACGTAAATCGTCGGATTACCGGTCGGTCCGTACATTTGTTACTATCTGGCGCCCAACAGGCGCACAGCCAGGCCCAATTGACGAGGTGGGTCGAGCCCGTTTGCCGAACATTGGCAGCGCGCGGGGCCCACAACAATTTGCAGTTTATTTTCATTTGTTTTCATTAATTATGTGCCGCGTTTCCGTGCCGTCCTGAGAATGAACGGCGCGAGAAGATCGCGTGTAATCATTTCTGACATTTGGCGAGGTTACAACAGTCTCGTGTGGTGTCGTGCAAATAATCACCAGCCGTCATTTTGGGGGAAATGGGAAATTATTTCACTACGAAATGAAATTTAAAAAAACAGAATAATTGGGCTGTGCTACAGAAATAAGCGAAATTATGCTCATTGCAATAACGGCGCCGGCCGAGTCGCCGACGGGCCCCCGACCGGTTAATATCGAACGGAATGCATTTTTGATTGCGCAAACAGTGCCCGCCGAGGAATGTTGCGTATTCGTATGCACAAAGTATCTTTTATTCATTCCTGTTTGCTTTAATAAGCGCTTTGCGAGCGTTCATTTTTAATGGGATTCTTCTTAGAGCACTAAAATTGAGCCGCCGGAAGCGAATAACAATTTGTAGTTACTGCATTGGATTCCGATCCGACCAAGGCCAGGTGTGTGAATAGGCCGAATAGTTTGCATAGCTAATTTCGATTGCCTTCTTATCTGGTGTCAGCGCCGCGCTGTAAGGAGAACCGGCTATAGGGGCCGTTATAGATCATTTCGAACTTGGCATGTCGGGCTCGTTCCAAATACCAAACCCCCGGGGGATCGCCGGCGGCCTTGGGAAAGATTGCGTCATCCGATAATGGCCCAAGGAAAAAGTTCATCACCATTTTCCATCTGCGCGCTGATTAGAGGCAATGGGCAATATATTACGCTGCTACACGGCCCAAATGTTGCATCTGTTATACGGATCCGACACACCCTCCACCGCCCGGGGATGTGTGTGTCCGTGTCCGTGATGGTAATAAGAGAACATCAAATTTAATTATGGCTCTACCACATGGTTGAGACGACGCGGGTCATAAGACGGAACTTTAAATATCAAAGCGTGTTAAATTATAAAGTATAAGCCCTTATTACTGGTACCACCACCCTCACACATATGGGCTGTGTGCCGGAAACGGAAGCGTATCTCATCACGACCGTTTCGTCGTTTCCCCTTGGCGCGCCCGTAACCCGTATATAATGCGGCACACCATCAGAGAGGGCATTCGCAGTACCAAGTGCACGGTTAATTGAAGTGAAATTTAGAGTTATTAGATTTACAACCGGGACCGGGAACTGGAAATGCCAAGAGTCCCGTTACCCGCACTCCATGCGACGAGGATTATAGGGGTACACTCACACAAACGCGGAGCTCTCGCGGGTTGCTCTCGAGCAGTGCATCCCAAACTCCCGGTAGGATCAAAAGGTTCCGATCAATCGTAATAGCGCACTTCAGAGCTAGTGTTACGATTCTGGGCTCTTGAAGACGCGCGCCAGCGCGCATTCGCATGAAAGTGCAGTGTAAGGATGTCCCGAGGCCGATTGTTTCGCCCTGAGGCGATGGAGAGGGACCACTAGTAGCTCCTTTACGTGGCGCGCTAAAATAACGTTTTAATATTTGATCAAACATGTCGAATGCGGGGCTGTTCCGACGAGGTCCCGAGATCTCGACGGTCGGCTACCGTTTCCGAAATGGTTTTTCTAAACTCCGACAGCTTTCCGAGCCATTGCGCTGCTCATCGTGCCTAACGAGCACCCGGGACCGCCTGGGCGAGCGCGAGAGCTGGATAATATAATGATATTATTTTAAAATTTAATTATCTCATTGAGCCAACCGAGGAGGAGTCGTGGCGCCGCCTCCCCCGGGTTGCTTTCAGTGGAGCCACCGGCACGTGGAGTGAAACTTGAGGCGGGTGAAGATATGCTAGCAAAATTATAGGTCCTACTACGCGGCAGGAACAAAGAAACATTGTATTATACAGTCGACGTCTCTCTATAGATAAATAAATCGCCTTCCCTGCCAGATATACCCATAATCATCGCCATCACGGAGACGTTGACGTTGTCATAACCATCGTCAGCATCATCATCCGGTGTCCTTTATGGCGGAGAAGAGAGCATCAGCATTGACCGGTAATCATGAAATAATGCTGGCAGGAATAAAGTACTGTGGCTGGCTTCCGGAACGTCAACTGACGTCCAGTGCTCGTCACCGAGTGCTGTGGCTGAAACCCCCACCCACCGGCGACACCCTGAACTTGGTCTCGTCTCGGAACCGGCAAAAATCGATACCGAGAAACGGCTCCTGCTTAGCCATCCTTGGCACACCTGGGCGATTTGGAACCACAAACCCGGCACACATTGCGAGGCACTTGCGGATGGTCCGGTGCGGTGTGTTTATTTTTTGTCCTTCCACAGATCAATCCTTCCACGCGCAAGGACATTCTGCGTGCTTGCGGTAGCGCAGGCGGTGAAGACGGGGCCACGATTCGGGGATCAAATTGCTCGTTTTTAATCCCTCTCGTTCTCGCTCGCTCTCTCGCTCGTCCAAAGGGGTTCCTTGTTGGGGTCGTCAAAACCGTAGATCGGTAGTAGTCCGGAGGAGAGACCCGCAGTAGTGTTCTTGGTGTGCTCGTGGTGGGGCGCCGCTAGTTCCGCACCCCGAACGTCGTACAATCATCGTTCTGACGTCGTCAGCGTCGTCCGGATGGAGCCGTAAGAAAGTTGTTTAAAACTAATGCTTAACCTCTAGTTTTATTACAAGAACTGATTATGCGTTTTTGCGCTCACCTACCCCGGGCCCTTGCTCTCCCAGTGTGCTCTCCACTAGAGCTATGTCTGCCATTGCCTGCCGGGGCGGTGGGGCCCCCCACAGCACCGGGCTCTTTGAAGCGGTTCTAACGGCCCCTCTACAAGCGTTAACATTAAACTTAGTTTTGAAAGCCAGCGATAAAACGCATCGGTTGGGTGCTGATGCTGATGATGATGATGATGACGATCATCATGATGGAAGGTGCGCGATAGGACGAGATAAGACACCGGGACGGAACGGGGGAGCTCGTTTGTCATCCTGGAAGAGTCGACCACCACCACTCCTTGAACGAACAGAAAGTGGAAGTTTCGTCCTGCGACGGTCACTGTCAACAGAATTCCCGCTAGATGGCGCTGGCCACAATTCGAAATGTAACCATTATTTGCAGCAATAAACGGGGATGAAACGGGGTACCGGGGGTACCTGGAAACGGGTTGGAAGCGCCACCGCTCCACAGACGGGACGGGAGAACGAAACACTTACTGGCTTAATGTAAAATCAATACCAGTAATCAAAGCGACAAACGGGAAACTAACGCGCTCCATCATGCTGGAACTCATTTTTGGGTGGAGGTCTGGGTGGGGCGGAATCGAGCGAGGAGCAGGTGGAGAGAGCCCGCGGTGGGGGACAAGGACTCCCTCCTCAAGGACATTATACAAAAGTGAGGTTATGGTAAGGCACATTAAACGGACAGAGATGGCACTACCGGCATGAAACGTACGACGAGTGACGCGGTGTGCGTTAGATAACAGTAACGGTGTGGTGTGTGTGAGGGAAAGAGATGGCTGAACGAGACGGAAAAGGGGTGAAGTAATCACACAGGCAAGCACAAGATAAGAGCTTAATTGTGTTTGATTTCTAATGCTGCCCCGAAACTAGCGTCGCAAGAATGTTGGGAAACCAACACACAGCGTAAGTACACAGAGTAAGCGAACAAATTGTAGCATTTTGAGCTGTAAAAATTTTCCTCGGGATTTTTAGGGGGTTGAAAATTCACCTGCGGCAAGTAAAGCCGGGACTAGTCGAAAACTATTGGGCGAAAATCAAATGGAAATACAGCAAATTTTCGAAAGGTTCGAAATATTGTCGATACAACGATACTTGACAAGACCTGAGCGCCATGGTTTCGAACACACTAGATGTGAAGCAGTCATCTCAGGAGGCCACATCACTACAGCCACTAGATGAGAGGATCAACACACCAGAAAAGCAGACGATTCGAAACGAGTCGAGGTAAATGGATTACAACTGTAAGTGAAAGTTTGACAGAATCAGGCGTAAGTGTCTCCTTCGCGCTTGGAACGTTGTCAAGAAAGAAGTAATTGTCAAGTCTTTTAAAAATACAAGAAATAACCGGTATGAGAATGAGGAAAATAAGGAGAAAAGCGATGGTCCACACGTTGGTGATGTAGCTGAGACCATTTGCAGTGCTTTGGCTAACGTCACATATGAAAGAGTTCCATGGCTACTACAACGAATGAAGGAGCTATTGGGTAAATTCAGAACATGTCAAACGTTTCGTCGTTTCAAAAATTTGAATACAAGCAAAAAAACGGTAACTATTGCATGAAAGTAAACGCAAAGTAAATAACAGAGAAAGAGAATGAGACCAAGTGAAACGTCTATTGACTGTAAAGTAACGTACGAACGGTTCCAGAACGAACCAACGCATTGGGGTGAACAGTAAACCGCAGAGAGAGAGAGCGCGTAAAGGCGTGGAAAATGGAAGAAATTTGTTGACACAGTACCGGCTGAGTGATAAAATCAGTCAAATTGCGGAGTGCCATGCCATAGTCCGGAGGGACGCGAGCGCGTGATTGGGAAGCAGCCGGAATAAATAAATGAGAAAAATATAAATTTATGTGTAATATGAAATGTTTTATGCAAAAGGGGGTTATCCGTCGTCGTTAGATGGGCGTCTCCGGACTAACGAACGCACCACCACCACCAACGGACACACCCCGGCTGACACAGGGTGTTCCGGTAAAGGTGCTGCAACTTTGTTACGCCCTGGTCAAAGGATTTGAATGCCCCGACGCTAGACCGACGTTGCCGTATCCATTTTTGCAGGTGACGACGACACTGGCGAAAGGAAGGAATCGTCCACTCCACGGCCGACCGACCGACGTCAGGACCAACATCTCACAACCAAAAAGACGGTGGTCGGGCAAGAATGTAGGGATGATAAAATGTTAATGAGCGTGGAAATTGCACGTCGATAGTGGAAAGTGTCACTAACGAATATGAATTGCCACCGAGTGCGCCGGTGGAAACTCGCAACCGTACGACACACCATCTGATGCCTCCTTCCGCTGGCCGTGCCTTGCCGGCTGGCTGGTTCTGGTTCTCAAAGTTCAAAACGTTGATTAGAGAGATAGTTTCGTAACATTTTCTTCTCGCAGCCAACGAGGGAGTTGAGTCTAACCCCTCGTTTTCGGTATGGTTGAAATGAATGTCAGGTTTTATTGAGGCATTTTTATGGCACAATATTTGATTCGAAGTTTACAGTAGGTGAGCATACTTAGAATACCTAGAGGATACTTCATCTAAGTCGTTTGCAATAGGCAAATAGAACACCCCGAGTGCGGCTTAACTTTTCGAACCACCCTGTCTCTCGGTTTCGAAGCTCGATATCGGGAATGGGACCATTACGGTTCTTAATGTTTTCCGTCGGTACCACTACGAGGCCGTGTTCCTATGGTGGTGGCATAAAACCGACTTAATCGTGTACTGACACGTCGAACCCACAGCGCAAAAAGCGGTCCAAAATTTAACGGTGGTAGTTGCGTATTAAGACTTTAATTAAAACCAATGTACACCCACCACGATTGGCCGAAAAGAATGGTTAGCAAAGACGCCACCCCCCCGCAACCGTTGTGCGCCAACACAACCCAGGCCAGGTTGTTGGCGATGGATGAGGGTTATAAAAAAAGAACAAAACGAAGTCTGTAAAATTTGGCTCCTACAGTTTGGAGTGTAATTTGGCCAAATGGTCTGCTGCGCTGGCAACGACGAGAAACGTAATTTTCTGCCAGCACGACTGGTGCTGTTGAGCACATTTTACGCCTTTGTTCGTTCGTTGATGGGCAACATTAAAATAAATCTGCGTAGAGTCGTAATGCTGCGAGAATGCCCGGCCCTGTGTGCCACGACACGTTTCGGGGAACTGAAACTCTAATGTTTATTCGAAAGTTAAGAAGTTATTTTCTATAGCACAGCCCCGCAGACGGAGGGCGCCCTAAAAGTTAGAAGAAATAAGAAAATAAATAAGCCACACTAATCCGCTGGCCCGGCTGGTAACGATAACGCACAGCGTCAGCAGCGTCAGCAGCGTTAAGCCGACTGGGCACGGGCGGCGCATGCTAGGCGAGCAAAATAAAATATTCAAATGGAACGAAAGTGGTTCTAGTCTGCACCGCCCGGAAACGGAGCTGTGCTGGGCGGGAGAGGTGCACCGAAGAAAACATAATATTATTTTAATGGATTCTACGCGTCCCTATGCCCCGTTGGACGAACACTAGAAGGTTAACCTTCGGTTTTAGCTGACATGCATAGAAGTTCATTTCAGACCACTGCCATAAGGGTTGGAAAAATGAAGGCAAAATAAATTATAACTCCAGACCCGCGTCACTAGTCTACAATTAAACTGTGTTAAAAAATTCCACCTCAATCGGGTGTGCTGGAAACAGTCAACCGGGTTTTCGGTAAAATCTCACGGATCCTCGGTAGGGAACGGGCAACCGTGGTGACCGGAAAATTAGATTTATTCGTTAAGACAGCTTAGTTGTGTTGCACCGTATTCGAAATTAGCAAGAAACGTGCTGAGTAATGGAATCTAACGATAAACGAAAGCCCCCCGGACGAGCGCCCGGGGAAAGAGCGCAAGACGCACGTGTTCGAGGCGGTCGGAATAAAGGCCGGAACCGACGAAGTGACGAAAGCGGGAAAAGACACCAGACGAAAAGACGACCCTCTACGAACGCGGGAGGTGTGAGAACTAGGAAAAATGTATTTTTCAAAAGAAAAGAAAAATATAATCACAGATGGACGATGAACGAAAATGAAAGAAATACAATCCGCTGGGGAAACGAAGCGAAGGAAACAATTATAATAACAATAATTTAGAACATGTGTGCGAACACAGAATGGTCGCGCGGTGACCCGAATAAGCAAAAGGCCCCTCGCACGCCGACGGATTGAGCAAGTAGTTGAGAGAAGATAGTAAACACGAAAGAGAAACAGAGAGAGGGCGAGAAAAAGAATAAAAAGCAAAAAAGAGAAGAAACGAGAGGGATTAATACGAGAATGTAATGTGAAATATAGAGAAGAAAGCGGAAAAAATACATTCCGATTGGGGTGCGTATTAGCGAAGCAAAGTTTTTTTGGAGGTTTGTTTAAATGTAAATAAAAAAAAAACCCATTTCAAAAACCAATTGAAACTTTAAAACAGGGAACAACTGCGCAGGCAGTAAAAGACTAGAACGTAAACATAAAACCCAAAAACTGGAAGCGGCCAACGGCTGAGGCAACGTTCCCAAGCTAACCAGTCAGTGCGAGACAGAATATTAAGACAATAAAACTTCCCCTTTCGTGTTCCCTAGAGCTCATACAAAGTCCGCGCCGCACCGCGTATATATTACAACAACGGCCAAATGCCATAAAGATTGTGAATTTGATGCCATCAAAGTTGGTGAAATCGAAGGGAAAAAGAACCTAAACAACAAGAGAAGCATTCACAAGCAGACTCACAGTGATGGGCGAAAGAAACGGAACGCAACACAGACAACTGGCAAATCGAAACAGTAACTACCGGCAAGAGAAACGAGCGAAACAAAAAAGGAAAAAATTAATGTAATAAAAAACTTTTAATATGATCATAAAATGCACCAACACGAACGAGCGAGCGAAATGGGCAAACGTTAACGAAAAACGCTACGCGCCACGAAATGGGAAACAGCAACGTATAATTGTGCCGTTGTTAAAATGATCCAGCAAACGATGGTGCTATAAAATAAAAATACTTCTTCGCCATCCAATCCCGCTGGCCTTCAGTTCTCCCCGCGCCCGTCATGTGTTCCCATCACCAAGTTCAATCTGCTGCAAGAAATAAGCGAAACAAAATATAAATATAATCTCAACAACGGCACAAGAGGCAGTCGTTTGAACGAAATACGAACGAATTTAATGCGTATCAAGTGTGTTTGAGTGCGTCTGTGTGTGTTTGAGACGAGATAGGATTTTCTTTATCTCCGCACGGTGGCCGGAACGAGATAAAACTATCGAGAAAATCCACTCGTCCTAGGGTCGGTGATGTAGCGGCACACAGCGGGTATGCTGAGGGTCGCCGTAGAGGGATACTTCCATAACAATAACAATAAAACTAAATGAAAACAGAAAACAACCGAAAATAGCAATGGAAAAAGGCGATTAAAGGAGCAGAAGGAAGCGTGCGGTACGGGGCGCGCGGGGTGGCCGTTAAAATGAGTAAACTAAATAAAATAACGAGAGAGACGGCGTCATGGTGGTGGTGGTGGTGTGTGTATGTGTGTGTTTTTGTATGAGCGATAAGGATGGATTGATAAAATGTGTTGAGTGTGGCAGCGCAACACACAGCCGTCGAAGGCGGTAAGAAAAATAAATACAAAATTCGATACGAAATAAGAAAATGGCACCATTTTCCGTCGATTCCGGGCCCTCGTAATGGCCCCGCCCGGCCACTTCTCGGGGGCAGGGCGGCCACTGCGGTAGAGATTCTCCCCGGGCTCCTCTCGGGTGGAGACTTGGAGACGAATAATGGGGCAAAGTTGTGCTCGAGATTGTTCTATATACGCTTTTAAAAACTCGTCGACATCGAAAATGAAACAACACGTCGCTCTCTCTCTCACTCGTCCGAATAACGCCGGTTGGCAATTGGAGGCGACTTTTTCTATCCGTATCAAAATTGTGCGTCAAGCACGGCAGGTGGAGGCTGGGGTTGCAGCGGTGACAAAATTGGCCACCAAAAAGTGGGTGCTTCGGACGGCACTTTCGGCTGAAGCCGGAGAGCCCGGAGTGGGTCGGCTGGAAGTTTAGTGTGCTGCGGATGGAAATGACCGTTACTTATGGCCAGTGATAAAACGTTTATCTTTCACTGTGCGAAAGATGGCGCGAACATGTTTAGGTTGTATTAAAAAGCATCTCCGGTCCCTTGTTGCCCGATACGTGGCTAACACTAGTCGGACTGCCTGTGCTAACAGATATATTTTTAGTGAACACACGTGTGAAAATGAGCGAAATATCTGAAAAAAACAAACTGGCGATTCTCTTTCGAAAATTTCGACATTAAAGACTCGCTCCTGATC
The DNA here is from genome assembly GCF_943735745.2 of Anopheles bellator. Lineage (NCBI taxonomy): Eukaryota > Metazoa > Arthropoda > Insecta > Diptera > Culicidae > Anopheles > Anopheles bellator. Next base: position 48,737,102 of record NC_071285.1, on the reverse strand, counting down.
GGTCCTGATGTTACTTTACAACTGGTGAAGCAGAAAAGGACTAGCATGCAGAGAGGCCTGACAGGCCCATTTCTGGGGGTCGTACTAATCACGGACGATGCAAAATGGTTTCACAATGAGAATATTCAGCCCAGGCGATTATGCTCAAAGGCAAGTGACTCCGTAAACGACTCCAATGCCTGGATTGGCAGCAAACATCGTTATGTTGTTTATTTGATGGATTGGGAGCGTATTGCGAATCATGAGCTGATCACATCTTTGAGTGCTCGTTTAGAATTGACGGAACTTGAATGGCAAGTATTAATACATCCATCATATAGCCTGTAGTTCGGCTCTATGATCCATTGATGGTAGTAGAAAATAACGGCATAGATTAAAATTAATGTGCAATTATTGTTTGTTCAAAATATCACGAAAAAACCGCCGAATCCTTTAAATACTACTGGGCTTCGCATATGGGGTTTCATTTGCCACCACCGTCTTATTAGTTGGGAAACTGCCACACATGGCGCACAGCCCACACACATTCGTCTTCCGGCGCCGCGGGGCCCAGCAGCGAACGAATTCGTCCGACCAAACGTGGGAAATGTAAATGAAAATCTAAAAATAATAATCGGAAAAATAGAAACGCACCAAACAACGTTCATACTAAGAAGCGGGAAAATAGAATGTTCCGATGCGCACCACATCATCCAGTGAGTTTTTGCCTAGGAGCAAAGCGAAAACTAATAAAAGCGATCCATCCCTCTCGCTGGGAGGCCCCAGCAACCAGGATTAGAGAGCTGGGTCTGGAAAATTTAGATGGAGTTTTATGACGCCAAAGTGAATGGAAAGTGCAGATAATGAACGTGACACAATATGCGGGAAGTAGCTACGGACGGGCGAGAGGGGATTATAACAATAATAATAACAGACTAACAAACGAAAAGACTTTATTGGATAGCGAATCGTGCGATCCGAAGCGTAGCGGTATCAGAAAAGAGTGTTATAAACCGGAGCACGACTCAGTGCGAGAGAATGGAACGTAAAACTCAGGGCGAGAAAGGGACACGTGGCACACCAACACACCGGGCCAGGGCGACGGTGCCGTAGAAGAATAGAAGAAATAATAAAAAATACAACGTAAAATAAAGTTTAATTCATGGGATGTTATAAAGTTTTACGAGTCTTTGCCCCGCACTCAGCCGGCGAGAGGTGGTGCGCAGAACTTTTGGTCCATTCGGAGCGCCATATCGACGGTTTCGGTGTCGGTGTGAGTTTTTGCGTTTGTATTGGATTCCTTTCACTCAACCGTCGACCCTCCCTGTTCCAGTTCCGGTTCTATCCCACTCCAACACCTTGGGGCACTGGTCGCCCCACGATTTCTCTATTGTTCTTGTCGGTCGGCAAGCGCCGAAGTGTGCTCTTCTTGAACTAACACCATTCTCGGGAGATTCTGGGACGGTGGTCAAGGACGGGGCAGCATGCCCGTTCCCCCCGGCTTTCGGTTGTTTCTCTGGCAGGACACAGTGAAACGCTCGGTGTTTGCCACATGCCACCGCGCAGCAGCAGGATGAGATCGACGCGAACGCGCAGAATCGTCCGGATTTTAATGCTTTTATCACATTACGAAAGTTTGCCAGAGAGTCTATGCTGGAGCTCCCGCGGTGTGGAGGGTGACGATGACGTCGGTGAGACGTTGATGTGACGATCTCCTCAGCCGTCGTCACGCACTTGCACTCACACCCACACCCAGCTGCTTGGCGCGTATAATATTATGCTCAGCCATAACGGCCACCGTGGGGGAAAGGGAACGATTGCACCTGATTTCACCGGTCGTCTTCCGCTGGAAAGGACTTTTCAGTGTGGCATTAGCGGGGAGCGCTGGGAAAAGATATCGATCCATTCGGGGCCACCTTTAGTGCCTCCTCTGTAGGACGGCGACGGCGGCCCGGTCGCCCCGGCGAGAGTTTTATTTTGCCTTATTTTTTATTCACGACTGCACTTTTATGGCCTTCTGTTAGTAGCGCCCCGCTGCACCGATCGTATAAGAATGGCAATTTAATCCCAGTTCCGTTAATACCACTAATTTTGCACGGTATATTTTGAGTGCATAAAAGGAGGCCGACTCGTTAGTACCGAACCCACAAATAAACGACAGGAACTCGTCAGCTGAAAAGTAAGTTTAAAATCGTTTAGATCGAACCCAGGTGCTTTTGTGAGGAATACATTTGCCTTTGAAACATATGAATCATACGCAGGGGTATGAGTCTAAAATTGAATATTTGTCCAAATTTGTTTAATTATGGAAGTTATTCGATAGAGTATATTCAAACATTTTAAACTCTCCATTATCGCACCAGAAAAAACGCACTAAGTGCCACATACACAAACTTTAAAATGTAAATAATTGTTTTTGTACCATTCGCTGGATTTAAAGACAGAGTTTAATGGTCGAAATAAATCATACGACAGACTGTAGACGCGTTGCAGAATCGAATGAACGTCGATCGCCTTCCCAGACGGTCCAGTCAAACTTGGGTAAACTGTGGCCACAGATGTCTGGTGTGCACTGGTGCCCGAGTAAACAAACAACGCTCGACGCCAGCGATGCCGTAGATCGACAGAGTTTCTGTTGCGTTTCTTCCTCGTCAAAGCAGTCCCCTCGACAAGGTGCTATTTGCACAACTTAGGGAACTCCGTAGGGAACAGAAATGATTGTGGATGATGTGAAAATTCAAACCCGAACGCCCCAGAAACGTTTTTCTAGCCCGGCGTGTTTTACTTATTCGAGGTTGTTCCCTTAACTCTGTACCCTATGGAATCGAATATTTGCATGCCATTGTCCTACCTTGTACTGCTGCAACGTTAAGGATTCTGCTTCGGCAAAATCGTTGTCATCCGAGTCGCCGATGGCTTCGATGATGTCGAGTGGTTCGTTGTCCTCGCTAACTGCGCCCGATTGCTGGCTGGCCGGTTGTTGCACCCCGTTCACCGAGGCAGCAACGGCAGCGGCCGCGGCTGCCACCGCGGCAACCGCTGGATTGTTCGAATTTTGCGCAATATTCACAGCGGATGGGGCAACAGCGACCGGAACGACATTTCCGCCGCCGCCGCCATTGCGTAGCTGGTATTGTTGCTGTTGGTGCTGCTGATGTTGTTGTTGCTGCTGCTGTTGTTGTTGCTGCTGCTGCTGCTGCTGTTGTTGTTGTTGCAACTGCTGTTGGTGCTGCAGTTGCTGCTGGCGAATCACGCTCTCAAGCGAGTACTGCCGGTTGTCCGGCTCGGGCACCAGAAGGTCATTCCAATCTGGTTCCGCTTTAATCGATACCGCTTGCTGCATCATCGTGTCAAACATCCAAGCGTCCTTTTGGTATCCTTGCACTGTTGCTTGCCGATCGTTTTTTTGCTTCCCAAAAGGCGCGGTTGTGTTGTTGGGAGGTCCGGAGAAGCTTTGTTTCCGGTCGGTGTGAGAAGTGAGCGATGAGAAGCAAGCACCAGGTGAGAAGCGACGCTCACTCAAGTTTGCTGTCGTGAAAGAAAACTATTAAGCGACACACTTTTCAGCAATGTTGAAACTATCAATGTTTACTTCAATTGACTGTTTTGTACCACACACTGGGGTTGCGTTAGCACTTGCCCACACTTTCAGAGCGTAGCCGCACAAGCAGAGAAGCGTTTCGGTCACTTCTAGTACATGGTAATATGGTAATTAAATCGATCTTTGGCAAAGTGAGTTGGTTGGCGTGCCGAGTGAGTTGCTCCGAGAAAGAGGTAGAAGAATCGCAGTTTGCTCCTTGAGGACGATTATCTTCACGGTGGCACTATGTCGTGGGGTTTTTCTTGTTCGTATCACGAGTATTGATAAGGGTTAGCTGCTGGTTTCGATCAGGGCGAACGAAATTAAGCGAGCAAGCGCGCTGCCGCTGCCGGACTCCGTGCTTCTTACCGTGACGATTGACAGAGAAATAATAAACAGGGTGGAAGAAAAGGAGCAAAAAACGCTCAGTACTCCCCAGTGCGTGGTTGCTGTGACCAAGATGGTGCTATCCCTTTTCACCCGCCGGCGAGCAGAGCGTGCTTGTGACGTCAAAGTGTGCGCTTGCGACACGTTCATTTTCGAATCGGCATGGGACAGACCGTGCAAATAAGGAACTGTCAAATAAGGAGGATCATAGAAAAGTAAACATTCGTTAAGTTTCCGTCGTACCCCCGCCATTTAAAAGGTGTCGACAAAAAAAAATCATGGTCAAAATTATTAGTTTTATAGAAATTTATTTTTAATATAGTTTCGTTTCTCGTTTCTCGTTTCTCGCACTATGTTCATACTTAACGCGAACGAGACACAACGAAACAGCCAGTCAGCTGAAGGTTCATTGCGTAAAACTGTTCATTGCGTGAACTGTCAAAACTAACAAAAAGGAACACAAAAAAAGGTTTGTTTTGAACGGTGCCGACCGACGGCCGAAGATACCGGTACACAGAAGAGTTTCCTACCGCGAAACTTTGGAATTATGTCCATAACAAATTCGCTGAGACGCTTTTCGGGGCCCTTGTACAAACGTTGGGTCGGTGCACTCATTCCCCGAAACATACACTCTACGGCGCGTGAGTATTTTGTTATGAAACTGACGCGTAAACCCCTAGAGATCGGCTATTTATCGGAAGAATGTTTGTTTTTATCCGTTAGACCTACGGCACGGTGAATACGAGTGGCAAGACCCAAAAAGCGAGGATGAAATGTGAGACTATGACCCGTTGGCAGTCTCGAGAAGTGTGTTACTCATAACCCGCAATTCCTCTCCTTCCGCTACTCCACAGTGTCAACGTAACGTACATCGATAAGGATGGCAAAGAGACACTGGTGCGGGGGAAGGTTGGAGATAATGTCCTCTACCTTGCACACCGCCACGGTATCGAGATGGAGGGTGCGTGCGAAGCATCGCTAGCATGCACCACGTGTCACGTGTACGTCCACGGGGACTATCTCGATCGCTTGACAGCACCGGAGGAAAAGGAGGACGATCTGCTCGATATGGCTCCGTTTTTAAAAGAAAATTCGCGCCTCGGGTGTCAAATTGTTTTACAGAAAAATTTAAACGGTATACGGTTGCAGCTACCGCAGGCAACGCGCAATTTCTACGTCGATGGACATAAACCAAAGCCTCACTAACCGACTGCATCGGTCCCCCATCTGCGGGACATGGGCAGTTTGATTGTATGTTATATTTAGAGGGTAAAATTGTTAGATAGATCTAGTTTCGACAGTAGACAATGGATAAAAGAAACTAGTCCTTTTAAAACGGGATTGGGATTACACCGTGCCGCTTCGTTCGCTCACCGTCCCCGGATTGGATGCTGGACGAGTGTGGACGGATGAGTGTTTAGTCCACAAAAGAAATACAATAAAGCCGGCAACGGGATTTACCGTGAGAACGACGTAAACGGGAAACGAATAAAATAAGTATATCTTTCCATTACGCGCACCTTACCATGGGTCGGGCAGTAAGTAACATCCCGCTTCAACAAATTGTTTCGAAACGGGATCTTTTCAAGGCGCTAATTTGCATGCACAGCGCGCCACGGGACGATCACCGACCGAGGCAGCTCATCGAAATGCAGTTCGCGAAAAAAGGGGGACAGAAAATGGTCAAAAAGGGGTGCATTCTAAACATGCCATGTCCAGTCCAGTCCAGTTTTCTCAAGGACATCCTGTCTAAACCAGCTTGAACCTCTGCCCGACAGGACTTCTAAGGACGCGTCTAGTCGTTAGACTTTTTATTCTCTTACTCCCTTCGCAATGCGCTCGGGTTGCAAGTTGGCACAAGGAACGAAGGAAAGAAAACGATGTCATTTTCTTATTAAAGTATTTTTTATTTAAATCTACTTCTTATATCATTCGACTTCCTCATTTGCTTTGTTCCTTTTTACAAGTTATACTAAACACGCGTAAACCAGCTCAGTGTTTTTCTGTTTTCTATTAACTTAAACTGCAACGACACAAACTAACGATGATTAACACGCAAGGATTCATCCCTGTCCTCTTTCGCGTGTCCATCGCACGACTGAGAGCGACGAAGAGGATAAAAATTGTTGGGTTAAATTTTGTTGGCAATTTGCTTTATGCGTTTGGTCTCATTCAGCGCATCCAACCAATGGTGAGGGTAAAGCGCAAAAACCCGTGGTCACACCGAATACCCGAGTGTGACTGCGAGCAGAATCCAGTTCCTTTGGGAGTTGTTAACCGGGATGGTGGTGGTTGATTTTATTTTCTTTCTGCTGTGACACAGAGCTGGGTGGCAGTTGAGGTAACGCAAACGAAACCTGTTTGTCCAACAGAATCAACCGAATCGTAACGACCACATCTTCAGTGCTGAGAGCGCCTAATCAAACTAGAAGCCGTTTGCAGCGTCTTCTAATAAAAAGGCTCCCTTTTCCTTTTCTTTTCCTAACTTCTTTCTGGTGCCCTTTTCTTGGCAAACGGTTACAGGACGTTGTTCCGTGCGAGTTAGCATTTGTCTGCCTTAGGGATGCTGTTGCAGACCACTTGTACAGCATCCTTCACCCCATCCACGACCGTTAGCCACCGTCCACGGGTCAGCGAATACTGGTTCCGCTACGGTAGTAATCACTCCGCGAGCGGCTGGACCGGTCCCGGCCTCGATCTGCTGTAGAGTAGCTGTCGTAGTAATATGAATCCCTGGAAAAATTGAATTGCCAATGATGAAGTGCTTCTTCATTTCTTATCCGGTACAACTAAACACCTACCTAGAGTGTGCTTCCCGATCCCAGCGTTCTCGGTCTCGGGCTTCTACTTCACATGCCCTGCAGTGGTGATAGCCGCGGTAGGACATGCCGGGCGGTGGGTGACCGCCACCGCTGTGATACGATCCCTTCGGGTGCGACACTCGTCCATAGTAAACACCGGGTGTCGGATCGTGTGGTTTGTTGGTGGCAGAAAAGTCTACCCTTATCCGGCGGTCACCGATTTCTATACCGTTTGCCTGCTCGTGGGCCACCTTTGCGTCTTCGGCACTTTCGAAGTAGACAAATCCGAAACCTCGTGATCGACCAGTCTGCAAAGAGCATAAAATAATATAACAGCATCCGAAAATGACTGCTCGGAACGGTTGGAGATAAAGCTGGAAGTGTAGTGTATGAAAAGGCCTTTAATGGACATGATATACTTGAGCAGAAGGAGGATTCCCTCTGTGCCATGCCATTCTAATAACTTTCCATTGGGTTTTGTTTTACCCTCGCGGCAGCACACCGTTCGACAATGGTTCCTCAATAGGCGACCGGAAACTGTCGGTTGAGGGGCGGAAGGTTCGGTTTGGAGATGCTTGGAGACTTACCTTTGCATCTAGCACCACGGTTGTTTTGCGCAGGGGTCCGAATTTAGAGAAAATGTCGTACAGTTCCGCTTCGGTCGTGTAGATGCTGAGATTAAACACAGCCAACACCACTTTGCCGGAATACGAGTACGAAGAATGTGCACTCGTGGAGGACGCGGGTTCATGGTAGTGCGAGGTGTGTGATCGGTGGTGCTGTGAACTGCGGCGATAGTCCGAGCCACTGCCATAGTCCGTCATTTGATTGTAACGCTCCGAGTCCTCGCGGTATTCCCTCCGGTAGTTTCGATCGCGACTTCGTGACCTAGAGCTCTGTAGAAGCAGTCCATCCGTATGAGTGTCTTTTCGCTGTTCTTTAACTAATCTACGTACCTCATAGTAATGATGATTCCTTGAGTGACTCATTTTGTTGCGAAGAGAAACAGGCAATGTGAACCGCAACAGCCGTCGCTTTTCGTTCAGACAACCGAGAATCTCACGTTGTAAAGTCACCTACTGCACCCAACAGAACGCTTTAGCACTTTTTGGAATCGGTAAACGAGCCACTGTAACTTTTGTTTGATAAGGTGCTCCTTAAATCTATGATCGTGTGGTCATCGGCGATCAGCAGGCAACGGGACACAAAATCCCTGACTCGTCCCCGGCGCCTGGTGATTGTTTTGATGAATGAGAGCGCGCGTGTTCCGATGAGCCACCTCTCACCGGTTCGCACGTGTGAATGGTGGACGCACGCAGGCGAGCGGGCCGATCTTTAGCACATGATGCTGACGAAGATGGAACCGGTCTTTCTCGAGGAAACTATCCAAGAAACTCTGATGGACTCGCACGATTAAGGATCAGGCAGCATTCGTTGGTACAGCGCAGCGCTCTTTTGCCTTTGGTTAGATAGGAATGACAGTTCGTCCCGTAGTTGACGTCGAGAAGAAGTCGATGAATGGGTGAACACATTCATCGAAAGGCACCTGAATGGGCGATTTGGGCGACATATTCGTAATCACACGAAAATATGCAGGATTTTTCAATTATTTGTGATTTCGAACAGTTTGTTCCATCGATGAAATAGGTATTGATGTGATATTTTTGAATAGAAATCAAATACTTAATAGGATGAAATATTTCACTACGGGCACGGATGAACTATGTTGTCATGTGCTGTCAACGGAAACTCATCTGAATCTGTCATTCGAGCCGGTTGATGACTAGCGCGCAAATTCGTTCTAGGTTTACGTGCAAATCTTGTTAATTCGCGAATTTTCGTGAGCGTGCAAGATGTCTGAGCCAGCATCATCATCTTCCAGCGCGGATGCTAACCCGGATGATACGATTAAGTTCCTGGTTGCGAGCGACATTCATCTCGGCTACGATGAAAAAAACCCGATTCGCGGTAAAATCCCCTGAAACACGAGCGCCGCACACATGACAAAGTATTCTTTATTTATTTCAGGCGAGGACAGCTTTCTGGCGTTTGAGGAAGTGCTCCAGCACGCGGTGGAGAACGATGTGGATGCAATCCTGCTCGGCGGGGACCTTTTCCACATTGCCAATCCCTCCACGAACACACTGAACCGTTGCTTACGGCTGTTGAAAACCTACACGCTTGGCGATAAACCGATCAGGTTGGAGTTTCTCACTGACCAAAATCAGGAACTTATCGAATCACTCAGTAGCACCATGAACTACGAAGATCCGAACATTAATGTGGCGATTCCTGTGTACTCCATTCACGGCAATCACGACGATGCGACCGGCTTCGGGCACATCAGCGCAATGGAATTGCTCAGCACCAACGGGTATGTGAACTACTTCGGAAAGTGGAACGATCTCAATAAGATCGTGATCAATCCCATCTTGCTGCGGAAAGGCGAAACGAAGCTTGCGCTTTACGGGCTCAACTACATAGCTGATGCGCGGTTGTGTCGTTTGCTGGAGGAGCGAAAGGTTTTCTTCCAAAAGCCAGAAGAGCCGGGTTGGTTCCATGTTCTCGTGTTGCATCAAAATCGTGCCGAACGAGGGCCAAAGAACTACTTACCGGAACATGCGTTGCCGAAGTTTTTGGATCTTGTAATTTGGGGCCACGAGCACGATTGTCGCATTCGACCGGAGGAGAATCCGCACGGCAAGTTTTACGTCAGCCAGCCCGGCTCAACGGTGGCCACATCGCTGTCGGAAGGCGAATCCATCGAGAAGTGCTGTGCGCTGCTTCGGATCCACAAAGGTATGTTCTGTATGGATCCGATTCGTCTGACGACGGTGCGGCCGTTCGTATTTGAGTCTGTTGACCTCGATTCGCTAAGCGATCAGCTCGATCTGGAGGTGGGCGATGCGCAAGAAAAGGTCATGGACTTTGCGGCCGAGCGAGTGGAAGAGTTAATTCAGCGAGCCAAAGCAAAGCTCACAGGGAATGAACGGCAACCGAAGCTACCTCTCATACGACTCCGACTGGTGACAACGCACGTCGAATATCAGTTTAACAGAATCCGCTTCGGACAGCGGTACATGGGTAAGGTTGCGAATCCACTCGACATTATCCTGTTTCAGAAGAAGGTCGTCCGCGTTAAAGACGAATCGGTCAAGCTGGATAGTAAAGCGTTTAGCGCGGCGTACATCCATCAGCGTCAACAGAGTGCCAACCGACCGGAAGACATCGTGTACCGCTATTTTCAGGAAGCGGATGAAGCGAACAAGCTGACGGTACTGTGTCCCCGTGCCATGATGGAATTGGACCGTCGAATGGTGTTCCACGAAGATGACGACGCGGCGGATAAGATTCTAAAGTTTTACGAAGATAAGGCACTTGAGTTCTTGTTATCCCAGGTGCACCTAACGGATGAGGGCTTTGAGGGCGAAGTGTGGGCGAATTATGCTGACAAAGTACCCAGTCTCTATGACGACATTAGCAAAGTGCTGGATAGTCGAGCCCAAAGGCCGGCCGACCCAATGCAACGCATCCATCCCAATGAACCGCATCCGAGCGATGGAGAAGCGAACGGGAACAGGCCCTCTGCCAAAACCGCGACGGCGAAAGCGGCACCGCGGGCTAGTGCACCGAGAGGGCGTGCTGCTGCAAAGAAAAAAGCGCCCGAAGGGTTGAAAACTACTGTCGCTGTAAGCGGTACCCGGTCACAGGCATCCATCGCGTCGATGTTCAGCCAGCAGTCATCTGGCAGCTCCGTAACAACCGTGGCTAGCCGAACGTCAGCTAGAAAACCTCCCGCTAAACGTGGCCGACCGATGGTGTATGATTCGGATGAAGACGAGTAGATTGTGGCTACATTCCAGTTGTATGCGCTCGTGTACGCATTTAAAACATGTTAAAAATATATTTTTAAATAAAATAAAGAATGAAGTTCCTTTATTTTTAGTCGTCTCAAATTTCAAATGGCCACTTACCTTTCTGTTGTAGCGGGACAGGGATTTCACTGTTTCCTCATCATTGACACATCGTTCAGATGGAGCGCCTTTGGCACAGGATTGCCTTGCGTGATGATATCACATCATCCGATGCCCGGTGGCAGCGATGACGGAAACCCAACCCACCGTATTACGATTCCCATCAACGGAGGGTTTCAATTTGTGGCACCGATTTGGGGACGAGAAGCTAACGTGGTCGGTTTCGACCCCTAGAAACAACGTGCTCGGCCGCGCGCGTTCGGCTTTGGTTCCGTCCGAGCACCTTTTTGGGGAACTTTCTGTGTCATCACGATGCACCAAGTGGAATACTGCGCACCCGGACCGGGACAGGAGATCTGGGAACGTATGTATGAGCTTATAAACGTTGTCCTCATAACCATAATCGTTACGATGAACGGCGCGTGTGTGTGGGTGCGTATGTGGGGCGATGCCTATTGGAAAATGGCTGTGTTTCCAGAATCGTCACCAGGGTTCGCTCCTGGGGCCGTCCGTCCATTTTCGCACTTGCTTGAAAATGATTGAGTTTTAGGGAGTGAACATGATGATTATGATTACACTAATATGAATATGAATCGTGCGGGGGATTAGCCCTGGGGGGGAAGTCGCACCGTGCTACGCTTCTCGAGTGCGGCTCCGTTTTGATGGAGATACTTTAAACAAATGGCCAATTTAGCAGTCCGTAGAATGGCAGCGTAAAGGGCGCCCGGTCCGTCGTCGGAGCGCCATGCGGATCAAGGAGATCAAAGGGAGAAAAAAAAATCAGGTAACAAAATCATTTTGTCGTCTAGGGATTGAATAAATTGGCAGCATCTCCACCTCTGGAGTTACTCGGTCATTTGCAATTTGCGTACTGCCCATGTTGACTAAAGCTTAATTAATTTAGTGCGAGACTTATGTTGTAATAGCGAATTAGGATTTTTAATTCTCATTGCGCTATTAAGCCATTTCGAAGGGAATTACCGTTGGCTACGGAGTGCAGGGTTTGTACTGATTTATTTTTCGCTCCCATGACCGACGTCCAATTACCAATTAGTAAGCTACAACCATTTCCATTGTAAGCCGAAACGCTACCGAACTCTTATTAGTAGAAGTGTTCGAATGACCAATCAGCGGAAGTATCGCTCAAGACCCAAACGGGGATGTTTCTCAAGCCCAAGCCAAGAGGATGCACTCCACTTACGCGCGTATCATTATGGCAAATATAGTATGGTTGATTCAAAGAATTCGATGAATCACGAGCGATACAGACGCTCTGATTGTTCAACCCGAGCTTTGAAGTGCTCTGGAAAGTAGATTCACTTTCAAGTTGATAACTTCAGGGGATCGTTTGCTCAGATATGGATCCCATAAAAAGGCACACGCAATCCGCAGATTGGCATCATTGAAGCTCGATTCATTCAAGTGAATAGCGTATATTCCGCGCACGCCATATTTAACCCTAGCTCCGCAATGTCAGGTAGTTGCGTTGTGCGTTTGACCTCGAATTTAGTGATCTAATGAGCGTTTCGATTTTCTTTTTCCAACATTTTATGTAGTGTCAGTGCTTATTGGCGTCTGTGTAGTTCTTCTCGCACCGAATGCCCTAGCCGATGGCCGGTGCCCACCGAGAGATGATCCTCTGCTGCCTCCCGTACTTCTGCCGCATCCGACCAATTGCGATAAGTTCGTGATCTGCAGCCATGGGTTCGAAGTGACGAGTAAATGCCCACCCGGTTTGGAGTGGAACGATCGGCGGAAACAGTGTGACTACCCGTCGGAAGCTCAGTGTGTGCCGCAGGACGGCAGCAGCAGTACCGTAGTGGCCGCAACCGCTGACGACGGCTGTCCGCCCGTGTACGATCCCGATCATATGGTCTACATTGCGCACGCCACCGATTGCACCAAGTACTACATCTGCGACCCGTACGGCGTGCCACTTCAGCAGAATTGCCCACCGGGGCTTCACTGGAACCCACGGGTGGACTACTGTGACTTTCCAGAGTTGGCCTCGTGCGAAGTGGCTTAGTCGCGGAGTGGCGTTGGATTCCCCGGCGCTAGGCGTCAAGTGGTCTCCATTAGGGCGTTGTCGAATTGAACATAGCAATAGATAAGATGTAAGGTACAAACAAACCTCGGGGTTCTTCTGTTTTTTTAAGTGTCTACCATGGCATCAACAATCGTCGTGTTCACCCATCACAGGAGCGAACCTGGCCACAACGTGGTTCGGGGAACTGCACCATCGAGTGGACTTATTTTAAAGGCCCGCTCCGGCCGGAGCGTGTGGTGGGTTCGCCTTCGGACCCGGGTTCGACCTGGTTTGGGGAGTTTTGAAAATAAATTTTATCCTTCCCCCAACTGTTACAGCATCCGGAATTGGTGGAACGATGATCGTACGTGGCGACGCGATGGCCAGTAGTTTGCCAACTGTCATCAGGAGCACGTGCGCCACGGTGGCACGTGAAGACACATGATGTGAACCGAGTCGGGCTACGTTATGGCCTGGCTCGGGGTTCGCGCTGCTGTACGAGCGGTTTTTGGGGAGCATAAAAATGTCGGTTAAAATTGCGTCCTACATATTCGTCACCGGTGGCGAGTTGGTCGTCTTGGAGTTTGTGCGCCTTTCACGGGTTTTTTCTTCTTCTGCTAGACACAGATACGAGACACTCGTAACCATCGCAGCGAGGGTTTTCAACTGATCAAATTTTGTCGTAGGGACAAACCTTGAAGAGACCACATAAATCGATGAACAGACAAACCTCATGGTTAAGTGGCATTTGCATCCATCGGAATTCTTTTCATAAACGCATGACCGTTAAAACCAAATTGATTTTAAACAAAGAAACCTTAACTTATTAAACCATAAAGCATTACGTACGGCACTGAATACAAAGAGTTTATGCTGCAGTGTAACAAACATACAGCCAATCCGATTATTTTCCGAACGCCAGCGGGCCACGTGCCTCGTGCTGGTGGCACTGTCCGCTGAATGTGGCATCCTATCGAAGATTTTTATGCGAAGCGAAAACATAGCCTGCAGCCTCCCAGCTCTCCAGCCGATGACGATGACGTCGGATCGAAGGTCGGAAAAATAAAATCACGAACGTGACGGAAGGTGCGACGGGCAATGCGACGGTCGACTGCTCGAAATGACCAATCGGGCCCCGGGAGGGGGGTCTTCACCAAACGGATTATGGAAAGGACATAATCGGGTGGCGTCCGGCGAACGGGGTGACAGCATTAAGCGGAGAGTGTTCAAATATGAACAGCCGCCAACGAACGCAAACATGACATCGCGTTCAGGGCGCACATTACTGGTGCGCGGCGCACGGATTGTGGTCGTCGGCGTCGGCGAGTGTCGGCTCGGGTTTAAATTATCGAAAAGCTGGCTGGCCCGAGCCGGGGAACACGGGGGAGGAGGGGCGTGGTCCAGCCGGGGCGCTGGCTGGACCACTTCACACAAAAAATCACGACGATATTTTTCGGGGTTCCGGGGACCGCAAAAATGCATTCGCCTGCGGCCATTGGGTGTCCATAAATTATTGAAATTATAAAATTTATGTTGATGAATTTGACAACCATTATGTTTATTAATTTATTGTAGTCGCGCACCGGCCCCGGCGCCCAGCGGCGGCGGCTGCTGCTATTTGTTCACTGTCACCACTGTAATGGACAGCCGGACAGCCTTTTTTCGGCGTTTTTTTGGTCCCCACCGGCTGGGGGGACATTGCGGTCGAGCAGCATCGTCTTTGGCGGGGCGTAACACGTAAGTCGTCCCCACCGACCCCCGGACCGTCGTTTGGCTGACGCGAATGCAAATTGGCAGTCCGCACCCGTACACTCGGTGTCCGCGGTTTCCCATTTTCATGGTTGACTGTCGATTTCATTCATCAAACCGCTGGCCGTGTTTTTATGCACTTTTTTGAAGCGTTTCGCACTTACCGTGGCCACTCGCTGCGCTGCGGATCGGAGTTGCGTCAGGTTTAAAAACGCGCTGAGTTTGAATTTTAAAAATACCTTTTATTGCTTCTTGAGGCTATTAATCACTAGTTTTCCCGTCGCCTTCCATTATATATATATATAATATATGTATATATTAACTAATGAGTATATAAGAGTAAATATATGTATAATATAATTAAATGGCGCACTTTAGATGTGTATAATCAATGCAAGACAATGTCTCTACGGGAATTGCTTCGTTTGGAACTGAACGCGGGAAACTATAGCTCGATACGGGCGCGTGTATGGCATTGTGTATATACTTTGCTTGCACATTATGCCACTCCAGGAGGCTCCTTTCGGACTCCTGGCCCGGATTCGGATCCCGGTTGCCCGGTTTCTATGTGACCCGCGATTACTTTGCAGCTTGTTGCGTGGTGCCTACGCGAACTAATGATGAACGTTGCGTTTCTAATTAAATTTTCGCTACATTGTCTAAGAAAAGGGACATAAAGCTATACCGTCATGGCGATTCGGCCGACCACCAGCGTCATCTGTGGCAGCCTGTGTGTGTCGTTGTGTGTGTTTAGCTGTGTGCTCAGCGGTGTATGATGGTGCGGTGCCCTCAATCTCTACCGGAAGTCTTAAATGTAATCAAAATAACCGACTTTTAAACGTTCGCCTCCGCCACTCGCCACTCTGCCATATTTTCTAACGTATGTATAATTTGTGGGTGTGTTTGGGCTTATGGGCCACTTCCCGGCGACTAGTGCGGGCTGTGGCTGCTAAATATCTTAGGCTGACTGTGGTCTGAGAAGCTTTCAATAAAAGCAATCTACTACGACGGTATTGAATGGGTGTTACGATTTGGTTTCTACGTTACGCTTGGCTGCGCGGCGCAGCGCACGTGGTCCCCGGGGCACCACGTGGCCGCCCCCCGCACACGCATTGCTCTTTTCACTCCTTTTACCCGGGGATGCGGCGGCGGCGGCGGCAGGGCCCTGCGTCAGCTGCATTCCGCCCTCTCACCGCCGATTCACATCCTCTCGCTTAAGTTGACATTTTTTTCCTTTTTTTTTTGGGGTTTGCATATTTTCAGTTTGCTGTTTGTTTCGCCTTTTTTTGTGTGTTTTTGCTAAAATTTGAATAAAACCTGTCCCCGCCCCATCCGGGCACATATCGCCGTCGCGCGTCCAGTATAAATGTAAATATTATGAAAAATTATCAAAAACTTTCTATTTCACTGTAATACTTGAAATTTGTTTTGCTTGCTCGCTCACACGCTCGCACTCTTACTCGTCTAATTCTTTATTGGCTTACGCGCTATCATGGGTCCTACCGAGCAGCAGCAGCCCGGTTCGTCACCAACGGCCACCACCGGAGCACACGGGCCCTTCGTTGCCTCGAGGACATTTTCTTAACGCACACTCACATTCGGGTGGCGGCGACAGTGCAGTGGCGCTGCAAATTTGCACAAAGCGCACACTGCACACGAGCCACCCCATCGAGTGCATCCAGAGAAGCGTCCTCCCGGGCGCGTAGTGCAAGGACCAACGGGGGGGACATGTGGCGCGCCTGTGGTCCGTTGGTTTGTAAATATAAATCAGTGCATACACGGGCACGGGCCCGGCACATACACTATCAGCCCGGCATCGGTAGCGACGATCGTGGTAAGAAGAGAAGGAACGGGACATGCTAGTAATTGTAGAGCATTAAGAGACTGAGAGAGTGAATGAGATGGAGAGATCGAAAGAGAGCGTTATTGTTAAGCTTCGCGGAGACTGAAGAAGGGTCCCGGCGAAGAGAACGGTATCTAAATTATGCTACCAGTAAGTAAGTAATTAAAGAATTGTGATGCTCTCTCTATTGTTTCTAGTTTCCCCCCCCTATTTTCCCGACAAACTCACTACGGCACTACTCACTACGCGGCTGACTGACTCCCGGTCCAATGGGGCCCTCGGTTTGTCGTGCTGTCGCCTTTAATATTGGAATTGATGCTGTAAACTACCGCGCACTGCTGCGCCATTGGTCTTTTCATATTTGATTTTCGTTGTGTAGTGTTTGTTTAGCTTTTGTTTTTTAAATATCATTTATCGAACTACGTTTCCTTTGTTTTTATTAGCATTCTTGCAGCTTGTTCTTTTAGAGCGTTTTTAAATTGCTTTTCAGTTGACTTGACATTGGCATGTCGCTTGTACACTTTACTATAACGTTTGCTGCTTGTTTTGCTCAAGCAATTGCTTTTTAATTGTGTGTTTTATGTGTTTCCACCCCCTCGAGCTACTGTTTAATGTTTGAGTTTATTGAATTGGGCCGCATTCTCAACACTTCTGAGCAGTGAACGGTCACGAGTTTTCGCCAGAATCACTGTTCAGCTGTTCAGTGTTGGCTCTCTATGGCGCTTTATGGATTTTATATGGCCCAAGTGAACGGAGAACACATTCGATAGAACCGATAGCATAGGTACAGCGACAAAATTTAACATTTGCTTATTATTCTACGCGTCTTCACATACGTTACATATTGCTTTTCTTGAATCTATTGCTCTTTGTTGCAGGTTTTCTCTTCCTTTTCGCGCGTTCCCTTAAGTACGCCGACCGCAGGTCGGTATGATGCTATGCACCAGCAATGCAAGCACGCCTTTATTATTAGTAGAACGGAATAAGAGTGTCGTAATTTGTTTGCTGTCCCTAACGGCTAGTTAGTAGATAATTGAATTTCGCTTAGACTTTAAGGAAATGAGAACGAAGGTAAAAACCATTCTACAATCCGTTCGGCATCCAGTTTCCCCCCGTTTAATACTGTTCGGCTTCAGTGTACTTGAATGGGTGTCCCATTGGAAGTGGTTACTGTTGGAGATGAGTATGCTGCAGAGTAACGGGTTAGGTATATAGAGGTTGGGTTATAGTAGACGGTTCTCTACGATTCTAGTTCTAGGCTCGCTAGCTAGTGCTACGTATCGGTCGTTGTTTAGGAAACAGTAGAAGCCCGGCCTCTGCGGGCTCCAGGGCTCCGGGAACGATGGAAATAGAGCAAAAACTGGGTGAACAAAGTCATTCTCGTTTGGCTAATTACGGTTACGGCCTTCCGCGGTCGGGTTCAACATGGACACGTCAACTGTTACATTCTGAGCTACCCATGAACGAAGAAGGAAATGAACGAAGTATATGGACTAGGACTTCTACTTTGAGCTAAGAGACGGGAGAGTATACAGCAAATTACTACACCTACTGTCAGTAAACACGATGGCTATTTTAAGGTATGCTTAAGATGGCTGTTTAATTCTGTCCCACCCCCAAACACTACAGATCCACGGGGAGCTTCAAATCGGCGCAGTCCGCCACGTGCGCCGATTCTACCTACTTAAGAGTGGTTGCGGAAAAACAACCTATATATTTTCTTACGAGCAAACACATCATTAAGATATTCTGTTTTTTTTTATTCTGTTGTTAGAGATGAGTATTCCTACGGTTACAACGGCACAACGGCTAGAGTATCCTACAAAAATGACGAAGATTCGCCCCGTTAGCGAAGGTTAGAAGCGTGTGTTATCGATTTTCTGTTTCACTAAAATACTAAAGACCGTCTAGTTGGAAGCATTTGTTCTTAAGTTTTCTTACGTGTTCTCTTATCTTGATTGACGAATTGATCTACGATGCTACGCGAAGTCTTACGCCTATGCTGCGCCTATCCTGCAGGGTGAGACCCCCGTCACCGGACCACCACCAACCACCGCGCTGTGGACGTGTTTCGCTATCCCCCAAATTAAAGCCGTAGGTCCCCGGTTCGTGGTGCTTGGGTGGCACGTAATTTCGTACTTACATAATTGCGCTTTCCGACCAGGGGGAAAAGTTGTCTAAGTAGTGCTGGCAACAACGGCCGCTGGCTCCATCTCCATCAGGCATCGGGCACAGGCATGCGTGAAGAGGTATGCGCAATTAATGGAACGGAACTGACTACTTGCCGGATTTCGGCACCCAATCCGACGGTGGCGGCACTGACGACCCATCACCGGCCAAGATAATTTCCCCCGACCAAAGCCCGTCCCAGGAAAATTTCCTAATTTGCACTCCAACTGCGCCGTTCCGTCAAAGTTGTTGTGTTATTGTTTGACTTGGTACTTTAAGTTTGGGTGTTTCTTCTTTCTGCACTTGCCACTTTTTTGTGTGCTCGGGACGTCTGGGGCGGGCCAGGGCGGTGCAACACAGCTGCTGCAATCGTGTGCACCTCAAAGCGTTCCAAGTATGTGCCCCGTCATGCGCTGCTCGCCTTCCCGGAGGCAACGCGCTCGACGCTCGACAAGTGTGCCAGTGGAGTGGCAACTTGTAACATTCTGTAACATCATCGTCCTGGCCACCGGTAAGGGGGTGCGAAACAAAACAAGAAAAACAAAAAGTCGAGAGTGCAGAAGTAAAACCATCATCATCGACGAAAACTAGTTTTCCAGCCCCTCGGGTGGGGAACCCCCGGGAACGCCGGGTTTTGTTCTTGGACACCAACCAGGGGGCCGCGGCCAGCCCAAAAGAATGAGCGCAGTGTGTAAAATAATACCAACAACTTGGGCTTGGAGCTGGGAAATAAGTAAACGACCTTACAGCCGGGAGTGAACCGGTGAAAAGTTTGCACCACCCGAGAAAACCCCGGGTGGAAAACTTTACATTGGCGCCGCCCGGTGGCCGGTGCAAAAAGTGCAAATTTGAGGAGCAGCTCCGGCAGCGCAACCGGTCCGGGTTGGTCCGAAAAGTTCGCTCCGCATTCGACATCGGTGCCAACAGCAGCGGCGGCCCTGGACCTGGACTCGCAGAAGTAAGATGCAAAAGATACGCCCAAAAGTTCCCCGGGTTCTACGTCGTCCTGGCGCGTGTTTGGTGGTGGTGCTCTGTTTCGACTTCGTTAAGTTTAGCTTGTTTGATTTCGTTTTTCTTCCTTCCGCAGCTAAGATCCTGGGCCGCGCCATGAATTGGAGAGCTGAAAGATTGGATGAGAAAAGGCGCTAGGCTTACAGTGAAAACTAACATATTGTCTTGTTATGATATGTTGCGACTATACGGCCGATCAGTGCCTGATCCTGTTGCCTGTCTACGGTGCTAACCTCTAACGACACCACGTGGCCCGATCGCCGCGGCGAAAGCGTAACGTGCGCCTAATTGAACTCTGCACAACTGTGAGCCTGGGGATAGTCCTCGGTGTCGGCGAATTAATTGAAGCTTCTTCTCGGATTCTGTCGCCGCCAGACGACTAAACGATAGCGCCCACTTGAAGTATTCGAAATTGACTCCACCGCTCGGCCGCGGGAGCGTTTAATTGACTAGAACAGAGGGGCTCGAGTGAACGGAATTCTGTTTTGGTTTGTTTCGGCGGACCTCGCGATGTGTTCCCGGATTCCGGTTCCGGTCAAATTGGGCGAACCACGCTGGGACCAATTTCTCGCCCCGTCTTGTCGCGCATACCGGCCAGCAGCAGGGCGAAATGATAATAAAAATCTTTTCCATCCAGTCTACCGGGCCGGGCCGGAGCCGTGCGCGCCACCGTTTCAGACTCGTTCGCCGCCGGAAGCCCTGCCGCCGGACATTAAATATTCATTTGTCTCTCATTACTTGGAAATAATTGCCAAACATTCCAGCGTTGCGAGCGACCGAAGGCTGGCAACGGCCACCCGAAAACAGCTGTCCGAGCCCGGCCAGGCCAGCATCGGTTATTAGCGCACGGTTATGGCTCTGCGGGTCCGTGACTTCTAGCACCATCCTTGCTGGCGGGGCTTGCTGTTTAGCATTCACGCCACCAACACGCCAGAACGCCAAGCTTAAAAGTGCTCCCGTCCGCAGGTCGCAGGTTACGCGCGCAGGACCTGACTGCCTCGTAACGGCGCGATGGCCGCTGAACGTAATATAATTTGATATAAAATTTATTTCAACCATTCTGCGATTTATGAGCTCCGAACGCGATGGACACAAACCCCGTCCACCATCCTGGGGGTGTAAAGCCCTGGCCCCAAACGCGCCCAAGCGGGGGGCCACGATGCTTTAAAAACACGGGACACTTCGCCAGACACGTCGCTGTATGGGCGAGCCCGAACCCACCGCACGTAATCCTTCCGGTCGGAAAAATCCGGCCCAACTTTTCGCTCAGCTCAGCGGGAAGATTTGGTCCCGGAAAAGCCGGCCCGAGAACCGTTTTTGAAGGGCTAATGCTAATGAATTTATGCAACCAGAGAGGCACGACCATTACCGTCCATCCGGTCCGGCCGCCAGCCGGGCAGTTTTGGGAGCCTTTTTCTAATTGGAACCGAGAACAGAATACGATTTGGGTTTTGCACTGACTCATTAAATTACCGGCCATTCGATTTGTTGGTCACTTCGCCTTCGTCATGGTGTAGCGGCCAAGGATCAGGGATCCAGGTACTCAACGCATCGATCCCGTTCCGGATCAGCCAGGACGCCCGTGGAAAGCTCCCCGGAAGCGGATGCCAACAATGGGCCGAGATCTCACGCCGCTTCTTTGTTCGTGTCCCTCGAGTGGGTCGAGCCTCCTCTTCGTCCGCCATCGAGTCCCTTTCACTCAACCATTTAGCCACGCCAGATTGGGTCCTGTCACGCGGGGCACTGTGTGTCAGGATTTCACCGAGAGTGGAGAGCTGTCACGGGCCCCTGGCCGCCGATGTCCGACGGTCGGCCATCTTGACACGTGAGCCTCCGGTTGGCGGCGTCCGGCTCGTCCTTAAACCGCCTGTCACGCGTGTGCTGCGAAAGTTACCTCCTTGGCCGCAAAACCTTGGCCTTGGCGATCCCTGGCGCGCGAGATCCAGGAGATATTTCAATTCCCGCTTGGACGCCACGGACGGAACGGTGCGCATTTGCCAAAAAAGAGGGAAAATTTTCGAAAGAAAGATTTCATCAGATTTCATTCGGCGTCTGCCATCCGCTGGCCTGGGTCGTGCTGCCCCACATTCGCAGCATCCGTTCCGTTTCGTTGAAAGTGGCCCGGGATATTAGAATGATGCTGAAGACGACGATAGAACACACTCCACTCCCATTTAGGGCATGTACGGCCGCGGCTGGGCCGGGCCAGTTATTGCGCCGTGTGCACGTACCGCCAGCAGGAGCAGCAGGAGCAGCGAAAGAAATCCGTCGCCAGGCGCGAACACTTTGGCCACGCGAAGAAACTTTCCACAAAAGGCATCGCCACGGCGCGGCACGGCTCAAGAACACTTTTCCAGACATTGTCACGGTGCCTGCGGGCGGCTGGCTATCTTCTGGGTCTTCGTTTCCTTTTTTCCTCGAGTCCTCCCGGCCGGTCGAGGGCCGTCCTTCGTTTTGTGTGCGTTCCTCGCGCTCTTCACGCGTGGCACACCATTGTTATCCTCATTTCCATCACACAGGCACCACCACCACCACCACCACAACAATGGTGGCTTAGTTCGGTGTGGCTCTGGTTCCTTCCGATTTTCCATGCGTCTGCCTATGTGTGCGAGAGAGAGAGAAGGAGAGGGAAAAGAGTGCTCCTGGCCGGACCCAGTTGTGACTGGGAAGACGTGAGATGCCCCGTCGAAAGAAGCCGGCCGAATAAAAGAAGAAAGAACACAGAAAGAGGTTCCCCGAAAAGAAACAATGGCCGGCCCCGGCTCAAGGAAGCTACTTGGGGCTCCTGTTCCCGGTCGGCCCCGGGAAATTGGAATTCGAGCGCACTGGCGCACTTTTCGCACGCCACGCCGATGTCGAGTAGTTTTTCTCGCCTCCCTCGAAACGGACGAACCCGGGACCGGGAAGGAGCGCCTTCCGAAGGACCCTCGCGACCAGGGGAGCCCCGCAGGTTCCGAGTCCCACGGTTCGCAATTGGAATGGAATCATTTCTTTTGTTCATTATAAAATCGCAATTTTCGTCGGACGGGACGGACGGAGACGGAGCCCTGCTGGCTGGCGATCGTCGCCGGCGTCGTCGTCGTCGTCCTTTGCGAAGGATTGAGTAGCGGCAGAATGGTTCGAAATTATGTAATTATTTTTAATTGAATTTAAAGAAAAAGGGCATCACGTTGCATCGGCCGTACGGACTTGGCGTCGACGAGCGTCCTGTGTGTGTCTGTTGGTCTGGTCCTCCGGTTCCGTTGGCAATTCGGGGGTCTGGGGGTCTCGTTCGCTGTGAGAAACGAACCGTAACCGGACCATCCCGGTCTGACCCGGGGTCTGAGCAGGGTCGCCCGTGGACCGTTTTTGGCTTTCGACGGCTGCTGCTGCGGCCGGAACCGGAACGAACTCCGAACTCTTCCCGATGCCCACGTTCGACCAGGAATGGCACCCACAGGGGCCGTTCTGAATTTAAATGATTTTTACAACCCCCCCCTATTTTCCCGGGGCCGTTGGTCTCGGTCGTTCCGGACACAAGTCGTGTAGTTTTGGGCAGAAAAATCAGGGACTCTCCGAAGGCCAAAAAATCAAAACTATTACGTGATTGAGCCCGTGGAACGACGGGGTTTTTTTGCCAGGCGGATGGAATGCATCGGTACCGATGTTAATTGCCACCGGAATGCCCAGAAACGGATCGGGACTTTTTCGGTCCGTTGGCCGACTTTTGATGGTTTAATCCCGGTTCATCCGATAGCACAAAGTTGAAGCACATTAAGCGCTCGTTACACTCGCAAGATCGCAAAAGTTTTAATTCAATCCGACTGGGTGACACTTTCTGCGGTCCGGATCTTCCTGCTCACGGTTTCTTAGCTTCGGAGTTAGCCGATGGCATAAAAAAATACTTCGAGCAACGAAACGGCGCTGAAAGTGCGCGTTCAAACAATCAATAACCATAAAAAAGGGGCCAGGTAACGAGCGGTGTGTGTTTGGCCGGAGCCGGATGGATTGCGTTAATGATGGAGCTTAACCCCGTCCGGACGGGGGCTATCGGTAAAGCCGCTCGTGGCAGTAAAAAACACATTTTTTCTGGTCCACTGCAAGAGGGTCGCAAAAAAAAGAGAAACGGGAGCCTTGAATCTGCCGCCAAATCCGTCTGGGACCGGGGGTACGGGAAGTGACTTACGAGTTGACCCCGGGTGCACCGTTCCGTGCCGGTGACGGTTCAGTCCGGCGGCGGCGTCGTCGACGGTGGGCCGTGGTGTGGTCAATGAGGCCATAAAATTCAACAAGCTGAACGTCACCGGCACGGTGGCCACCATTTTGGGAACGGCCAGGATCCGCAACGCGGGGCGAACACATATTAAATGGACACCAAATGGCACCCCAGAATGGGGTGTAAAATGGGATGTTACTCCATTCGGGCACAGGACCTCGAAGAGAGAGAGAGAGAAAGCGGGAGGCGCGATGAGCGGCTCGTGATGAAATGGCACATGGCCGGCCGGCCTGTTTTGGGCCCACGATGCACGGTGGAAGGACGATTCATTTTCCAGCAACAAGATTACGCGGACCTGGACCACTGTTGAAGAACCGTCGGCCCCCAGGATACGACCGGAACGGAGTGGTATTGGATTTTTTGCCGGAACCATTCGGGACCATTCTGCTGGAGACTATTGGGAGCCCCGAAGCGTTGGTCCCGACTGGCGAGGTAGCGAACGACCGACTGTGCACTTCACGCAAAGGATTGCGCTTTTTCCCAGCCCGGTCCGGTCCGGTGACATCACGACGACGAGGATCACGGACACGGATTTTCACGGATTGCCAGCGATTCCCGGCTCAATGGGGGCTCCGATGATGATGATCGGTCAGCAATCGAGGAGCCTGGTGGCGGCGGTGCTGGGTTGGCTGGGTCATTACCCCAAAACCGGGACAAACCGCAGCAGCCGGAGCTGGAGTTGGGTTATAAATTCGATCGGAAATTGAATTCAGTTTAGATAATATTTCAGATAAAATGATGATTCAATTTCAGTGACTTCCAGTGCAAGGCATCGTCCATTTTTTGCCGGACCCACCCCGGGTTCCCGATGGTCGCATTTTTCACACCCAGAGCGCTGTGGTCGAGAGTAATCAGTGGTCCACACTCCACGTGTTCCGGGATGGGTTATCCACGAAACGCCCAGTGCAGTGCCGACCGGGACCCGGCGTGGCCATCAATTGCAGACGACGTTTTGGGACGAAACGGACCACAGGACGAAACAAAAAAAAAATGTGGACTGAGTGCCCATGGGGAGTGTTTTTCCTTCTGTTATCGTCACTATCTCTATGCGCTGGTTTGTATCCTTTTTGGGCGGCCCTTATCGGGATTTCCCGGGCGCGCAATGGGATGGGATGGGACGAGCCGGGCGCGTTTCCCTATCGACCGCCGACGGGAAGTGCCGATAATGATTATGGGACCCGGTCGCACACACCACGCGTCTGTTGTCACGTTTGGCTGTCAATTGATTATGGGAGTGGCGCCTGTTTTTGTTTATCGCTACCCTTTCTTTTTTGTTTCGGTTACCACAACAGACACACGCGCGGTTCAGATATTGTTTTATGCCATTATCAGACGTAACTTTCTTGGGACCGGTGAAATCTGCCCGATCGGGAACTTGCGTCTGAGGGTTCTGATTTCGGGCAGAGTGAATGAATTTTCTCCACCACACAAGCAGCAGCAACAATCAATCGTGCCGATCCGGGCGGAGGTCACCCAACGCCCAGCTCTCGGGATGTAAAGAGAATTTATCATCTGCCGGTGACACTATCTGGCCGTTATCAGGGCTCGGCCGATAGGGTGAAAGTGTCTGCTCTCGAGCCGGGAGAAGAAGAGGTCCGGTCGCTGGCTGTCGATGCGAGTCGAAAGTCAGTCCCATCCGGGGTCGCCTTTTTTGTGCCCCTGGTGTCCTGGTGCGATCCATCAAAATCTGCCCCCCTAAGCTTTGGCCACTCGCAATTAATAGAAGCACAACTACTTACGATGCACAAGTTCGGTACTGTTCGGTCCCTTTCTGAAGAGGGTCCAGCCTGAAGGTCCACCTGAAGCTCCGATTCTGTCGTCCGGCGGCCGGTAGCGTGCACCGCTACAATTACGTGTTCGTCAGCAGGTCATTTGTCATTCACGTGCGTGAAAAGCGGTTCCGTCGGTGTGTGTGTGCGTTGAGAGTGCATTCCGGAACCAGCCCCGCAGGCCGACGAGCCGGTACCGGAAGACCCGGAAATGGAGTGTGATTGAATTAAGGAGAGACCCAACCGGTTGCCCGGTGACCAGAGCACTTGACACCGGCCGGCACACTCGAGGTGACAAGTGGAATGGCAAAAGCACCGAAGCGCACGCTCATTAGAGCGAGCCCGGTGGGTGTTAGGCTGGAAATTCAAATTAATGAGCCGAGGAAATTAGACATTGGCCAGCCGGGGGAGAGGTAAGTTCATGGTCGAGTGGTCGGACTGACTGGTTACTGTGTCGCTCGGGCGGCCGCCACCTACTTTAAAGTGGTCCGAAGGACGAAGTAACACTGGCCCCACTGGACACGGTCCGTAGAGTGCCTGCTAAACATCACAAAATCTTCGTCCCTGCTGACTTCGTTTCCATATTTCAAAATCTGTCCCGCGCGTATCAACGTAAATCCTAGCTCCTAGCCACCCGGACGTAAGACATTGATAATTATTAATATAACTTAACGCTAATATGGCTCTTACGGCTAGTTTTGCAAAAACTGTTTAATCGACTCACCGAACCTAACCGTTGTGTAGACTGCAGTGCTTAAAGCGAATCTGATCCTTTCCGCGTGGAAGGTGTATTGCTTATATTGGTGTTGTAGGACCCCTCCTGTGGTTCTTTAGGGTTTTTTTCCGACAGGCAAAGCGACTGATGGGTGCTGATGAGGCTGCCTTAACTCTAAATCTATCTGTATATACTAAACACATTTGGACATCATTTGCTTCGCTTCGTTGCTCCGTTCGTCGTTTTGTTTCGTCATATTGCTTATTCATTTCGTGCATTAGCGTTTTGTATGGATGAGTGATCGCACTGGGGATCGTACGGGTTTCTTCCCTCAGTAAAGATTGCTTGTCAATTTCAAACCGCCAACCACGCGGTTGGCTTTTGTAGTAAATGTGTCTTCCCATTTTCCTGGCTTCCTTTTTGCCTTTTAATTGCTCACTTTTAATATGACTCCCATTAAAATATATACGCCTCTATGTATAACGCCCGCTTTCGTCTTCTGCTTGATCACTCAACGTTTGCATTACATTTTTGCTTTTATTTAAGCGGCGGCCGTGCTTTATGATGTCTTGACTTACGCCTCTTCGATCGCCACTACTCTAAGTTACTGCCAGAGGCGAACAGAGTGACGTTGTTTTATATAATTTTGTTTCTAGTGTTTTCATCTACCAACCCTAATGAGCATTGTAATATAAGCATTGCAAACGGTTGTGCAGCAGCCAGCACAGCCTGTGTGTCAAATGAACTGTCCAAAGTTTACGAAGGCAAACTAATTGAATTTTCCTAATTTTCAAACGCGGCCGGTACCCGTCTTGCGAGACTTATTTCCGCTAATTACACCGCTCCAACTACTGCGCTACTTTATGGAAGAATAGTTTCAGGACCGGGCGCGCCAGGGCGCGGCTCCGGCGTGTTGTCTGAAAAGATGATAGTCGCTCCACTGTCTGTTAGTTTCGCTGAACAACCTTTCGTTTTCCGTGCGTTCCGGTTTATTGCTCTGTACTCCGTACGGTCTGCTCCTGCTCCGTGCTCCGTGTTTCGGTTTCGCTTTTTCGGTAGGCGCATTTTGTGGGATGTGTCCTGGCTGGACACTGGGCCACCGTTATCGATTACTCAATTAAAAATGTATCTCTATAAAATAATTGACATTTGCGGTAGCGACATTTTCTTTTTGCTTGTGTGGCACACCACGTCACGTCCTGCCGGCTTGCGGTACTTTGGTCACGGCATCGACGACGACCAGGACGACGACGACGACGACGGCGGAAGTTCTCGCGGGCGGAAATCTGAGCCCGCGCAAGGAGAAGGATCTGGAACGGCGAAGATGGCTGCCGATCGCCGCCGATAATGAAGATTGATAATGACCTGCCGGAGGAGGCCGGGCGGAAGGTTTTTGATGGAAGAGATTTCGGTGGCTTGAACATTGAGATCCACGTATTTTTTTTGGGGCTGCCATCGAAATGACCCAGGCGGAAAGGTTTAAAACGACCAGGGGCCAGTTTAGCGAGATTGTTCAAAAGATTGATTAAGAGTTGGCGTTGGCGAGTGGGCCGCCCCCCCTGTTATCAGTTCCATCAGTCACACCTTGTGTCATGAATTTATATTTTGGGCCCCACTCGGGTCGGGTCCGTTTCATCAAACTTGCGGCCAAACCAAACAGCAACAACAAAAAAGCGCTTATGAAAATGTGACAAGAATTGATTAATGCCGTAAAAGTAGGTTATGTGTGGGCTACTCCTGGACGAGTGTACCGTAGGTCCAGGAGGTGCCATAAATCTGTTCCGCCGGGCCTTGGGAAGGAGCCCAAAACTGGACGGGGGACAAGAAATAAAAAAAAACATCTAGACCACGACACACTCGAAATTCGCGGCCTCGTAACGGCCGGGAAGAGACCGTACGGTTGGTGCGCGGCACCGGACACGCTGGGCCCGGCGCCAAGCCCCGGGTTACCCGGTGCAAACAAATTCCGGTTGTCATTTGCCGGCCGAGGAGTCATCAATTTCCAATAACGCAATTTTTCAAACGAAATTGACTGTCGCAGGATCGATGGATAGTTGATGGGCGGCCGTTTCACCGTTCCGGGAGCCTCCCAAACATCCTGGCTCTCTGTTTCTGTGTGCGGCCGAAAGCGAAAAGGAAAACAAGCGACGGGAAGAAACCATCCAATCGCCGAACCAGAAGAGCCTGGCAGAAAGGCTCTGCTGGCAACGGAGCTGGAGCTCCATTAATAAACCGGGCTGGCGGTGTCAACCTCGTCCCGGGGCCAAATCACGCCGGACCCCGGGGCTGCCGCATATCCTGTTGCGTTATTTCATGCTCATCATCCTGCTTCTCATCATCATCATCAGCAGCCCTCGCCGGGGGGAGGACGGCCGAAGGAAGTGAGCTAGTTTAGAATGGAATCGCTCGTCGCGCCGCGGGGCGCGAGTTCCCCGTGAAGTACTTTTCGATGGCGTGGCTTTCATCCGCCCCGCAGGAGTGTTTTGTTCTTGGGGTGAGCATGGCGCTTCCAGTGGTTTCTACTCGCGACAATGCGACAAAAGCGCGAACTAGGCGCCGAAGTAGTTACTTCAACATTCAACCCAGGACGCCGAGGTTCTGCCACGCAAAACATATTTTGCTTGGCTTCCAGAAGCCAAGAAAGAAGAAACGAGCAAAAAAGAAATGGAACCATAATGAACATCTCCTATCGCGCCCCGGTGCCGGTGGATAGTGTTGGGGCGCGCGAGGACTTCCGGTGGCGGAGCGATATCTGTTCACCAACCCGGCCCCCATCCGCCGGCGCAATGAGTCATCATTTAAAAGTAATTTATTTTCTTTTCAAATTACTTTTCATCAATGCCCACGGCCCACGGTGACGGTGAGCTCGTCTCGCTCTCCGGCGGCTTTCGCGCTCTTGTTTGCGTTTTTCCTGCGCGCTAAATGGAATGTCATTCTAATGCTCCCTTGTACCGGTGGCTCCCCTAGAGTCGGTGGCTCTAGTCGCTCCGGGTGGGGCGACTAGAGCCTTCAATTTGCCGTAGTTTCTTCAGCAACGACGCGCGGAGGTTATTCAAATTTGTACCGCCGTCGACGTCGAAAGCGGAGCTCCTAACGAGAACCGTTCCGCGGCAGTCAATTTTCGCGTCGAAAGGTACGAGGAACTGCCGACGGTATTTCGAAGGTATTTCAACTCTTATTAAGCCCAAAAAAAGATGTGAATAAATAAATTTCAAACGGCGCGGCGTGATGTGGAGACTGTTTGGGGCCCCAACTCCTGCTGATGGAGTAGTCGGTCGAATGCTCGTCGATGTCACGCGCCGCGTCTGGGTTCGGTTCCCTAAACGCCACCCATAAAAAAGACATTGTTACAAAAAGCAACAGAGCAATTGCCGGTTAAGAAGAAGTCTAGTCTCTAGGAGTCT
Source organism: Anopheles bellator (assembly GCF_943735745.2). Taxonomy (NCBI): domain Eukaryota; kingdom Metazoa; phylum Arthropoda; class Insecta; order Diptera; family Culicidae; genus Anopheles; species Anopheles bellator. Next base: position 48,707,440 of record NC_071285.1, on the reverse strand, counting down.
AGAGTCTAGTCCGGGGGTTCCACACTTGATAATGGATTTGAGCGTAGATCTCCTGTATTGATCACTCGTGGGAGCTTCTCACAGGGCGTAGAGTATTGTTGTCCAAAGTCCAACATTGGATGGCTTTTCGGGCGAACTTGAAAAACTATCCCGTACTTGACACAGCGCACGATGCGTTGAACTTGGACCTAACCGACCCGATAGCCGTGTGTTCAAGGGCTTGAAAACTAACCCAATATCCTCGGATCCGGCGGATTGATTCCGGCGATATCCGGCTCGGGGAAATGTAATTTCCAGCCAAGGTATTTGCTTAATCTTTCCCGCACGGCTTTGGTGGCTAGCCGCTAGATCGAGAACTGTCAATTTCCTGTCTCCAGACCTGGGGGAAACCGACTGGCGAAAGCTACCAACCGCTTCCCGAACAAGGTTAAAAAACGACACCCTCAGCCAGTGGTAGGGACGTAAACTCATTTCGTGACATTTCCGGGTGTCGACTCCCGCTGCCCAGTAATTGGCCGTGCTCGGCTGCGTCACTGTAATTTGCCAGCTGATGGATGGTTCGATGATCCGAATGGCGGACGTCGACGCGGGATTGGGGTTTCAAATATTGAACACTCATTGGAACTGTGGAACTGACGTAAGGACCGTTGCCAAATAAGTGCCAAAGTTGGGTTTAGGTGAACTCCGAGGGTCCATTAAACACAGAGCAGCAGACAGAGCGACAGAAGTGACCCCGGGCAACACCGGAGACCGTACTCTTTCCTCCGCCATCTATTACGTCGTGATGATGTCGATATCCTCCTCCTCATCGTCGTCGTCCTCCTCCTCGTCACCCGCGTCGGCCGTGACCACGTCGATCGTGGTCGTGGAGCAGCTGTCATCGTTGTGGAAGTGCTGTCCCGCCGATCTGCCGCTGGCCACGCGCATCGCATACTCCTCGTCCCGATCGATGTCCAGGCTGCTGTGGAAGATCTTGCGACCGCCGACGATGGTCACCGGTGAGCTGAACGGTCCGCACGACGAGCTGTCCGTACCTTCGTCCTCCTTGAAGCACGCTGACTCCAGGTGCTTGTTGAGGTACGACTTGAGGGCGAACGTCTTGTGGCACCGACCGCACTCGAAGTTCTTGTCCGCCGAGTGCGTCTGCATGTGGGCCCGCAGATTCGACCGATCGGCGAACGCTTTGCCGCAGTGTCCACAGCCGTACGGCTTTTCCCCGGTGTGTGACCTCAGGTGACCCTGCAGGAGCCAGGGCCGGGAGAACAGCTTTCCGCACACTCCGCAACTGTGGGACAGCTTGTGCGTCAGCAGGTGCATCGCCAGGGCCGGCATCGAGACGTACGCTTTGCCACAGGTGACACACTTCTTGGCCGACTGCGAGTCCAGACTGCGGTGGGTCTGCTTGTGCCTCGACAGGTTACTCGACGTGGCGTACTGTTTCCCACACTCCGGACACTTGTACTTGCCCTTCACGGCCGCCACCGGACTGGAGTCACCGCTGCCAGCCAACGACTCCTGGTTGCTGGTGGCCTCCGCTGGCTTAGAGGTCGCTTTAGCTCCCGGACCCACCTTGGCGGTGCTCGAGGTCCCAACCGGAGATCCTACGCTTCCCTGCGCTGACTGAGGAGCGTCTTTGGGCGGCTTCTTGCGATTCTTCGAACGGCCATCGCTCGAGATCAGATCGTCGTATGTGTACAGCTCGGCGGCCTTGGAACTGGATGCCACCGCAGACACCTTGCTGGCCGGCTGTTCACTGGCGACCGTGACAGTTTTGTGCTTGCGAGAAGCGGCCGCCAGCGTTGAGCCGTTCACGATGACGGACGTGGCTGTGGATGGCCCCGTCGCCGGCCTTCTCGTCACCCGGCGTCCGGCTGACGGGCAGGGGGACGACGCGGGCGAGGGGCTGGAGTGCACGAACGAGAACACACTGGCGGCGGGCGAGGACACGCTGCTCGTGGTGCCGGGCGAGACTTGCGAGCTGGGCGATCCGCTCGACACGGAGCACTCGGTGTCGGACGAGTGCTCGGAGGTGGGCGGCGTTAGAGGGCCGTCGGTGGCGGCGGTCGGCGGCGACGGGGAGATGGTCATCGTCGTCGCCAGCTCGTAGCAGGGTATTATCATCGAAATTGGCGGATTGGTGGCCGACGCAGATGAGGCCGCCTCGACGATGCTGATGATTCCGTTGGCCGGTTCCGGTCGGTGAAGGAAGTCCGTCGGGGTCGGCCGAGGCCCATCGGTGTCGGGAAGTGGTGTGGCCACGGGACCACTGCCCGGGTGCAGGATCGTCACGACGCACGGGGCCGTGAGCGGAGGCAAGCTTTGCGACAGGGACAATAAATCATGCGCGGCCTCCGTTTCTTCGATGCTGCGATCGCGGAATATGGCCGCCGTCGGGTCGTACGGTGGTGTCGCTTGCTGGTAAACGCCACTTGACACCGGCTCCGACACTGGCGGTGGCGGCTGCGGTGGCCGCTGGTGACGGTGACCTGTTGGTGCCGGCCGCCGCCCGTACCCGAGAGATGATTTATCTTGCCTCTTATCGGACACTTGGGCGGCCGCGGCCGCCGCCACGATCGGCGACACGGAAGATGTTTCGGCAGCATAAATTAATGTGGCTGTCGTCGGCCCGGTGGTCCCAGGCTCGTTGCGGCGAGGACCCGCGATGACGCCACTGCCACCGACGCCACCATAATTAGGATTATTACGGCCAGATTTCGCGCCTATCGATGGGCCGCTGGCTGGGACGCGGATCGTCAGGACCGCGGCCGGGTCCGAGGTGCCGTTGTCGTTGTTGTTGTTGTTGTTGTTAGTGGAAGCACTTACCGACAGATGCCTGGAGGAGTTGGTCTTCACGTTGATTGGATTGGTGTTGCTGTTGCTGTTTGGCCCACATTTGAACGCCCGGAAGTCACTGAGCGGGATGGTGAACCCTGCGGAAAAGGTCAGAGCAGAACGTTCCGTGTAAGTCCACACTCGTCCGTTGGCCATTTCGGGAGGGGGTGCGGGGGCTCGAGGATATCAATCTATCTAATGACCGCGCGGTGCGGCGTACACGGCGTGTTCCGGCTTATGGATGAGGAATTTGTCTTGAACTGGACCGACCGACCCAGGCATGCTTAATTTATGCTGGCGGCTACACCAGACCCGTCGCCCGGAATCCGTGGAATCAATTGCGTGAGTATTTGCTTAAGGGAGCGTGTCAAAGTGTCAAATGAGCAACACCGAGTCGGGGCGATCCTGTCGGGGAATGCCGGAGAATACCCGGACCGTCCCCGGGACAACGGAACAATAAAACAATAGGAGAAAGCGACGGAGCGTGAGCGGCGTGGCGTGTGAGCCTTGTTTATTACCGGTTTATGGCTTGTTCGATTCGTCGTCCCGTGAGAGTCTGGTCTTGGTCGGACCCTTGCTGGAAGCTGTCCCTGAATTCTCGATGCGCGTTGCCCTAGTAATTGTTTCCATTGGCTACGCAGCCGGGGCCGCGCTAGTAACTAGTTCCTTCTGTGGACAGGACACAGGAAGCTGGATCGCTTCCTGGCCAGCCCGTCCGCCTATTCAGGCCCATTCAGCGGAGGTGCTTTCGGGCGGAAGCAATCGGGCTGGATTTAATCGTTTTAGGCCTGGACGTGAAGGACTGCGAACTAATCTTTTAAAACACTTTGCGGAACGCGACGCATTGGCGAACAATTACTTATCACTTGAAAAGGGCCGCCCAGACAGGCTTAGTGGGCCACACCCAATTGGCATCACACTTGGCCCGGGCCCGGGCTGCCCAACGTTCCGGAGTTATGAGCCGGGGCCCTAATAGCGGGCAGCTTAAGGATGCGACAGCCAGAGTCTGCCAATGCCAAAGGCTGGCGATGCCCAAGATGAAGGGGACCGGGTCGTCCGGCCGTCGGCCCCTAAATGACAATTGATGTGTACAGAGCGTTGGGCCGGGCGTTAAAAATGCAAACGATTCAAATTGCATCAACGATTAACATACCCGAGGCGGACGGAACACCCTGCCCACATAGGCATTATAATTGCTGTCCGCCGGCCGGCCCAGCAGAGGGCATGTAAATTAAGGTATATTGTCTAAGGACAGCTACGACACAGCCTGGGCCGTAGGATTTTGCGTAAGAACCCAGGGCGAGGACGAGCTGGAGCTGAGACCATCGTCCCGGGCGTTAGTCGGCCTGCCTGTGCCGTGGTCATGCCAGCGAAAAAGGGGCCACCCAGCATTGGCTGGTCAATTGCGTTCCGGGCCAGAGTTCCTTACGAATCCAGTAATCGCCACTTTCGGCACCTTTTCCAAAGCGCGCTCGACAGAGAGAGAGAGAGAAGGAACCGAGGCCAGTAATCCGAGGCAGGTTCGGGCCGGACCGGCCAGGCCTCGTTAGCTCGTTGTGAGCGTAGTTCGCCCATAATCCCTGGCCTGGCCTTATTGGGGCAACAATAGGGCCGCCCCAGGATCATCAGCTCGGGTGCGGTCGGATTGATAATGTGCTTCTAATTGCAATTAATGCCGCCAGCGCAGGGCAAGTGGCAACAGAGTGGGGCCGGTGCGTGGGACTTCTGTGGCTGGACGTGTCGAAAACGGGGAAAGTTAACCGGTTGTTTCCGGATTTTCTTCCGTTACTTCGCAAATTCGTATGGATGAGGGACAGCTTTCCTAGAAGCGTTGAGCCGTGGGCCGTGTTCCGGCTCTGACCGCCTCTTGTTCTTCGGGGTGAGACTGTGTACTGTGAGACCCTATTTACATGTTTGCTTGTATTAATTCGTAGAAAATGCAGCAATCGTATAAAATTGTTACAAGTGCTCTGTATGGCTTGTTACAAGCATAATTCGTACAAGCATAATTGTTACAAGTGTAGAAATGGCTTCGGTTACCGAAAAAAAGAAGCATGATTTCGTAGCATAACAAACCTGTTTGTCGGTTTATCGCCACAGTCCGAAAACATGGTCCGAAAAGTTCCCAAAAATAAAGCGCGCAAAAAGTGCGCGTATCGCGACCGGGACCGCCGGGAACACCCGGTTAACCCGTGCCGTTCCGGAAATCCGCCAAACTTTTCGCAACGTCCAATGGCTAGAGAAAAATGTCCGGCCAGGGCACGAGAGACAGAGAGCGCGTGGCTGGAAGGAACTTAACAAAGGGGCCAGCAGGGCACCCGCAACGTCCGTTCTCAGGACCCGGCTAACGAGCTTAATCGAATTTGAATGAAAATTACGCCGTTCGCCATTTGTCTGCCAAGCCGTTGTTGGCCGGCCCAGGGCTGCGTTACTGTCCGGAGCAGAGAGTCTCCTGCCAGGTATCGGCCAGCCAGACGGCCGACCCCGTTTTCGGGCGGGTATTGAAATGTGAGTAAAATGTGATCAGCATCCAGTCCGGTCCAGGTGTCGCGTGGGTTGCTTTTCCGAAGGACACATCGAACCAAGGAGCCGGCGTAGCAGCAACACCATCCCGAGATTTAAGCTCCACTCCACGGAGTGCGGAGTGGTTCCGAGACGACGACGAACCTTTCGGCCACTTTTCGGACGCCCGGGTCCTGCGAATGATGGGAGCGCCATTTAAATAGGTAATGTGCACAATTAAACTCGGCAGATTAAATATGAAATATTCATGCATGGCATCGGCCAGCCGGTCGCTCGGTCGGTTGGTGGAGTTGCCGGATGCTGGACGGCCATTTTGCTGTCTGGCGTTACTTTAACTTTACGCGCCGCGGCAAAGCGCCTTGGTTTCGTCGGATGCGCTGGATGCACTTTCGGTGCAGTCTTTGTGCGCCGTTTGTCGTACGGCAAATCTTTAAGACGTCGTTTCGCTGTGAATGGTCCACTCGGTTGAAGATGCTATTCTTCCAAACAACGCCGGAAGTGCCGTCTTTATGCCCTGGGCGGAATGTGGTCAGAAAATTAAATTCACATGACATCGACAATCGAGCAGATTAAATAAGAACATCATAATACTTTGCCCGTTCGGCTCGATCGATTTTCAAATTTAAAACACACATACACACGGCCGGGCTGGAGCCGGGACCCTCGAGCCGAGTCGAGTGACGGTTCCGGCGACAAAAAGGGCAGGAGCAAATGGAGCATTTAGCTGCACATCCGCTCGATAGACGACAAATCGGTTCGGATTTTCGTCTCTCGGCCCAGCCTATCGGCGGCCAGCAATCTATCGGTCGGCCGAGAACCTTTGCCGGCTCATAATTTTACCATCAGCCCCTCTGGCCACTTCGCCGGCCGGAAGATGCTGCTGCGGTGTGGCTCACAATGGGCTTGGGCGCGCTCGGTCGGCGGCCGCTGGCTTGTTGGCGTATTTAATTTAAATATACAAAACGGTTGTATTTATAAACATAAATCATGCGGATGTTCCGTTCGGTTCGTGCCGGTGCGGTGCGGTACGTGGTGGCTTCTTGTGCGGCGCACTGTCCCCGGGTAACGGTTTGTTCGTGACTTAGTGGCGCGTGGTCCTTCCATTTCGCCGGCGAGGGTTTGCAAAATATTTCGCATGATCGTAAGATACCGGAGCGCGCAGCACTGTGCGCGAGGTCTAGGCGGATCGGTTGGCCAAAAAAAACGCGGATCGATAATGGGACCCGAATGGGATCATCCTTTTGAGGATTTTTTTGTTACATATTTGACTAAATTGAATTATTTCATTCCAATTTTTTAGTAGACTAAGCTGAGCCTAATAAAATAAAGATGATGCCCTATGTCGCCTGACAATCAAACCTGAGATATTTTCGTATGAATTCATTCACCTTTCTTTATGTTCTCGTAAATGCCATCTTTTTGCGGTTAATTCATTAACAAAAGATATACCACACATTGTGACAAATTTGACATTTTTTATTTAGTTCTAAAAAATAAACGGCTTAATATTTTTCGATGCTTGAACTTTGATTTGAATGGTCCATTAAAGACATTTATGTGTAAAATACAATTTTAATTGCAGAAAATTGGGAAGTACGAAAAACTTATTTTCAAAGTGGATCAACTCAAGGAGTGCAATATTTGAAAATCTCCTTTCATTGAAGGTCATTTCCACCTCGGTGTTTTTTTTTTATAGTTTCGCAATAGTGATGTTAATAGTTATAATAATTACGAGAACAAACCAGCCACCATTGCCCACCTCTAGACCCAAATTAGAATTGCCATTGCCGAGATAGGGTCAAAGACAATCGAAAATGTACTTAAAAGTAGGTCGATCTAATGGGTTTCTGTTAAGCCAGCCGTGGTGACTATTTGACCAACATTATTTTCTATAAAAAATGTCTTGAATGCACCTTTGAAATAAAAGTTATAAAAAATATATGGCTCACCCTATTGAAAATGGTGGTATTACCTAATGTTAAGCTTACCATAAGCCTATGGAATGGTTTGGAGTATACTGGACTACTTTTGGCCAGTGAACACTCCCACTGTGCCACCCAGCCAGCAGATGCCACATACCATTTCACCAATCGGTTCGGTGCTGCCGCCCCGTACGGTATGGTAAATGTCCTTGCGGGGTCCCGGACCAAACGGTACACGAGTTCGTATGTGTATGTGTGCGGCACACGCGGCAACAAATGGCGGCAAACAGCGATAAAATAACATCATGTACAATCACATTCTAGTGCCGCGCGGGTCCGTGGCTGTTGCGCCGTGGCCATCGTTCGTCGTTCTTCACAATTTCCGTCCTACACCGGGCCGTTCCCCAAGCCGTGTTGTGTTGCGTATGATGAAACAACAATAGAGCGCACAACACGTCCGAATGGTTGGCGCGTATCGTTCGCGTGGTTACTGCATTGCAATCGCATCGCAACGGCAAGTAATGGCCGCTCGTCGTCCTAGTCGTCGTCAGCGGCGGCGTCGTTAGCGAACGGATTGTCTTGGTCGAGTTGGCGCAACCGGACGGATGCTACGGTGGCGGATCCCCACCCCACGTCCCCGGCCGGTGCCTATTGTGGCACCGTTTCGGGCGCGGATCGATGCAACCTGCCTGCCGATGGAACATAAACATCCTTCGCATCCAGGGGGACGGACGATGGTGCAGGGACGCAATAGATCAGGGGCCGCATCTAGGAACTAGAAAATTTGTGACTGTTTGTTGCCGCAGACGACGCGCTGCAGACGCGAGTGAGCACACACCACGGAGCCCGTGCTTCTTGATTGTGTTCCCGTTCCCGTGTTCTTCCCACGTTGCGAAGGGATTGAGTCCTCGTCGGTGGTCCCGACGGAAGCACTCCAAGAACGCGCACACAATAGGCTAATGGCGATAATTTTTGAGCGAATGGCGTGGGCTTTCGGGCCCATCCGCGGTTCGGAGTGCGAGTCCTTTGTCCGGCGCACATCGTCCCGTTAATTGAAACAACTGTCGCAAACAATCGCCACAGCAGCGCCACTCTCGGTGCCACTTCCGATCGCTGGGACCCCCATTTCGGTCAGCCAATTTCCGCCACCGACGCTTAGCGTCACCTTCCGCGCTGCGTTACACAAAAACTTTCTGTCCTCGTCCTGATCAGCGGCCAGATTTTCTCGCCTTTGCTGTCCAACTCGCCGGCATCTTCCGTCCGGGCCCGAGGTATGATGGGTGTGGACTGATAATTTGTGGACTGGTGCAGCAAATGTGAGCAATAAATTAATTACTTTCCGATAGTTTCTCCGACCCTGATTGGGTTGGTTCTGATTTGGGGGAAAAAGTTTCAAGCAACTTCGGGCACCTTCGGGGCTTAATGGATCTTTCACTTTGCCGGCATGGACTTGCGTGACGGGCTGTCTACTTATGGTTACTTACTCCTTTCTTTTCGCGAACGCGTGGCGCGCGAAGGGGGTCATTGCACACAGCCCAGCGGTGATTCCGTGAAAAAGCGGTTTGCATGTTGCTTCGAGATTATCGAGCGTAGATCGTGACCGGAAGTGGATTGGTAATGATTAGTGATGAGTGGAGCGGAACCTAAGGAGGAACTCCACTGGGCAGACCTCGGGAAGAAAATCAATCCAGATACTTCAGCTCACTGCAATGCAACAGTTTCGTGACGTTCTTCGTTCGGTTGGGGATCGGACCGAATTCGGTAAGATGCTTACATTGAACCCAGTCTTTTTATTTATTACATTTATTTTAAAAGAAACATGTGCTTTGCCAACATTTGTTGAATGTTTCGGAGATGCAGTTGAAGCAACGAAGTCTTTAAAAATTCGCTTGTGACTCATTATAAAAAGGAGAGTTCCATAAGCGAGACCAGTAGTTATTCATTTATTGCAAGATGAATTATTAGATTAATCACAAACATTTTGTGCTGTGTGCGGGTCAAATTTAGATACCAGCTTTTCCATTTCAGATAGGAAGCTCAGAAGGAAGCACTCGCAAAATAATATTAAAAAGGTGCCAAAAGAAACTGACATTTTCTTAATACGTTAGTTAGTAATACGCTTAATACGATTCAAGTGAGAAAGATTGAACCGAAAACGTGTAGCAAAGTTTGAGCAAATCAAATGTAAAGTAAAACGTAAGATTATCCGATAGCTTATACAATGAACTAAACCGAATGGGCAGGCAAAGGACGCTGTGGCACGGTAGGTACCAATTCTAATGCATCCTATTCCCAGAATCGCCATGGCTCCAATAGATTGCGCCAAACCACGATACATGCCACAAAGACTGGATCTGAAAAAAAATCTGAAAATGCATTAGACATAGACCGAAGATGCATTAGAGATCACTACCAAGATCACGATCACGAGGGATAGTTGCATAGTTGCATATTTCTGCTCACATTGGACGGTATTTTCTAAAACTCCAACAAATTAAAAAACTCCAATTCACCAGATTTATTGAATTCAATCAGCGACCACTTATCGGCAGTTACTCTCCGTCAGCAAATCCGACCTTCATGCCAGCCAGACGGAGTACCCAGCACCCCGAGCATCTTGGAGTTGTAATGATAAACTTCCATCCTCAGCCTCACAACTCACGCCGCGGAGAGGGTGCCACTAATTGGGAATCGTTTTGATCTCGCGTGGCCCGGAAATGAATCATTTTAGGCCACCGTCCTCCGGAGCCGCGGTGGTAATCCAATTTATAGCCCCAAAAGATTATTACTAATTGTGTACTAAATTATCCCGGGCTGTACGCGCTCGTCCGCCGGTCGCTCTCGGCTGTGTCGTTTGTGTTTAATAATCACAACTAATTGAGGATATTAGAGGGCACCGTTTTCGGTGCGCCGGTGAATTTATTGGTGACGACCAGTTGATCCACCCGGACCGGCCGGTGTGGGCCAGCCGGCTTTCCCAGGCGCGCAGCAACAGTCGTTAACGAAGCGGATCTTTTTTTAATGTCGTTCACGCGCCGAGCACCAGCCGCGGCGGCTGCTTCGTCGAAGTGTGACAAATTGCCCCGAAAAGACTCCGGAATCACTTCCGATTTACTGCCAGGATGCCAGGAGCGTGATGTTCTTAAGCGTTTCGGGTGTCCGTTAGTGCCTTGAGGTGTTGGACTTTTCGCGGGAGACACGCCGGAGACAGTAAGTAAGAGTGTTGGCCACACTCACAAAGTGTCCCAAATGGCGTGTGCCCCTTCGGGCGGGAAAAGACGATCCAGTGTTGGGAACGCACACTGACGCACCGCGGTTTTTTGCGATGCCTGGTCGGATTTGACGTCAGAAGGACTTGGTACATTCGTGGGGAGCGGTATATTCTGTTGTTGCTTTCTCTATCTTTGGCTACCGTCGTGGCCACTAATCCTTGGCCATAAATCAGCGATTAATTGCTTTATTAACAGAGTGAATGAGAGAGAGTGAGAGAGGGAGCACCATCAGGGAACGTTCCACATCCTTGACAGCCTATTTTAACGGTGCACCTTGCAATGACTGTGGCTTTTGGGGATGGACACCCTTGTGGCCGTAAGGTCCGTGCGATAGTAAAATCCCGAAACTCCCGAATTGTTTTTTTACTTCTTTCGCAAACTACAATCTCTCTCACTCTCTCTCTCTCTCTTGCTTGCGAGGACCTGATTTAATCATTTGGCCCAAAATCATTCGCCCTAGCACCGGCCAGCGGCCCAACGGCAACTTCCTGTGCTGATAAAACTGACAGGCACACTGTGGAAAGAGAAATCGAAAAAAAAACGCCAATCGTCTACCTGACCACCGCCAAGCACGCACGCCTTTCCCGACGACGGAGTTCCTGACTTCAAACTTTTGGGGCGCGAAAAGAAAGTCTGAAACCCGCGGGCGGCCGACGATAAGGAAGTGCGTTCCAGAAGTTGGCCGAAATCGGAAACGGCTCTGATTACGCGAATCAGCCGGGGGTTTGGTGGCGGCGTCTGGAGCCGCTTTGGGCCGCAACGGTGGGCAGGATCTTTATCAACTTTATCAACGCCCCCTAATTGCGGCTATTCAGGTGTAATTAACAAAGATTCGTTTCCGTTCCGTGCGACTTCGCCGTGCGCCGTGTGGGCGCACTTCCGGTGCCCGCCGGCGCCAGAACCCGGCAGAAGTAACGGACGGGACAGGAAAGAATGGCGAGGGAGAAAGAGAGAGCGAGAGCGATCGCCACTTCAAAAAGGGACGAAAGTTTTTCGCGTTTCCTTCGCCGGTGCGGTGCGTTTCGCAAGGACACGGGCGCTCCGGAGTTTATTTTATCTTCGCGGCCAGCGTCCGATTCGGCGGAAGCAACACAGGGTCAGTAAGGACCGTCGGCCCGTGCGTGGAGCAGCACTTCCCACAAAGCTCCCGGTCTGGCTAATGCAACAGACTGGCTCCGGCTCAGCTCGCGAGTAGGTCGTGGTCGGAGTGTCCCTGGGGCCCACGGTGAACAGTACAATCCTCTTCCCCGGGCCGGTGGTGTAAATTATTTGACATCTCTCGAGAGGTATTTACCGGCCCCAAAATGAGCCGCTACCTTGGGGCCAGGTTTTCGGTGGAAAGTTTCCGGGTCCGACTGCGCGAATGGCTGCTTTCGAGTTAATTAGAAGACTTTTTTTTTCCTATAGGACTTGGTGCACAGTTGAAAGCTCCGTTTCGTTCGATTAAAGTTCCACCGGCCAAAGAACGAAGGGGGCACCTAACGGAACTAAGCTCTGAGAGCCTGCGGAAATGCGGCTCAGACTTATGAGACTCCGAATGGGCGTTGAATTCGCTCGAGCTGATCCTTAGAAGCGAAACTTAAACTTAAAAGAATAATATAATGGCCTTGAAGGAACTCCGGATACAGTCGTCGCATTTGCTACTTTGAGCGCTACAGCCATTAGCGCCTGAAAGTATGCAACACTTCGAATAGCTCCTGCCGTTAATATTTTAAACATTTCCCGAAACGTTCTTACAGGCTACATGTATCGCATCGCGAAACCCGGTTTGATTGTCCTGTGGATCCTGCGTTCCCAGCGTGAATGTACTACCAACACTAGCCGGGGCACACCGATGGAAGTTGATGTGATGGCCGACGTGCCTCGTGATGCAAATGGCCCCCAGACGTACGGCAGCGTTTTTAGTTCTGCTCCGTGCTATTGCTTCATCCTCGCCACTCGGTACGCCCTGGCCGTCGTGCTCATTGCGACAGCGCCGTCGACGTACACTATTTGTTGCATCTGGACGCAAATTGGAACAGGGGCCACCCGGTTCGATCGTTGGCCGTACCGCTGTGCCCCATGTTTCGATTTTCTGACAAATGGAGGCCTGCCAGTGGGAGACACAATAGTCTTTGACGTGGCCATATTTCGTACCGTCTTCGGGGGGCATCAAATTGAAACCGTGTTGATGCCGTGATTGTTTTGGTACATTGCTTTAAAGATGGTTTTAGTATCCCCGAAAAAGCAGATTATGGAAACGATGTTAAAACTAATTTCTCTGCCTCAGCCACCAGTGTCCTGTTGTCTCTTCACGGAGCACGGACGACGGCTTTCTGGCGTCGAACGTCGAGTTTTCGGTTTCGTGTGCCTTAATCGAGCCCAAAAACAGGTGTCACCATCAACGGGGACACACCGGGTTCCGATGGCGATGGCGCTCGTGTACCGGATCAGCCGGACATGTTTTGAAGGTTAAAGACTGTCGGTTCCACTCGGCCACACGGCTAACGAGGCGAAGCGCATGAATTTTAGATTATTTCCCGTTCCCGGGGGTTCCGAGCTTTTCCAGCGCGGACCCGGGCCGCGCGCGCGAAAGGTGTCCGGTGGCCGACGCTTAGGGCTCGAAGCTTCGAAACTATAAATACCTATTTATATGCAAGCGCAACCTGCATGGCCCTTACGGGACACGTTGGGTTGGCCCGGCCAGTGACCGGGCCCGCTGGACATTCGATTCTTGCCGTCTAGTTGCGACTTTTCCGGGAAGCGAACCAGGTGACGCCAGCCGGTCCAGCATAATGTTGTCGGTTGAGCCGATTGGCCGGACTTGACTGGGCACTGTGACCGCAGCAGGAGGGAAGCGACTGCGATAATGCACTTCGCTAGCTCCCCGAGGCATCCAGATCGAATGCTGGGAGGGCTCGAAATCGAAACGGAAGGCGACCGTTTTGGGCGACCCCCGTAGTGGCCGTAATCTTTTCTTTCCAAGCGGCCCTGGCCATATGGGCAGCGCCCCGTTAAAGCGGGCCCAACGCTCAGATCCTTGTTGCTCAGGATCCCGCGGGGGGCTTAATTTGCTTATAGCGAGTTTTATAATTGAGACAAATCTTTACACAAACCTCCCGTGTGCTCGACTCACTCTGGCCGGTGGCCGGTCGACCGGCGATCGGCGTCCGGTATAGATACCTTCCACCGGTGGGAGTATGATCTATACCCGTTATATCCGGCCCTGCCGGACGGTTCAAGATTTGTGTGCTGCAGTTGCACCAGCAACGGGAGCAAATTTAATTAAACTACGACAGAAGGCAAACACGGACCGGCGCACGGCACAGGGCACCGGGCACCGGGCACGGCACACACGCCCAGGACATTAAACGTCGGCGCGTCCTGTGACATACGTGACCGAAAGTGAGCCCCGGGAAGGTGCCCCCGGGTTGGGCGAGTTGGGGAAACCACCGACGTGTGGTTGGTAGTGCGTAGACCGGTGATCCTCCAGGGCCGGGACCGGGTCTGCACTTCGACAGACGGCAGACCCAGACTCGGTAACTTTGAGCGCGCTTCGAATGGTGGAAAAGTAATTGATTATTCGAGATGTGACATGCTGGTCCGTGGCGATTTTTCGCGCCGCTGACGGGGCTGCGGTTGGCACCGTCGTGTTTGATTATTATTTATTTAGCTGTGAAGTGCATCCTGCACCGGGCTGGGGGTCCGATCAAAGAAAATACTGCGCATGCAGTTAGACCGTGCGAACGGGGTGAGAGTGACCCCGGTCGGTCATTATACTGTCACGGGTGTTGATCGAAATTCATCTATCGAGCAGATAATAAATCAATTCGTGGCTGAATGCTGATAGAAATTTGCTGTACATTTTCTGTCAAGTGTCCAAATATTTTTCTTAAGTGACGATTATCAATAAAATGGCAGAAATCAATTAGAAGCTCGAAAATGAAACTCTGAATCATCTGCCAAAATACTTTCACCAACTACTGCATTCAACTACCCACTTGTTACGGGTCCGGTTTCGATTGCGGCTGCGTTTCCACAAACGGCATTGCCGAAAACAAACGACTGCCGGATTGGGACCATCCTCCGGGTCGACCTGCGCCAAGCCGAAACGCACGGTCGCAATAAAGCTTTACGATATAAACAAGTTATACAAATGTCCCGGTGAATGTTGTACACCGAAAAACGCGGAACACTTTCGGGAGTCGCCGGTGCATATGCTTTGGGCCGCTCGCGGGGGTTGCCTTTTTGGCCGGAAGTGCGGATCATAAAGCGGCAACAAATAGCGCCACCGTCCCAGCCAGGAACGGCGGCGGGGTGGCGTGAAAAGAGAGTGAAAATTGGACCAACACGAACACGAACGAGCCGGGGAGGGGGGCCGAGTTCCGCCGAACACGTCGCGATTTGAATATTTTTGGCATAAATTCTGATTATTCAATCAGATTTATTATTGAAATTCATTTATTTTATAACTGTACGGCTCATAATTTCAATAAATAAAACATTTGTATGTGGGCCCCGGCGCTCGCGGGACGCGCCTGTGTGTCCTGGGGCCGCCGTAATGATGCAGATAGATGGATGGCCGGGCCTGGGAAGCGCCTGGGAAGCGCGATACATAAAAAAGGGTTTTCCCGGCCAGAAACCGGCAACCGATAGCGATACATAAAACATTAATAAAAAGGAGAGTGCACAGTGCCACTTTCTTCTTCTTAGCCACGCGCGCGGAGGCGCGATGAAAGAACAAACAATCGGCAGGGCACCGGTCGGTGGCCGCGTAATGTTGCGTTTTATGGTTCGGAACGCCCCGAGAACGAGAGAGACGGAGAGAGACAGAGAGAGAGCGAGAAGCAAAAAATCGGCAAATTCGTAACTCGAAAAATCGAACTAACGCCGCCAGCGAGAACATATGGCCCTTGGCGCTCGAACGCAGGAGGATGGCAGGTTGGGTCGGTTGTTGCGGTTGGCCGCAGACCCCTCCCGCCCCGCCGCCCAGAGGGGCCGGCTACAGCGTAACGTGCGGGCAGCAAAGCATAAAATCAATAAATTCATTTCCCGTAAACATAAATTTCCTGCTAATGGTGTTTTGGTCCGGGTTTTTATGCGTTCGCGTGCCACGCACGCACGCACGCACGCACGCGGCCACGATTTCGCGCGCCGGCTGGCGCAAAGCGCGAGTTTGATCGGTGGGCGAAGATGGCGAAAAAAGCCAGCCCAGCCCAGCCCGGCCAGCCGACGGCTCACATGTTGATGCCGGAGGCTGTTGATCTAACAGGGACCCCGGAGGGAACCGGCTGAAAGGAACTTACTCGAGCAGTTTCCTGCCGCGTTGGGTGGCGATGCGCCCAACGATTGATACGGTTTCCGGGGTGTTTGATATTATTGGAAATGGTTCATAAAATTTAAACAGTTTTTTCTACTCATCAAAACCTCCAAAAGGGCCTTTTTAAAGCCCTTTCCTTAATTCTTTATTAAAAATAAAATTAAGAAATGCAAGGGAAACCCATAAATGGGCCACTTCCGGTGGCTACACTTCCAGGAACTTATCAACCGATGCAGTCCTTGCTCTCGGTGACTGCGGTTTGCTGCAGGTGCATCGGTACAAGCCGGGTGCCGGCACCCGAAAGGCCATCCCCAAATCATACGTTGCGAGTCGAATCGTAACGAAATGAAAAAGGTGGTCCTCCCAAACCCACCCCCGACGGGCCACACCCCACCGGGCACCGCCACCTTCCACCACCCTCTGGCCGGGCGCGGTGGAGCATAAGTGCATTTGGTGCAACGAGATAATTGGATACTACACCATAAAACAAATTAACAGCTTCCAAAAGGGTGATTAATTCTCACTGGTGTAATAGATTTCTCCCCGCACCTCCCCTAGCAGCCCTGGCCGGCGCCGGTGCCGGTGCGCCAGTGGCGACCTTTCATGTCGGGCCCGGGCCGGCCGGGGGTCCGGACGACATCCGACTCTCGGACTCTTCAATCCGCACGGGGACTTCAATGCGCATCGCCCCAAATGTGAGTCGGCAAGGTTATGCTGCCAGCATAAAATATGCAACAGACCTGGGTTTTGTTTGTCCGCCCCCTGCCCCCGGTGCGGGAGTTTGGGCGTCCGGTGGCTTACGTCCGTAATTACGACGTGTCTCTCAGTGTGGGTGGCATTCGCACACGCGCATGCCGAGGAAAGCGGGCGGAGCTGATTATAAAACTAATCAAAATGGATCAGTGCCTTCGAACGGAGACAAACATCAAATAGGGGGCAGGCGTCAGCGGGTGGCTGGCCGCCCGGATCGGTAATTGCTAAGCAGACGAGCAGGCGAATGCCGGGTGCCGCGGTGCCGGGACCGGCAGCTTCTTTAGCACCGTGGCCACGTCTCGGAGACGTTCGAACGCAGCGCTGCACTCGCTGTGGCTGGTGGGTGGCAACGGGCGCCGGAAATGCAGGTGCAATTAGGTGCCATAAATTAACAATAAGGTCCGGACCGAAGCGTCGTCCTGTTTGAAGCGTTTGGTGGCGGGGCAAACCAAAAAAAAAAGAACGACATCCGTGAGCAATCCGTCCGTGACTAATTACAACGCTCTGCGTGCGGGTTCGGGATTTGCATTGCTCGGGCAAATCTGGGCGATTAACAGTCGCCCCACCGCCCTCCGCGGGTGGAATTGTCGCGGGTGACAGATTGGCGAACGAGTTATTTGATGTCCTTACATCGCTTTCGGGGCGCTTTTGCCACTTGCGACTGCGAACAAATTGCCGGTATTCTGTGTATATTCTAAAAATATTTGCTTTCCGCCGTTTGCTAACTAAGAAAATAAACCGGAACAAGGACGATTAATGATTGTTTCACGTTGAAAGTGATTGTGTATTATCGACTGTTGAACACAGATTCGAGAACAGTGAAACATAATAGACGAAATGGATTTGATAGGTTAAATTAGCCACAAAAAACTATAATTTGTCACCCAAAGGCGAATGTTAAGCTAGTTGTTCAAAATTTATGTATTTTGCACAAAAATTCACAAATGTTACTGAAGCGAATATACAGGAGAATATAAAAATATAACTGAAGCACTAGGCCCTGTCACAGCTCGTCACATTGAAGCAATCAGTTCTGCTTGCAGGTTCAACATCTTTTTTGATTTGATTTTGATTTTTGATCAGTTTTGTCCCCACTGTCCAATTTAAGGCATGTCTCCAGTCTATGTGCTTTAGAGTATTTTACAAAGTATTTTAACTTATTTTTTATTGTAATTGAGGGCCTTTGACTCAAGAGGGCATCAGTTTGCCCGTTGGTAATCTTTACATAAATGAAAAAAAATAACGATACACAGGGTGATGGAACATCACTGTTCAACTATTATATGTTGAATAACTGCGTTATTTGTTAGTCGATTTCAACAAATGAATAAGATTTATTTGGGGTATAAAATGCCGTTTATTACCATTTCACTCAAAATACAATATCGATCAAATGACCGCCTCCATTTCCAGCAATTCTCGCTGTGATGTTAGCTTTCAGTTCTTCAATGGTCTTCGGTTGCCTGGCATAAACCTTACCCTTCCAATAGCCCCACAGAAGAAGTCAGAAAAAATCGGCATAAAAAGCGCTTTCAGTTCTCTCAGTTGAACGATTATTTTTTTGTAATTGTTGTTTTTAATTAATTTGTGTGTTTGTTTGTTTTGTAAAGCGTTGATTTATGACTTAAACGGCATAAACTAATGTTTCAGAATCTGACTAATTTGTTAAAATCGACTGAAAAATAGCGGAGTTATTTAACATTTAAATAGTTGGATTGTGATGGAACACCCTTTATAAGATGGTATTGTGTGGAACTTTTTTGCTAAATTTATTTCTACCTAAATTGGAAATTGTGGAAAATCCAACATGAGCAAATCGCTTCGCATCACAGTCAGAATCCCAGAATATTGCAATTGAAATGGCCCCATGAAACGGAATGGTTGGAAAAACGAGTGTGCAAAATTGAATCCTTTGGCATTATTTGGCTATTTATTTTAAAATAAAAAATGTTATCGGATCAAACAAGATTCGATAGAGCTGTTGCTTAATTTGAATAATAATTGCAACTAGAACCGCGCAGAAGTTTGAAGCAATGTCTTCGATTCGATGTGACAAATTCCGAGTCGAGTTCGAGATGGAATCACTTTCACTCAGGGCCCCATTTCAGTACTAAGCATTGCGCTGTAAGTAAGTTAGTTCCCACGGCGCCCATAACTGGAACAAACAACCCGGTGTGGCCGGGGTCTCACCCACTTTAGGTCTCAATCGTTTTAATCGATACTTTACGACGACAAACGGCAACAACAGCAAACCGCGCGCGTGTAACGCGGGTCTTCCTCCTGAAGTAGTAAAATGTTATTGCCCTCGGAGCATTTCGCATTTCGCGCGCGTCTCGTGGCCGACTTGGCCGTTTGGCCGCGCGAGAGGACCACGAAACACGTTCGCCTCGTTTTGGGTGGCCGTGGCGCAAAGTAACTTTCTTCAAATAACTCCGTATCCATCATTTACCTTAACGAGAATATCAAACCGTTCACGGGTGCCGCGGCGGTGGCTCTACGGTGCGTGTCCTCGCTCGAATGCTGTTCCCGTCACCGCCGTCACCGTTGTTGTTGTCGTTGTTGTGGCTCTATCGCCCCGGCCGAACGCGCGCGCCTGAGCAACACGTTTGAACGATTATGGTTATTTTATGAGCCGATTTCTATCGTGCAGGATTTCGGAGTTTTGTGAGTGTTTTTATTACGGGAACAGCACCGGCACCCCGGAGTATGTTGTTGTCTGTTGACGGGGTCGGCTGTTCATTGGGCGGGTGGCATTAGTCACTGTGCCCGCGTGTGTATGTTTCAGTGTAACTGTGTAACTGTGTAACAATGTGTCCCCTCCGTGTAAAAAAAATGAAACAACAACACCGGAGCAGCAAACCCGGGCTGGGCTCCGAGAGGATGGCGTCGCATAAAGGCCATAAAAATGGAATAAAAATAACCAAATCAAAATTCTTTACATACACCCCCCGGTATCGGTAATGCATCGCGCTTTGAAGTGTATGTGTGCTCGGGATGCGTGTCGGGGGCGGAAGGGGTCCCTGAGCCACCCCCCAGTAAGAGAGAGAGACAGCAGCTTAACAAGCATAAAGTGCTGCTTTATTATCGGTGGCAGTCGGTGGTGGGTCACCGGCGAAGTTGCTCTGTGTGTCCTGGAACCTCCCCGAGGTTCCAGGATTATTGATGACCGTATGTTGTCCGACCATCGCCGGCCGGGTGGAGCAGCACCGCGACCTCCCCGAGGCACGCCGGCTCCCGGGGGCGAATAAATATGAGAAATTGTTATAAATTTATTGATCAAACACGGAACATGTGCAATCAATTTCGGTGCCACGGTCATGGTTCACGGCGGGTTTCGAAGGCGGGAGCGGGTAGGGCCCCTCGCCGGTGGTTGCTTGGCGGTCCTCTCCGTCGGCACTAGCCGCATAATAGTACACCTAAACACACTATTAATCTCTATCGCGGTCTCGCTCTCTCCGGATCGGATCCTTGCCGTGCCAGTGTGTGCGACATTGGGTAGAAAATTTGTAAAATTTATGTTGCTGGGCAAACAATACGAGACAGTGCCGAAAAAAAAGGGCGGTACAGAAACCCAGGCTTCAGCCCTGTGGCTGAAGGACCACTCCGGGAGCGATTCGCACGGATTGCTGCCGAGGATGCATTTTTTATGTTGGCCACGATAATCGCTTCGCCGTACCGTCGGAAGCAGCTGGCCGTCGGCTCTTGAGCGCGTGATTGAAGCGTGCGCCGTGATCGAAGGGTTGCAGGGGCCCCGGCGGGCTACCGGCGGCGGTGGGGGCAGCTTCCAAGAAAAGCTGTCTGGATGGTCGGCTTCAGCGCGGCAAGTGCCGCCCTTTCGAGCGTCTTCGCGAAACGGGCCTTCGCGCCAAAGGCGGGAATCCACTTCAATAAATATTTATTTAATACACGTTTATAAGGGATTATGTGTTTTTATAACTAAGATTAATGACCGGCCGTTGGCGTGTTTCGAGGGGGTGGGGGTGGGTGGCTCTGGGACGGGGCGACCACTTGCCACTTCCAAGGTACAGAGATCGTCACTTCACGGCACACGGAACGGATCAGGAAATCAGCAAAGATCTCCCCGGGGAGGCATCTTGTTTCTGCCGCTGAAGTGCTGATGGTGGGACGCATTTTTCGTTGCCTTTACATTGTACCGGGCGCCGTTAAAGACACCGGAAACGGGATTTTAAACTGCCGCTCGGTTGTAGGGAAATAGAGGAAAACGGTTCCCGGTACTTCCATTTGATGAACGTCTTCAAAAGACATTTAATGCTCGAAGAGTGCGAAAACAAAACACGGAACGGTGCCAACCGGCGTGCGGATCCCGTCCCGTGCAAAGGAATAAATCCTGGCCTCCAGGTCCGGTGAAGGGGATTGGGCGCAGCCGGGCGCATTTCACGCCTCCTGGGGCCTGCGATTGTTCCAGATTTCCAGAGCGAGTCTCGAGCGACGTATCGGTTTCGGCGATGGTTTCGGCACACCATCCATTCTTAAGCGTATGCCAAGGGCCACCGACGACGATGGCGACGGAGCATAAGAAGCCTCGGAAAACCCAGAACGGCAACAGGCAGCGCGGAGTGATTGAAGGGTTTCTTCGTGCAGGCAGTTACAGGCCACTTTAAAGCGGGGCTGGATGAAACTTTAACGAACACGTGGAAGGTGTTAAGTGGCACAATAGCGGGGCGAGAGCGGATTCGCCGGGCCTGGGATTAGCCGGGCACGCATCGGTGCGGCCGCCGGCCGAGCAATAAAAGGTGTTCGAAGATGGAAAGGATGCCGAGATCGTGGAATATTTATCGTGCAATCGGACCAAGCCAGGCAGGGACCTGAAGGTCGCCCCGGAAATCACGATCATCGATCGGGAAGCCTGTCGTGTCGCGAAGGAAAAAGAACGTCGGTATCTGCAATTTAATTTTTAATTCTTGTGTTGGAACGGGAAACCCGAGATTGACGCATTTCAATTGCAGATTTAGTTGGAGCAGTAGGTTAAAAAATATATTTTGTCGTCCGCAATTTTAAGACAAAAAATTCAAATTAGGCCATCGCCTTTGGGACCTTTAAGTTATTCTTCGTAATGGATTCCACGAATTGCCATTTTTGGAGCGAGAAATATGCCATGTCAGGGATCGCGGTGTGGACAGAAAAACGGGAAAAAATTCCGTCAAGCTGGTAGCTCTGTGGGAGTTCTTCCGAGGCTTGCCAAAGTCCGTCGATGAAACCACCCAAACTACCGCACGTTTGATGGTTGGTTCAAAAATAAAACAGTACTAAAGGTTGGCCAATTATTTGAGACCAAACAAGACCACGGCCTAGACCTCGGCCAGACTGTCGGCCCGCCCGGGGGAAAGCCATTTCCAGTGTGACATTAATTTTTCCGTGTAATGTGCCTTTCATCAAAATCTCAACGATTGGGCGAAGTCCTGGCGCAACACCTCCGTGTATTTGTGTGAAGATCTGGTCGCACAATCAACACCCGTCGTCGGCCGCGAAACCGGAAGGAGACGAAATCTTCGGGGCCCCAAGCAGCAGCAGCAGCACCCTGTGACCAGCGTTAGCAATTACTTTCCAATTAAAAGTGAAGTAAAATAAAATTTAACAACATCCATAAAATTTTAATTGATTCACTGGACCACTGCGGTGGGGAGCAGCAGAAGGACGACGCAAGCGATCACCGAAACTGGACTGGACCGAACGACCGCTCGGTGTTTCGGAAGATGCTCCCGGTCCTGTGGACCTGTGTTCCGGCGGGCCAAAATCGTCAGAAAAACGCCCTCAACAATCACTTCGGCCACGACGGGCGGGCCTTTTGAGGTTAAATTAAAGTGCGATAGGTGTGTCGGTGTGCGTGCGTGCGTCGGGTGGCCGCGCGGCCCAGTGGCACCGGAAAATGTTTAGGGTAATGGGTGGTCGTAAAATAAATTTAGCGAAAATTTTCTAATTTTCCACCGCAGCGCGCCCAGAACCGTGACGGCGCTGATCGTCGCGCGGTCCCGCGGGCAGCTCCTGGCATCGTCAAATCGAGTGGTTTCGGAGCGATGTTTGATGGAAAGGTAGGATAAAGTTTTACGATAATTATTCGATTTTTGGGGGGCGCACGAGACGGTCGGGGTCGAGATTGGCCGGTTTAATGCGCGAACTGCGAGCGCGGACCACGAGATGAATAGATTGGTAGCGATGGCAGGGACCCGCCGGGAATTTCGTCGGTCGGAAGCGGTTATCGAGGGTTAACACTACGGGCGTGGACAATTTCGAGAAAATGCAAGAAACCTTTCCACGAAGCAGTGGAAAGAAAATGATGCTAATTTGCTGGATTTTCTTGATTTTATGATTCATTTGAATTAATTTGTCTGCTCCATACGGAAGCCATTCTTTACGTCGATAGCTTATTGGGGTTTCTAGTTTTGTCCAAGAAGAAAGCCCTGGGGTCACTTCAGAAATCATACTTATGAAAACTATTCCGAAAGTAGTGAAAGTAGAAAAGCCAAAAATAATGGAATAATCGGGCGAACCGCCTCCAAAGTACCAAACGGTTGATGATCATCATTTTATTCCGCCCCAAAAAAAAAAACGAACAACATAAATCTCTCAAACCGAAAGCCACGATTGGCGACAGACCGACAGGCCGGAAGATAAAATCTCCAACAGGGGCTCTATGAAGATACCGGAGACGCTGACGTCCAACAACGAGCCCTGCCCGGAAAAAAACCGAATGAACCAGTGTGTCCTGTTTACTTCCGGTTCCAAACATTTACCTATCCAGCCAGCCTGCCAGCCAGCCAGCCGTTGCGTAAGCAGTGGCCACCGGTCCGGGCGAAGGGAGAAAGGCAAATGTCACCGGCCTTTAAGGCTTTGCGGCTTAAAAAGTGTCAGATTTGCATCGTTACGTTGTTTGCCCCATCATCATCATTTATGACGACGACCAGCACGACGACGACGACGACGACGACGATGGTGATGTTGATGGAACGTGCTGCATCCGGTGGTGCACGGTCGGGCGACCAGGACCACAGGACCGTTTTGGAGCGCCAGGACCGGGGCCGCCAAGGTGCGCTGCGGGTGCGTATGTGATGGGTGTTTGTGGTCAGCGTATTGCGAAACCAACCCCAAATGATGCACAGAGCCCGATGTGATGCCGAGGCCAGAGCTGCCGGCGTCCTTGTGGGTTGCAATCGTAGCTGCGCCGTAGCGCAGCGAGGCCTCTAAAAGCCCTGCCGAACCTATCTCCGGTCCGGTCCGGTCCGGCGGTCTCTGGGGAGCCACCGGACCGACCGGACCGACCGCCACTAGCGACGGCCGGCGGAAGACTAATTTAAGCTCGAATGTTGTTGGGCCGCCGCTGGGGGTTGGGTGTCGGGAGACAGTGGTCAATTTGGGTCGTAATTTACCGAGCTATCGATGCCTTAATCATTGTCTGAAATAATGGGATCATAAAACTACTCAATTAAGATTAACTCGAGAGCACCCCTCGACGGGGCTCTGGCCACATCGAGGCCCACAGGCGCGAGGCCGCGGGGGGACCCGTGAACGTGGTGCGGGTGGTGATTTGAGAGTCAGGTTTTTACACTCCCCCTGCCGGTCCTGGCCGGTGTCCGTCGTACTGGTGTCCGTGCACTGTGTGCTGGGGAACCATTATCCTATCCGCTCGGTAGGGCAAGGTAACAATTAAACCTGAGGTGAATTCTCTCCTTCCGGGATGGTGGACGGTCGGGTGGGCTGGGAAGACGCCGTCTGCGTGCAGTTGCAGCGTTTCATTCCACAACCCCTAACCGCAAGGATACGGATACACGCTCCTTAGCGAGCGACAGGGATGGAATGTTCCAGTGACAGAGAGAGAGAGAGCGCCGGAGCGAAATCCTGTACGTGTCTAGACCTTCGGGGGCAGCATAGAAACGGGTGGTGGACGGGACTGTCTGGGCCGGCCTGTCGGCGTAAATCGATACATGATGCTGTGCGCTTAATGCTGCTGCTGCAGCACACGAATTATCTGCCCCTTCGCACAAGGGTGCATTTGCTGCAACTCCGAGCTGCTGCTGCTGCACCGGAGCGAGCCGGGTTTTTCGAACGCATCGACTGCCTCGTGACATTCAGACTCAAGAACGCCACCCCCGGACGCAAGTGACGAGACCGCTTTTTCCGCGCGCGCGCGCGCCCCAGTGTGTCTGTGTGCGTCCTTTGAAGGCTCACTTTTTATGCTCCGGCTCCACTCGATCGATCCGGAACCGACAATGAGGAACATATTTCGTGCGGGGTGCAAAAAAGAAGTGTACAGAAAAGAAGGACCAGAGATCCGGGGCCGAGGGAAGGATCCAATCTGGAGCAGCGGCAGCAGCAGCAGCGTGTTTACACGTGCGGATTGGGCCGGGGGGTTTTTGCTTCGTGCAGTCGGCGTCGTTAGCATCGGTCGGCGTTGGCCGGGAGAAATGCTCCCGGCTTCGCGCCGTTCAGCGTTCAAGATGCTCGCCATTAGTTGAAGAAGCTTAGACGGTTTGCTTTACTGGAAAAGGTGATAATAGAGCGATGTTTGGGCTTGCATTTTTTTTCTTTTGGCGTCAATTCAGAAGGATGCCGTACGTTCCCTGAGTGTAACAAACTTCACTGCCAAACGATGGATAAGCTTTCTTTCGTTTGATCATCAATCAATGGGCATTAAAATAACAAAACTTGGTTATCATTTATGTTCCTAACCGGGAACTATAACGCGACAGTCACACTCCGTCGGTTTTTAAATACTTCTATAGAGGGCTTCTTGATGAATCTAGCCAACCAATTCTTCAAACCTTAATTCCCTATTGCTTGTTGTTGCATTGTGTTCCCTAATTGTGACAAAAAAGAACAAAAAAAGAAATAATAAGAAATCACACTCCAACAAAACTATGTTTGCGTTACGATAAGAAACTTCTTTGGCGAACATGTTCCATAATCTCCATATCCTTCAACCTGTGACATAGCGAAGCGTATTTTGATGGCCAAATAGTTAGGAGTAGCGTAAAATTATGTTATTGTTAAGTTAAAAAATAAGTGTAGTCTGACGTTGAGTTTAGCCTATCTCTCATTTTATACTGGGCTAAACACAATTGTAAGAATGAACCTTTTTCCAATCAACTGCTAATCAGTAACAAACTTATATCAGGTGTGTAAGTTGAAGCTTTTGGTAGTTGATGTTTTAGATGTTCCTAGCAGCGTTCTATAAGACGGATCGGAATGAGCCCAACGACACGGCTACGTCCTATTTCAGCATGGCAACGCTCTGGCGCATACTGCTAAAGCCGCGAACAGCGCAATAAAAACGCTTAATTGTGAAAAGTTATCGGCCCTGCTCTGTTCTTCAGACCAGGCCCTTCAGCCCATCAGATTATTGCCGTTTTGTTACTTGCAGAGCAACACGTGGAAATGAAACAAGAAAAAGGAAGAATTGGAAAGGAATTCACAATTTGTCTGATAGATTG
Source organism: Anopheles bellator (assembly GCF_943735745.2). Lineage (NCBI taxonomy): Eukaryota > Metazoa > Arthropoda > Insecta > Diptera > Culicidae > Anopheles > Anopheles bellator. The sequence continues at coordinate 48,681,393 of NC_071285.1, read as the reverse complement.
GCAACATGAATTAAACGATGATTACTTTGAACATATTTTGAGATGTTTCTGTAATTTCTGCAGAAAATCATTCACAAATTAAATAGTTTTTTTAAAAAAGTGTTTCGGTTTGCAGATGTTCTTTAAATACCTCTTAGAGAATTTATGACATTAATTTTTTTTATATAACTCCACAGACGAGCAATCAAACGATACGGCCATCTTACGGTCAAGCAATACAAGCAATGTGTCCATTCGAAGGTTCGTCTCATTTTTCCGACCGACAAGGAAAGGAACAAAGAAAGTAAAAAGATGTAATAATTGGCGTAATAAATGAGCCGAATGAACGTAACGCCTGTTCGGTGTCCGTTGCTTATTTACATTTCCACATCGCAAAAGGGCAGACTCTGAGCATCGTTTAATTGCACAGAGCAATGGTCCAGTTTGTTTGATAGGGTTTTGGAAATAAACACTCCTGCCAACTAACCCAACCCGGTTGACCTTCTTTTCGTCGCCCGGAAGATTGGCAAACCCCGTCCACCCGTTCATCCCCACCAACCGCCGGTCCCCCCCAACGGGGAGCTCTGAACGAAAAATGCAGCGCCAAAGTTTTTGACCGACACTTGTTTGACGTGTTGCTGCCTTCCGGTTGGCCGGGGGATTTTTGGAAAATGTTTCACAAATTTTACATCACCTGGCACGGGCCCGGGCTGTGGACCGACACGAAAGCGCCTCGTGTGTTGAAAAGTTATGCAAAATCGATAGACGCCTCTCGGTGGCCCGCTCAACAACGGCCAACGTTTAGGATCGGCCATCGGCCACCGGGGCCCCGGAGGCCGTGGCTACGTGCCGTGCAGTAACCTGTTTATGGTGCGATATGCTAACAAACAACAACATTGTTGATGTTGCGAAACACAGTCGGGAAGCAACATTAAAGTGCCGGTGCCGTTGTTTGCCAGCCAGCGAGGTGTCCGGGGCCCCTGGGTCGGGGCTGGATAAATGTTTATGCAGGAAGGGGCCGGGTAGAAAGGGGGGGAGCCTTGATGGACTGATCGGTGCAAGGCGCGGAGAGTGACGCCGGCGGAACAGTAAACGAGTGTACGGCGAAGTGAACAAAATCATCCTTTGAATCAACATAAACGGTAGCCAATGTTGTAGTCCGGCGCCCCTCCGGCCCTCCTCCAGGCGGCGCTCCTCTGGCCTTTTTTCGGGTATCCGAAGGCCGCCCACCGAAACCGAGTCCGGGTCCTTCGGCACCACCACGGGAGTCAAGCAGAAACTGTTGACTTCCCGAGTGGCACCTCAGAAAAATGGAGGAAGCATTCGATAACGACCACAGCCCGAACCCGTTCGCCGTTGGTGTGCCCGTACCGTGTACGTGTGCCTGCGCGTATGTAAGTGTGAGGGGCTGAAAGTCGTCTCACATTTTACGTGTCGCACGCAAACACTGGTAGTGCATACGAAATTCGGCACTTTGTGACAGGACGAGGACAGCGCGCCGCTCGAGGATGTCGAAACCTCGGCCCGGGGGCCACGAACGGGCGGCGGAACGGGATGCCGAGGGGCGGTGGGTTTTTCCACCTCCGCTTTCCACGGGTTCTCCTCCTCCAGGGGGTTCGATTCGGGAAATCATTTCAAGCACCCCGTTTGATGCTGAAGGGTGAATTGGGCACTCCGACACTTGGAAGCGGTGGCAGAAAAGTGTCAAAATTGTTGCACCGGGTTTTTAAAGGTTGAACAGCACTTCCTCGCCTCACTCTCTCTCTCTCTCTGCCTCTGGGTGTCACCGGAGTTGCTGTGCCGTTACATTATGCTATTTTGTTGCCGAGTTTCGGGTTTCGCGTGGCACAAGCGCCCCACACTCGCCCCTCTCGGGTGGGTTGAGTTGAAACGGAGATTTTCCACCGAAAGTGGTGTCAATTGGTGGCATTGTTGGGCCGTGAGTTCTTGGGCAAGAAAAAAGGAAAATAAAATTGCACGCCAGAAGCCGCACCTTTTGTGCTGCGCGGTTTAATGTGAAATTATCGACAAAAATGGCGGAAAATGCACACGAAACAGCATTCGCATGACCTATTTCCGTGAATCGGTTGTCGAGTCGATTCCATCACCTTTTGAGCAGCTCGTCACCTCAAACTGACGCCAATATTGCTATATTTCGTTGTCGCAGTTCGTTCGCATTTACATTCCTCAGTAATTTCATAACCTGGCTAGGTTTTGTTTCCTTTTTTGAATGATTTGGTTCCCACAACATGTTTTGAGCATAGTTTTGAGTCATTTTTTATCTTCCTTACCTTTAATATTTTAAAATATTACATTCAATGCCCAAATTCTTTCCATATTTTTGGCTTCCATTTTACTAATAGAATTACCGCGTAGTCGTTGTTGCAGTCATGCGGCAATTTTGGGTCCGAGATTAGATATTACTGCATTATGCTAACGAGTATTTTTAATGAAGCATGTAGCTCAACTTATTTCTGACACTTTTATCGTGTTTTCCACATTAAATATCCATTTGTCCAAACATGTCTGCCTTCGGTAACGGAGCCAGTCTGCCATGTTGGTGTGCCATTTTTAATCTGCTCTTTACAACAAGTGTCAGGTGAAAGCTGATAAAACATGTGCCACGTTCCCGAGGCACTGCTTTTTGTACACTCACTTGCCGCGGCCACCGCCGTGTATGCTAATGACGTCGACAGAAACGGGACGCAACAACGGCAATGGCGAACGAAAAAAAAAACATAACGGCGAAACAATACTGAAAGACTTGTTACTACGCGGGACTGCGGGACAACAAAACGTTGTCACAAACGGCACGCAATCCGGATTCCTGATTAGTGTTCGGAGTGGTGAATAATTAATGGACGGCGAACGCAACTCGGCACGGCGACGGAGCCCGCGCCACTGGCGCTGGCACTGGCGCTGGGCGCTCCTTCCGTTCATTAGTAGCGCGTTGTGTGAGCTTCCGGCTTCAACCGTCGCTCGGTAATGACTGCTCGAGGGCCGGGCACCGAAAAGCACCCGGGTTGCCGGGGCGGAAGTTACTGCAGAGGCCCTCTTGCCGGTCACGAAAGTGTCGTATGAGCGTTCACCGTTCAATCAACAAGTTTGTCGCCGTCCTCGTGGTGGGTTGTGGCAAGAAGCAAGGATTCGGCTTCTGGCAGCCGGATGTCCTGGCGAGCGAAATGGGGCTCCGTTGCTTGGTTTTTTGTCCCTCCCCTCCGGATCGGACCGACCGAGCGGACATTTGCTGGAAACCAATGGCGACGACGATGATGACGACTAGGACTAGCAACGTGATGGCCGCGTGTGTCGAACACCGTGGCCTGATAAGTGACAATAATGAACACAAGACAACGGTCGAATGGTCTAATTCAATCACCATAACTTTCGGGCGCTTATCGTCCTGGTGAAGCCACGGGACGATAAGAACCGGAAGTGAGCGAGAAAACCGGAAGCTTTCGCCCGAGGGGTGAGCGAGATGGCACGCCGGCTGACGTATTTCGCTCGTCGTTAATTCGCGCGAAAAAAGGGCGGAAGTTTTACATTACAATCACCATCGCACACACGGAACAAGAGTCCTGACGCTGGCTTCTTGAGGCGGATTGCTGTTGGGACTGTCGAGACCCTTCTGCACGCACTTCCGGTACGGGCCTGGTGCTAAGGGTTCCCCTTGGCTGGGAAAGAAAATCAAACGACTGTTGGTGTGGATAGGTTGAAGAAAATGTTGCTTGGAAGAAACACGGCGAGTCGAGTGTGGCCGGCGCCGGCGTAGGTGATCGTCCGTGTTTCCGGTTCGCTTGGCACTCATTTGCGTTTTCTCACCTGTGCACGTTGTAATCTATGTCCGTTGCAGTGTTTTTATTTAATCACCAGTCGCCAGTTAGGTTCAGAGGAAAATTGTTTGCTTAAAAATATGTTATTGAGGTGTGAATAAGTAGATATGTGGCAGCGTTCTTCTCAGAAAGCTTTTTTGACCCCATCTTAAGGATTGGGATTATGTGTGACACGTGGATTTTCTCTTTCAAAAAGCATGGTTTGTTTAGCATGGTTCAGTTCAAGAACATATGATTTCGTCATATTGACAATTTTATCAATCCTTTCATTTCATAATGGTAAATGTTGAAAGATTTTTTATTATTATTAATTAAAAAAATTACGATTTTGACTTTAACAGGAAAGAGCGTCGGAGTACTCCAAAAAAGAACTGATCTGATGGCACCAGAAAGGTGTGTTCTAACACAAGCTCCTAAAATCTGTTGAAATCGTTAATTCAGATCACTACTGACAACAAATGATCAATTTGAACCATGCAGTGATCGAAAAACGGCCAGAATGCCGTGCGCTATGGAGGCGCCAGGTGCGGTTCAATGACCACCAATGATTGATTTGATTGACCAATTGACCAATGATTGTTTTTCATGGATGGGACTAAGCAGCACTTCCTTTCCTACGAGGAAGTCGAAATGGGATGACTAATTAGTTTGCTACAATCTTTGTCTTCGAAGAATTCTTTCGTCTGGAAATCCACGATTTAGCAGAGAAATAGGAGAAATCTATAGCTGGCAATGGCAGATACTTTGAATAAAGTATAATTTGTCGTTTCAATGTAATAAACTGTTGATTTCTTTGCAAAAAATATCCATTTTCAAGTTTTAGACCTGGTAAATTTGAAAGGATGTGTAAAAGCTTAGGCAACAATTGGTCCACTTCAAGCCACAACCGACCGATAAACACCGATTGCGATAAATGCATTATTTGAATGTTCATAAATATCATCATCATTAGCGGCTCGACCCCTGGGGCAGTGTATGTTAGAATGAACAGTAACAAGCAGTCATAAAGCCAAATCAATGAAACTATATCTAAATCAATTAATTAAACTAATTTGCCGACCTCTTTAACCGCACGCACCGCACCACATACAACCAAACAACAACGGTGTTGATGATGGCCCATCGCTATCACCTCATTTTGCCGGGCCCCGTCCTGCCGCTTATTGTCCTGTGGCTCTCGGCTCTCGGTTGCAAAATGGCGTGCCAAAAGGGTGCAGAAAAAAACGAGGCCAGCAACCAGCCGATGAATTAAAACGCCCAACCAAATCCACCCGTAATTGCTGATCACTTTATGCGACCGAATCAAACGCCTCCGAAGGCACTCTCTCCGAGGGCCGCGCATTATCGTGCCTCTCCCCTGGGGGACGCTCTCTCCGGCATACGGCGCCCTGCATCGCGCCGCATGTGATGTGACTAATTGGATTATGAGTTCAATCAACGGGCAACTTGTTGGGCGAACTCCGCGTACCCTGCGTGTGTGCTGGATGGTCAGACTGGGTGGTGGCAAATTGTCGTATTATGTAGCTTTCGAAAACTTTGCTATCGCGCGCATAAATGATTGTCAGCCAGCCAGCCAGTCAGACGTCACCACAATGACAGTGACAGTTTTTGACTTATTCAGCAAACGGTAATGCCGGCACTGACCGGGGGCCGGGTGGAGTGGCACGTAAATTCCCTCACTCGGTGTGGCCCTTTAGTGTGGCAATTAATGGCCATTCGTTCAACGCTGTTCAACTTTTGTCACCCGGAACCCGCTCCACATCCCGCGCAACCCGGGCAGTCCTGGCAGCCGGAAGTTGGAGCGAGTTGTAAGCGAGAGTTCGCAAAGAGAGGTACGGTAGTACCAGCGGCAGCAGTAGTTGTCAGCCCCAGTGCCCGCCGCTCCACACCTGGCCAGTGGGAAAGCCGGAGAAGAAGGAACACAACGAAACAACATAAATACGGCCACCAACGGTCCGCAGCTTGTTAGTGGGACGGCGCGTATTCCGACAGGCCGCAAAAGGGCGAGTCGGAAAAAAATGGGAATAATTAAATGTGTACCAGGGCCACCACAACTACCCCGGTGCTGGACCTCGGGATCAGCGTTGGCCCCGTTCGGGAAACACCGGGATTCCGGGGGCTTTGCAGGTGTAATCAAATTAGTATTAATTCAAACGGGCCCTTCACTGCGGGCGAAGGAGTTTTTGGTTGCTTTTTCTTTCCGCTGGCCGCAGCAACAGCGGCGAAGGTAATTTGCCCACGATCCCGTCCCCTCGCGTACTTGCGTGTGCGTATTTATTTAACAAGCTCCGAACCGGGATCCGGGCGCTGCTTATTGCTGTTTTCGGTGATCACGCGGCGACACGCACCGTGACGCGGACACGGTGTGCGTTCTGTGTGGTCAGGATGTCCTTGCTGACCACCGTCACCGGCGACGCTTCCCGAACGGAGCCGTGTCGGGCACAAATTAGGTTTGTTACCGGGCGCAAACACAATCAACCCCCGGGCAACGTGTCGCTACTTACGAGCCGATCCTTAAAGTGTGCCACTAGCCACTAGCCCCAGGCCAGCGAGTGAGTTGTCGGAAGTCGGACCCACCAAGGGGTCTTTCGGGGTCGTTATTAAAAGCGTTGTTTTAAAGCATTAAAGTTGGGCTAATTGAATTCCGTAGAGGTGCTGCCGCGTCAGGAAGACAGGACCTACATTCCCGGCGGCGATTTATTGCCGTCCACTCTCTCTCTGTCGCTCTTTGATTGGTTTGAAGCACGTGCCGCGTGAGACACGCGTGTACATGATCGGTTCTAGCGGAACGATTCCTTTGGCGAATACCTTGAGGTACCATGCGTCTCCACTGAGCTCTTTACATCGTCGTGCTTTCTGCGCGTTTGGGAAATTGCCGAACTTGATAATCGGAGTGTTAAATTTTTGTTTGAAATTGCTTTCAGCTTTCTAATGTCCACATGTTGATTTTAATTACGACAGCCACGGTTGGTCATAACCTCTGCTATTTCTCACACTTAATTCGGTGGGGGTTAGCCCACACTTGTTGAACTTGGCCGCTGATTTCACGGCTAGTGGCAGTTTTTGGACGTCCCGAACGTACATCGACTCACTCAAATGATGGTTAGGCAAAAAACTGAACTTCCAAACTAGCTGAAAGTTTGGTGAATGACAGTCAGAACATTGCCAGAAGATTGACAACTAAATTAACTAACTTTCGTTTACTAGTGTTGCCATCTTCATGTTGAGCTCGGAAACATAAGCTTTTCTTGCTGTGAAGCTTATCTTATCGTATCAATAGTCCTGAAATAATGTAATTTGTTGTAAGAGGTAGTTTCAAACGAAACCCTAACCTCTCCGTCCGAGATGTCGCAAGGAAACTGGAAGTAACGTCTCCAACCGTGAATCGATCTAAGAAATGTGCTAGTCTGGCTACTTTCTAGAAAGTAGTGACTTCAAATCGTGATTACCAGCAAAACATGTCGGCCAGAAACCGATCGCGGAATCTGTGCATGGAGATGTTAACGACATTTTCTGCGTTGTGCTGGATAAAGAAACCTACGCCAAGGCAGACTTTAAACAGATTCTTGGACAGAAATACTATACGGCAACTGAAGAGGAAGGTAAGAGAGATTTGCAAGAACATAAAGCTGTCGAAGTTAGCAAAGAAATATCTCCTATGGCAGGCAAAAGTGGCATTTACATCGCGATCGGGACCATCAACCAGGAAATTTATGTCCGAGTTTTCCTAAATTCCTAATTTATGTTCTGCTTTTCCTTAAAAAAGTACAAAGGTTCTTTTCTGTTTTGGATGGATTTAGTATCTTGTAATTATGGGAAAAAGGCCATGGAGTGGTACAATTTTTTGTTTGACCAATTTTTAACAGGCACACCCTTTATTACGAGCTCAAGCCACTCAAAAATGTCAGCGGGCATAATACGATCCTTTTTGAAGCGAAGCCAAGACCACGCTGCAAACGGTTAAACGATCGTCGTTAAACTTAAAGCTAGTTCGCCAAGCTAGCACGTTGCTGTTGCAGCGCAGATAATTACGGATTTCGAACACCTTAAAGTTGACAAGTCCTTCCAAAGTCTTCACCCAATCGAGTAATTAACACTTTCAAATTCAAACGATTGCTTAACGGATTAGTCGCCGCTTCGCCGACAGCACGGATCGCTTTGGATCGCGGTCCACCGAGGACCTAAGTAAACCTGAACGCGCGGGAACACTGCCGAAACGCCATTACACCTGGCGTTAAAGGATCCCCCTTGGATCCGCGCTGCTTAAAGGATCGGGCCCCCCCCGGCAAAAAACACAAACTTACCGCTTTTGTTGTCCGAAATGTTGGTGTAATAAATCGGTGCCACACAGCCCTCGGTGGGGCTGACTGGTCCACTGGACGAGTCCACGTCCTTCCGCTGCACGATCCCACCGCCACCGGCACCGGCGCCGTCGCTGACCTTCCCGTCGCTGCCGCCGATCTTCGCACCGCCCGGCCGGCCGGCAGGACCTCCGCTAATGACACTCACGCTGTTCAGCAGCACAACGTTGCCGGCGGCGGCGGTGTTGTGTTGTGTGGGGTGGCCACTTCCGGCCGTGGCCTTGCCGGGTGCGGCGGCGACGCCACTGCTCTCGCAAACCATAACATTTCCCAAGGCACTACCACCGCTACCGCTGCCCTTCGTCGCGGGTCCCTTCCCGGTGACCATCAGGACCTGCCGGGCGCTCGTTTGATGTTGCAGTGGCGGCTGTTGGTGTTGTTGTTGTTGTTGTTGCTGTTGTTGGTTTGCGGCGGCCACCGTGGTCACCACCGTCGTCGTCGTCGTCGGCGGCGTCATCCGGTTCCGGTACGGCATCACCTGCGGTGCCGCGGGCTGTTGTTTTTTCACCACGTAACACCGGGGCATCCTGTTTGGGGTGCGAGTGATTTGGATGGAATCGATTCGATCTGTCTATTGCGGTCCGTCAGCTCACCAAAGAAGCGGTAAAAACAAAACACGAACACGGGTTTCTATTGTTCAACCGGAAACACACTACTTTCACTCAGGGGGCCATCTTTCTCTTTCTCTCTCTTCCGGTTCACTTTCGTTCTCGAGTCGTATTGCTTATCGAGGGAAAACTCTCGGCTTTTGTCACTTTCGCGGCGCTATTTTCGGTGTGCAGAGTCCTTACGAGTGTCCTTAAATCGCTTGCTCCCGCTTACGGCCCCGTCGGGACCGAGTCGGGGGGTGCCCCGGGGCGCGCGCGAAGGAAAACACACTTGTTGGATTTATGAAATATGTTTCACCGCTGCGAGGATTCGCTGCGCACGAGCGAGCGAACGCGACCGATGACGACGACGGCGGCGGTGGCAGCGAAGACGATGGTGCGGTGGGTGGTGGCCCATCGCCCATCTTAACGCGTGGCCCCGTCACCCACGGCCCCGACCCGGCCGGCCGAGTGGCGAGATTCATCAGGAAGCGTCGCTTCAAATATTGATGCTGACGATGCTGCCGGTGGTGGGTTGGAAAAGCGAGTTTTCCATTCGCCGTTCCCCGGTCCCCTTGTCTGTTGATGTTTGGTAGGGTACGCTCTCCGGTTTTTGTTATGCCTGTTCCTGAGTCCGCGTCGCTTGCGATGCGTGTCGGACGGTCCCCAGCATCCTTCCGACGCTCAACCGAGAGAGAGAGAGACGGGACACGCTCGGGCTGTTTCGTTCCGCCCCGGTGCGGACCGGGCCCCCCCGGGGGTGCTTATGCTGAGGCAGCACAACCGGTTCCGGTTTCGGAGCGCACTTTTTCCTGCCCGATCAGCATAAATCGTTTGCCGAACGTGCCGAAGTAGTGCGAAGCGACGTCCTTTGATCCTTGTCGGGCGGCTCGGTGGCGTTGATTAGTCCCGGGCTCGGAACAGTACGAGAGGGCCCTAATTACTGCGGACTGCGAAGAAACAAAATGGCGTCCCGGCTTCCGGCTCTCTGGTTTCGTTTCGTTGCGTCACTTGCCTAAAAATCTAAATATTTTTACACCAACCAACCCAACGTCGTCGGTCGGTCGGTCGGCTGTTCACGGAACGGTTATTGCTTTCGGTTGCGTGTGTCTGTGGCGGCACTCGTTTATTTATTATTCAACATCGCGCATCCCGTGTGCGGCGGCGTTTGTCACCCATCAGCCCTGCGACCGCGACCACGGCGTGCGAGCGACGTCCCGAAGGGCTCCCCGGTGCGCGACGACGACGACGACGACGACGGTGCCTTCGGGTCCTTTTTCGGTTACGACGGAAGGTTCGGTTCGTGGCGGCGAAGTAATTATTACGGACTTTACGGTGGCCAGCAGCTCATGCAACAAGTAGCCTGTAAGTGGTAGTAAACTCCAGCTCCGAGCTCCGAGCTCCGGACGCCGCACGGATTCTTCGGCCCACGGACTCCACAGAGGCTCGCTGGTGGTAGTAGTAGTAGTAGCGGGTGTTACATCGAGAAGGCGGCCATCCAACAGGTGCCGACGACGGACGCTGCGGTGTTACGAAATACCGTGCCGTCCCGTCCCCGTTCCCTTCGGTTCCGATTACACAATAATGCGGCACACTGGAACTGGAGCACGCGGGCGGCGTCGTATCGATTCTCCGGCCTTCCGCCGAAGAAGGAGTTTCGCGGGCGGCCTCCCTCCCCCCCGCTCGCCGGGTTCACGTCACTGCTGCTGCCGTGTGTTCATCGACCCAGCGCAAGGACCCCGTCGCGAGCACTCGTTGCGAGTTTTGCGCAAATTTGCTGCCACATCCGAACTGCACCAGGCCCGGCGGCCATGCTTGCTTGCCCTGCTCGGCCACTGACTGTGCCGTGTCACGGGTTTCCGGTCGCGTCCTCGTTGGTGTTGTTGTCGTTGTTCCCTTGTTGCGCTCGTTGCGCCACTCGGCACTCACGCGGTCGTCCTTCCAGAAGGGAACAAAAAAAACCCTGGGGGTGACTTTGCACACACTGCTCCTTCCGGTCAGGTCAGTGGCGAAGGACTGCGCGACAAGTGGGCGCGCGTGAGTTCCGCAGCGCAAACAAGTGCTGCCGGAAAACTCACAACCCACCCAACCCCGCTACAGCACCAACCCGCCCCCGGGGGCGCCTAGCACGGTGAGTGACCGGTGCGGCTGGCACTCTCACGGGTTGGCGGTGCGCGTGAAGAAGGCGCACGGTCGGTCGGTCGGTGAAAATCGAATGTCCTTTCCGTACTTCGGCTTGGCGGTGTGTGTGGGACTCTCTCTCGCTCACTCACTCACTCGCTCCCGCTCACTCCGGCCCGTGTGCCTCGCCACGGATCGATGTCGTGCCGTGCCGTCGTTGCTGCGGCTGGCCGCGAGTGATAAAATTCACGAAACGGACAGACTTGTTGACGCGTGTGTTGCGGAGGCGATGGTCCGCTTTTCTTCGGTGTGCCGGAAACGCACGGTTCACGCACGCACAAGGGGGGGTACCGCAAACCCGGAGCACACGGCGGCCACGATGGGAGGAAAGAAAACACACCGAAAACGCGAACGGCCGACTACTGAGACGGTGCAGCAACTGTGGCTGCTGCTGTTGCGCTCCTTGCGTGTGTTCGGTTGGCCAGCGCGTTCGGATTCGAGCACCCGGAAGTGTGCATGTGTGTGTGTGCGGGGCTTCGGGATTCGAGCAGTTCGTGCTGAGTGCCACGAGGCCCCACACACGCAGCGCGCCCGTTTGTTGACAGTTTTCCCACCGCGGACGAGGACGATTTTCCCATTTTCCCTGCGCGTCGGTGCGCGTGAGAGTATGCGTGTGGCGCGGGCAGCGCGCGAGCCGCGCCAAGTCCTACAAGTGGTGGTTTCATCCTGCACTTGTTGTCCCGTTTCGAGCAGTTACGCTCGAACGCGGCGCGGTGTGCGCCGTGCGCCTGCGTGCGCCATCCGGTGCACTCTCGGCGGTGGTCGAGGCTTTCCCATAGTTCTTGTTCTACGCGTGCTGTCCTCCTTCTTTCACCTAGTCCGATCCACCCAGGGGCGAGCGGAAATAATTTCCCTCTTTTCCCCGGATGTGATGGATGGCTTTCGGATCGGCCCCGTCGGCCAGGATTTAATGGGGACGCGGCCGAAAAGTGCCGCGAGCTCGAGAGACAATCGAACTCGGCATGCACCTTGGAAATCAAAAATGATTTCGAACGCGGCTCAAAAATGGTGACGCAGAGTTTCGGTTAAACTCACGCGAAACTCCGCTACCGGTTCCGGGGGTTGAAACGTAATTAACTGCACTAAGCTGGCGGGTTCCAGCGTTCCGCAGCGGGCGTGCAGGGCGTTTGGGTGCTTCGGATAATTTCGCAACACATGCAACAAGTGCGTGAGCCCGCGGCGGCAAAGTGGTTTACAGCAAAAATCGATTAACGATCGGAAAGGACCGGCCATCGGGCGACGGGCGAGCGAACGGGCGCGGTTGTTTAGCCGGTCGTAAAAATGTAACTGTATTAGGCGCTGGCACGTAGACCAAGTTTGTTTGCCTCTTTTCTGGTGGCGCACAGAATCGAATCGAATGTCGGTAGCGAAGTACTGCAATAGGTACTTGTTGTTTAATCATTCAGCAACTATTTTTGAGCATTAGATGCATTAAAAGATCGTTTTTTATTGTTTTTTTAAATTTTCCATTGAGAACTAAAATTCCGCATTAAATTTTAACTCGAGACTAAATATTTAAAAAGAAACCCATTTTTCAAAGTGTGGCATACAACGAAATCAACATCAAATCTACATGGTTTAACATTTTGAATTAAAAATTTAATCAGCTTTTAGAATTACTTATAAGTTCTAGGGCGAGCAGGTAGCTCGTTTTTAGTTATCTTTAAAATAAATCATACCGGGTTTTTCAATTTATGAATTCCACAAACAAAATTCCTTTCGCATCCCATAAAACACCTTTTTGGCCGATTTTTGGACACAGACTCGTTTCGGAACCGAAGAACCAGGTTCACACCACTCTTTAGCCTCTTGTTTTGATTCAGGATCCTGGAGATAGATCTAAGTCTCATCCACAGTGATAAGCCAACACAAAAAATCAATTTTATCTTTACGATCTAAAAGCTGCCGGGAAAGTTGCATTCGAATGTATTCAGCTTCCTGAAACCCAAAACTTCTGCCAAAATATTGCTTACCCTGCCCAATACGATGCCTGAGGCTTCTACTAAATCTTTTTTTGTCACTCAACAATTTTCCTATATGATTTTCTTCAGGGATCTCAGGTGTTGCTATTGTTTTTGGACGTCCTTGACGTAGGTCGTCTTGTAGGCTGGTACGGCCACGTTTAAACTCAGGAACCCCCCTTTCAATGTTCTAATTGAAGGCGAAGAGTCCTTATACACTTTCATTATTCGTCCATAAATTTCCTTTGATTTTGAACCTTTGAACAATAAAAATGCAATCATTACACGATACTTGATTTTTTCTATTGTAAAAAATACTAAACAAAGAATGAAGTGTGAGATTGAAATGAAACATCTCATACGTTCATATGAAGAGTTTACCAACATAACAAAAAAAAAGATTAGCATCAGCGCCGCATGTATTTTGTTAATGCTACAGTCATTTCATGTTTCGAAGGCTGGCATTTAAAGCCAAAAAAAGAGAAAACGACTCCATTTTAGTCATGCTTACATTTAAAACGAGAAGTAAACTCTCTTCCAAACGGCCGCCAGCCGTAATCGATTTGAGAACGAGGCACGATTTGCCTCACCGAAGCCCACGACTTGGGCAACACTCGCCAATGGCCACGCATGGCCGTCCGTTGAAAACTGTTCCTCAATAAAATGGGATACACGAAAGCACAGCGGTGGGGTTCCCGTAAGCAGAAATAAAACAGAAATAAACGCTCTCGGCACCGCAAGCCACAGAGCGACATGTCGTCGTCCTGGAGTGTCGCATAGCACTTACTGGCGCCGCGTCGCACCGGCCGCGACAGCGATAAACATAATTCTAAACATAATTTTACAATTTCTCTGCACGGACAATGGAAACACGCATAAAAGGTCGCGTCCGGTGAGAGCGGGGCGACCCGGGCGAACGACGGAAAGTTTTTGGCCGGCCACCGACTCGAGGCTCGAGGGGTCCTTCCGAGCGGCGACGAGTGTGGCGGCGACGAGTAAGGACTGCAAGTTTCCCGAGGCCCGAGGTCTGCCGAGATGAATGGGCGAAAAAGTTTCCATCCCAAACCCCGTCCCGCCCTTCCCGTTCACTGGCCCCTGCCCCGGGAAAGTCCGGGAAAAGCGCCATCGATGTGTCCGACAATGGGACCGGGTTCGTTTTTCGGGGACCGTGTAGTTTTGGTCAATGCACGGGCCGGAAGGAGTGGGGGACGAACAACATTTTCCGCGGCGCGTACATGCGACGCAGCCAACCGGTTCCGAAAATGCGCATTTTACTGGTTTGAAGTTCGGCCACTCGGCTCGAAGCACGTACGCAGCGGCGGCGGTGACGGCAGCAACAGCAACAACTGGCCGGGCGTGCAGTGTTCGGAAGCATCGGAAACATGCCGACATACAAACAAGTGTGTGCCGTTCCCGTTTTATGCTGCCGCAGCGAGCGTGGCCGAGGGAAAACATGGGTTTATGGGTTCCGAATCGATCCCGATCCCGGGGAAACACGGAAAAATCGGTCCGCATCGGGAGGGCGAGGGCTTGTGTTAACTTTCGGGTTAGCTTTCCGGATCCGGCTTTCGGGCCGATAAGTAAATGCCCTCGGCCACTCGGGCTTTGGCTCGAAATAGCTTAATCATTTCTTCGATCGAACCCGGGGACGGTGGGATTTTTTTCCGAAATCGATTCCAAAATGCAGTCCGCGTTGCAGTCGTGCCGGGCAGTTCGTGCGGTCGCCTTTGGGCTTCCTTTGGGGAGGAAAAATCACCCGTTTGGTGACACCGTGGAAAGGTCCTAACCTCAGCCGGGCAGGCGGAGAGGCTCTCGGGGGCTACAGGTGCTTCCGGGCACGCTTGAGGCGGTGCTTAGGAGCGACGCGGGCGACGAACGACATGGTTATGGTTTCACTCGTCGACCCACGGCCTCGGCCCACAGTCGGTCTCCGATTTTGGTGAGAGGCTTACTGAATCCAAGCGCATCCTTTGCGGGGGTATATTGAAGTTCTTGATGGAATTCGTTATTAGTGCGGTGCATTTAAATAAATGCTTAAAGCCTTGTAAATAATTTAATTCGCATCGAATTGGTGAGTCACATCCACCAAGAATCAGTAGGAATCAATTTTGTGTAAATTTTATTAATTTACAAAAACGGAAGTGATGAATCATTGACTGAAGCATTTAAGGTCAACGTCGGAGTCGACAACTCCGAGCATAAAATCTTTCCTTCAATATTTTAAAGTTCTTTGAAAAATATATAATGTTCATGTATTATTTGATAAGGAATAACATCCTTTTTATGCTTAGTTACCTTTCGCAACAATTATCTTTCCTTTCCTTTTGTTCAAATGAAATAATTAAAGAATAGCGAAAGCATGTGCTTCTGCAACTTCAGCCAACATTTATTTGTCGAATTGCACTTCAAACATAATTATGTGTGCTAACAAGGGTTCAACTAGCTCCACGGAACCCACCGCGTTGTAGAAAAGGAAGTTTTCCCGAGCCAGGTAATGCCATCGACGGTCACACACTGTCACACCGCAAGATGCGGGACCCAGTTGGTTTAGGAGCGAGGCCCGCTTTGCGGAAGGTTTACATTAACCATCGAACACGACGGTGCCCATGCTCATCCGGGGCCACTGCCCAGGACCACTTACCTCAAACGGCGTGGCAGACATCGAACCGAGGACTGTGGACCGAGGGGAAGTTGATACTGTTTTCCTCAACAAGTGCAACAAGGCAAACATATTGAAATAAACTTGTCCGAACAATGTCCGAAGGGAGTCCCGAACGGAGCGGACTAATGCCAGGCTGCCGGGAGGGAGAGCACGGCCTGGCCGCAGAGCACGGAACACGGTGCCGGTTTTAATTTGATGTGACAAGCAGTGAGTGTTTGGAGATGGAGTTCCAGCAGGAGAGCTGTAAGCGTGTGGCGGCGGCTCGTGTTTCCTTGGTCCGTGGCGTCCCCAACGGGCAGGACTTTCGCTTCGCCACCCCTCGGATTCGGTTGCTGCTTTCACTTGTTACGCCGCGCCGCGGCACCCAAGCGGACTTCGCTTCACCAAGTTTGGGTCATCTTTTCTGACAGTGCAGGTACTTAACACGTACGTTAAATGGGATAGTTGGCTTAAATTGAAAAAGTTACCGCGCCGAGCTGTCGTCGGAACCCTTGGCCAACAAGTGTACGACGTTCGGCTGTTGATAGGCAACCAGATGCGTCAGCAGACCGTTTATGCGGTGCTTAGCAATGGCTGTTCGTTAGCATCGGTTCCGGATTTGTATCGTCCCCTTTTTGTCGGCCGACGAAACGACGAAACAAATAACAGAGATCGGGATTGTATTGCAGCTTAGCTGTATTTACAGCCGTCGAGTCTTCGGAGTGTAAAAACATCAATAATTTAAGCACACAAAATGGGGTTCATACTCGCGTCCGACAGCAAATGCTGTCACTTTGCGCCGTCGGGAACTTTTAACCCCCGAATGTATGCAATTCGCGTACCACCGTGTAATTCGGTGTACGGCAGAATCCGACGAAAGTGAAGCCGAATGTCCTTCGATACTTTCTTCGATCCCTCGTTCTCAATCCCCTCCCTGTCCTTGTCCCTGTAACCCCCGGACCAGGCTCGGAGTGAATGTTTGCAGCATTGAATAAACATGACGGAGCTGGGCGATCGGACCGCCGGCGCCCACCTGCAACCGGCTGCAACACACGAATTCCACACGTTGGCCATTCGCTGTCCGTTTTCTTCTGTGTGTACGTTTTTTTTTCTTTATCCCCAAGCAGCAAGTAACATCGTCGGGGTGAGCCAACTGAAGATGGACGGGTGTGGTAATCGGTTAAGTTACTCGATAAATTCTGTCACCCACCAACGGGCGGGTCCGAATCGGGCGACAAATCAATGCACTTGAGCATGGGAAAGTATGTTTAACCTGCTTAACGGTGCCTGATGCTGCGGAATAAATTTAAATCGACCATCACGACCGTGGCAACCGTCCTGCAGCAGCGCGAAACTTTCCGGGGTGGCCGTTACGCTGGGGGTGAAGCTGGTCGCGTCCCGGTGCGACCCGGGCACGGAAACCTGATGTCCTTTTTCCCATCATTAATCGGTAATCATGGCAAGCTCTGGTGCACCCGTCGCGTTGGCGCTTCAATTTTAGGTGCCCGATTACGGTGGGGTTCCACCTGGGTGGGTGCTACCCGGGTAGGGCGGGGGCAGGTCAGGAAGTCTTCCGGAGTCTTGTTTTCGAAGTCTCTTCCGAGCTCCGAGGCTTCATCCTTTTCGGCGGTGGACCGATTCCGGCAAAGTGCCTTGCTCGATGGCTCGCGTTCTTTCCGTCCGCCCACTCTGATGGGTGGCGGTGGTGGGCGGCAGGGGTGGATGTGCAACGTCGAGCCCTTTATCGCGACTACATCACGCTGGCTGACATGCTGTCAACCTCCGGGGCTACCGGGGCCTCCGAGGACGAGGACTCGCTGCTTATCTATCGCTGCTGGTGGAGTGCAACCTCCTGGCGCTGGCGATGGTTTTCTAGTCCGCTTAGCGTTGGCTGGCTGGCTGGCTGGGTGTTGTGTGAAGAAAAATAAACAACACCTTCACTTCGGCACCGGGGGTTTTGTCCACTGGTGGGGCCCGCCCGGTGGTTGGCTGCTTCGTGTCTGGCTTTCATGAAATATTCATGCGAACAAAGTTGAAGCTGCATAATTTACGGCACAAGAATCATTATATTAAAATTAGCCAATTCGCAGTTTTTCTCGTTAGCCGTCGTCGTCGGCGGCGGCGGCCCGTTCGGCGGCTTTTTTGTCCTCCGACCCGAAGGTTACACCTTCGCAGCCATTTTGGAACTTCCCGCAGATTCGGGACTTCGGGCAGGACTTTGTTCCCGCCCAACCTAGGGGGACTCCTAGATTAACACGGGCCACACGTTTGGCCTTTGCCAGGACTCCTGTAGAGGTCCGTAATTGGCGGAGTGCCTGCGTTGGTCGGAAATGTCAACAAAAGGGCACACCAGGATCTTGCCTTGCCACCAGTAATTTAAATGATGGATTTGTAGGCCAAGCGAGTTAGATGTGGAGAATAATCTGGAACAGCCTGTGTGCCCTCTACGTAATTTATTCATATTTTAGTTATCGCGACTTACACGGAACTAGCTCGCAACAGCTCTGTTGTCGAGTGCGAGCGTTCCCAGGACCGCTCACATCGCTTGTGGAAGGGAGTGTAGCAACATTTGAAGACACATCCCGTATCCCGCATTGTTCCAGGGTTCCGGGTTGATAAGCGAATGTTCGCTGAAGATCCTGGGTCCCGGGTCCCGGTTCCCCCGTATTGTGCCCGAATGCCAACGTACGGCCGGTCGGCCCACTCGCTTGATGGGGGTTTTTCTTTGGGCCACGAAATTGAGATTAAATTTCTTGGCCGAATCGGGCCGGGCAGTAAAATTAGCATTTTACATTGTGCCGGCATCGGGAGGGCTCCCCGCTGTGTTTCTTTTTCCGGGTTCGCTCCGGGGAGTACCGTTTGGAGATAAATATTTTCATTTTTAAAATGGCCCCGACGATGACGGGCCAGAGTTGCCAAGATTACAACCGTTCGCCCCGCTGGTGATGGTTTAATTCGGTATAATGTAACAATTTATTTAACATGCGAATAAAAGACATGCGTTCATGGAGTGACAGCCACCTCTCGAGCTGCCACGGGCTGGTTCGGCATAGAAATGGCCGGGTGATGTTGTTTCGCGCGGAGCCATCGCAAAAGTTTTCGGCGCTTGGTTGGAAAGTAAAATGCCAAAAGTAAAACGTAATAGAGGGAAAAAGGTAAGGCAAATTATTTTCCACCCCATCCGCAGCGGGGCCGGTGGTGGTTCCGGTTCCGGCGAAGGGATTGTACTTCGCCCTGCCATTCCGGTACCCGGTTCCAGTGGCGGGACTCGGCAACCGAACGCCCGCCCGTTAGCATCGATTGGCAGCAACCGGTAACGGTAGCTGCATTGTTTGGAAACTGTTGCTGAGCTACGGAGCGGCAGCAGTCAGGTTGAAGTCGCTCGGTGTACCAGCGCCAGCCGCCGCGCAGGATGAACTTTCCGAGCGAAAGTCCTGGCCCTGGCCTCAGGCAGGCCCCGAAGCGGACCGGGTTCGGAAAATGGATGATTACTACACCGACGCCCGGAGAGCCGAGGAACGTTAAAGCACCAAATTGCATCAGCATAAATCAAATTAGGTAACACCTGGTTCATAAATTGTAGTAGTGGCGCGAAGGTGTAGTGGTGCCGTGTTGGTACACCGGCACCAGCGGCGGCGGGCAACTAGTTCCCGGTCCCGGCCAGTATCGGCCGTTGGCAGCCGGTTAGTCGAAACCGGGGCTCCGGAACCGGGAACGCCGGGATTCTCGTCTTTTTCTAATGAGCCACTGCTCGGATGCGAGGGCTCGGCACTGGAGTACGGAGAGTGGCGTTCGACTACCGACCATCGGCAGTCCTTCTCCTTCTGGCGTGTGATCTACGGCCACATCAGTTACGGGGAGTACTTAAAATTTTGGCAGTTATCAACTTTCGGAACGTAATCAACCTGGCGTGGCGTGCCCGGAGATGCTTTCGGTGGTGGGTTACGGACCGGACCACTCGGAAGGTGAGACATTTTATCACCTTCTCTTGAGGTGAAGTGCGAAAAATTTACATTCCGCTGGTGCAGCTTTTCCCGGGCCGAGGTTGGGTTTAGATTTGTGTAGCCTGGAGTTGTAAGTGAATGCTGGTGCCGCACGGAAGGCTCGTAGCTTATCGTTTCTCGTCCGTGAAGTTGATGGGCTTATTTATTGCGTTTTCGCCATTCGTAAAGACGAACGTCATTTTATTCAATGCACCCCGAAGCGTTGATGGTACTTCCCAACGCAAAGCCTTCACGTTACTAACTTAAGCAATAAGCACGAAACGAAATTATAAGTAAAATCATTGTGCATAATGTTATATATTAGGCGGTCATCTAAGCTCGACACTTTTTTATTGAATGATATTTTTCGTGTTTTTGCATTTTGTTTCCTATTGTATGGCTCTTCATATTGCATTGTTTTCGCTTGGGATTGCAGAAACCTGTTTTCCATCATCGGTGAAAAATAGGAATGGAACAGGAATGCTTCGTCAGGAAACGCCCGGAAACAACCCCTTTGTGCTTGGCAAAAATAGAAATAAATAAAATTGCATAAACCCGTTATTTCTAGAACCGGTTCAGAACCGATTCCGGAGGTCAAAGAAAAGTCAAAGAAATCTATCAAAAAATATCCTGTTACCTTTACTATTTTCCCAAACCTTCCATAATCGATTCCGGAACAGGTACGAGTGGTCCACCCTGCAAGTAAGTAAAAAGTACCGAAAAGAAGTTGTAGTTGAATACTTTCCGCGGCATGGCAATGGGGGAATTAAATTGAACTCTCTCTCTCCAACAGAAGACCAGAATCGGACAATTGCAACACACAATGCACAGAGCTGAAATACACTCAACATAGAAGGACTTTCGAATAAACCCAACCGTTTCGCTGCACCACAATGGCCGCGGCCAAGATGGCAGTCGGAGTTTTCGCACCCATCACCGCGTGGTGTTGTTGATTTCAATTAGCCGAAAAGATGATAATAATAATTGCAAAGTAGAAACCGGCAACAAACAACTTGCAACAAACACGCGGGGCGGCCCGACAGGCCTGAGCCTCGGTCCGAGCCCGAAAGGTGTGCGCGCCGACTCGCTCCGGGCGGGCTTGAAAAAATCACCTCCGTTTGTAGTCCATTAACTTTTTCCATTTCAGTAGTTTCTCGTCTTTACTATTGTTTGTTTTGCCTTTTTTTCGCCGGTGCACGGCTCTGGGACGGCGGGCCGGATTTTCCCGGCCGTACGCCCATGTTTCGTCGTCCCGGGGCGTTCGTCCTCGTTATCTCCCGGGTGCCACTGCAAAACTAGCCGGGGGTTTAACCTTACTTCGGGTTTGTTTTTCCTCCGTGGGCCAAAAGGAAAAAAAAAAAGGAAAACGGAACCATCCTCCGCTTAGTGGCTCAACACAGCTCAACGCTTCGGTGGAGCAGTTTTTCAACTTAATTATCGTTTTGGTAATTGCACCTTTTCAACAGTTTGGAACTAACCAACCGTGTGCCGACTCTGCGGTGGGCGACTCCGGGCGCTGTCGTCGATTAAGGTGAGGTTCACTATTCGCAGTCGCATCAAAGCGAGGTGCGAACCGCGGCGGGTGGTATGCAGAAAACTGGGAAAGCATAAAAATAGATGAGCAAAACCCCCGGACCAGACCCGGGACTGCAGAGGCTGATGGAAGAAGAACGAAAAAAAAGAAAACGCACAGAAGTAAATTCTGCCCAAAAGCAGCACGAGAATCATTTATAACACGAACCTCGTCCACTGCACTCGGACCAGGTTGCCCCCGACGCGGCTTTTTTGCCGTCCCGTCCGCGTCTCATCGGTGGGGCGTGAAATCCAACATTCCGAAATTGGGTGTGCAAAAAACTGGCTCCTCTCAAACAGCGGCACTTCCGGTGGTTTCGGAAAACTCCAGACTGCGCTCCGTTAGTCTCTCTCTCTCTCTCTCTCTCTCTCTCTTGCTCT
This sequence comes from Anopheles bellator, assembly GCF_943735745.2. Lineage (NCBI taxonomy): Eukaryota > Metazoa > Arthropoda > Insecta > Diptera > Culicidae > Anopheles > Anopheles bellator. The sequence continues at coordinate 48,659,914 of NC_071285.1, read as the reverse complement.
CTCTCTCTCTGTCTGGCATCAAACTAACCGTCAAAGTTGGGTTTGAAACTGTGTTCAAACCATCCGTACCGGTTCCGTGTCACACAAATGTCCACCCCGTTCCACGGCGACCACCAGTTGGCGGCGGCGACGGCGGCCATTTGCAACAAATGGTTATTGTTTTGGGCGCCACGGCGGTGAAAATGGATAATTTAGCGAAAATAATAATTATTACCGCAGGATGGGCCGCCGGGTCGGCCCGGACCGGACCAGTGATGACAACTGGCTTTCGTCGTGGTCGTGGCCGTCGATTTGCTAATTTGCCACACACGGGGCTTCCAGGTGCCCCCGGAAGGTGCGGGTCTTGATCCCTGCGGATCCGTGGGCCGCTTGTGAGAGTGAGTTGCGTTTTTTTCGGTGGCCACTTCTTCCCGTGGGCCGTGTAACACGATCCATCAAGGGGCCTCAAATGGGCTCCGTGGTCGTTTGAGGTCTGTTGGTGGAAGCAGCAGGTATCAGGGGGAGAAGGCGCCAAAGAATTTTATGCGCGTCGATTATTGTGCCTTTTTCGAGGTTTCGTGACACATATTTTTTGGGTGATGAATTTATGATTGCCGGAGAACTCGGGTATGATTGGCCACGTTGCGTGAGCAACACCTGCATTATGCTGGGTTGGCGAGGTCAACACTTTGTCAACAGAATGTGGTTCGAAACGGGGAATTATTTTATGCTTACAGAACTCTACGATTCCAAGAAACGCTTCATTAATGCCAAAATGTTTGATTCGTAATAACAGTTCGTTGGTTTTACTATTGTTCCAGCATAGGCACAGGAAGCTTGCGGAAGCCATAACTAGTCATATCAGTCGATATTGGCCTGAAGAATGGTTTGTTCGAAATACGGCATGAATCTTAGTTTACAGTTGCGTAGGATAAATAGATGCGGCACAATGTCAATGCATTTGATTTCGTTATAAGCCAGCGCTGCTTTAAAATCAAAAATAAAGAAATGACTCATAAAAGACGATTAAACGATGCCATATTATTTAAAATGATTCAGTAACAGTTACCGAGTAGCTAACATCCGCTTTACGAGGACCGAATAGTCCGTGCGACATAGTCGAAAAATCTATGGATCGACATCGATAGTCACAAAGAATAATCTAGGATGTTTTAGATTAATGAATGTGTAAATTTGGAATAAAGTAATTGATAACTAGCATTTCATTGAGCATTGCAATCAACTAACATTGACCAACTAACGTAGCGATTAAAATTGCGAAATGAAAAGTAAGAAAATGGAAAAGGGAATTAGAAAAATCGTGTAAATTTTCCATTCGGATGACCACGAATCGGATCACCAGAAAAGTCCGTTAGCCTTTTAAATTATAGCAAACATTCACAAACCCCTTTCACACGGTAATAAACCCTTCCAATAGGAGCTCAGCGCGCGACAAATATTTTACTTCAAAGTGTTGGACAGCAAACGGAAATACGGAAAGGCTCTCGCAAGGCACTGGCCCAGCGCAAAGGGAGGGTTATGGATGCCGTCGCATCGACAACCGCGCGCATAATTAGCCACACGCTTAACATACCACAAAAGCCATATTTGTCGACCGCCGGCGAGGCGTATCGAATTTGATTGAAAGAATTACTGTGGGCCAAACACACCGGAACACACCGCGGGCAAACCAATAGGAAGCCGCGGGCACTCGGCAGTGACGGAGAGAGAGCGAACGAGAGCGAGAGCGAGATGGAAAGGAAGGTAAAAAAAGGCACCAATAAATGTCAAGCCGGCGGGCAACCGACATCCTGCGCCCGGAACATCCTGCACATCCTGGGGCCCGGGTCCCGGGTCCCGGGCCCCGGATGTGCAATTGAATTTTGTGTCAGCCTTAATTATTCAGCTAAGAGAGCTAAGCGAACACATAAATAATGCCGAGGAAAATGCAGCTTCGCCCGCTTCGCTTGCTCCGCCTCGCGTCGCTGGCCTTTCCAAAAGGATGCCGGGGGGGTGGTCCGAGCCGTAACGAACGATGCGTTTTTCCGGCGGCAACCAAACATGGCGGCCATCCGATGCGGCCCCGGGGGCGTATTTGGCGTTTGGTTTTGATTTTCCCGGCATTATTGTTTAGAATTTATGCGTTATTCATTCATCGCCCGGTTCCGGTGGCCGGTGGGCCGCTTTCTGTAAAGTGGCCGCCCCGGGCCACCCCCGTGGGTGGGGGGGGGGGGGGAGCGCGGTATATCAAAATGCGTGACAATGCGACAATTTATGCTGTACGCGGGCGCCGGCACTGGGGCCGGAAGCGGTGGTGGACCGAGCGAGACAGCCTATACAGCGATATCAAATAAAAAGAACACAAACCGGAATGTCACACACTCAAATGCAATGCGTTAATTGAAAAGTATGCGGACATAAAACAAAACATTACCCCAAACGGAACCACGGTGGCGCACGGGTGGTGATGGGCGCGTATGTGCCACTGCCAGAAGCATACACCGGTCGGTCGCATAAAAGGGGCCAGTTGCATGATTCATTTGCTCGCATGGTCGCAGTAATGGCGGTCCGAGCGGCCACTTCCTGGCCAAAAGGGTGGCCATTTTTTTTGCAGTTGTTCCGCTGGGTTGGTCGGTGTGGGAGAGTTGCCAAAAAAAGTCGCCAAACCGATCCGCAATTACGCGACCATGTCCGCCGGCGAGGATCCGCCGGTGCGCGTGTTTGGGTTGTAAACTTCGTGACAATACGTGTATGTGTTGGTTGGTTCGGCCGGTTGGTTGTTTTTCTTTTCAAGTTGGGCCTTTTTCCGATGTTGTCGGTAAACCACCTGGACCTGAACACGATCCCGGACGGGACCCGAAACATACGAGAGAGGCTGGCGCCGGGATGAGCCTACGATTAGAGCTCGCGGTGGGTCACCCTCCACCGTGGGGGGGGGGGGGGGGCATGTTTGAGGCGCAAGTTGGGCCACTCCAGCGTGTGGCCGCAATGTTGCTGGTTCGTTATTGTAATGAGCGAATAAATTAGATGATTCAATTAGAAGCCGGCGGCCATCGGGGCGGCGGTGCTCAAGTGGCGCGGCAGACGAATAAATGACTGATTTAAGGGATGATTAAGTTTATCAAGGACTGTGGCTAATAAAATTAGTCGCCCCGCGGCCAGCTGTTACAAGCGGTGGAAATAGTTATTTCGCCTTAATGAGGTTTACGAGGTGCTCCAGAGGTCAGTGCGCTATGGTCGGTGCCACGTGCATACCGTTGGGGAGCAGCCAGGAATGTGTCGGTTCCATTTTTTAAACCATACCCATGGTGTCTGCTTTACGTTTACTGTCACTGGGTGGTGTTCAGTCGTTTTCATGCTTCTGGTTCTTTTTCCTCTCTGTTTTTAGTCATTTTTGTGTCTTGATCGCTCTTTGTTGACTGAACGCAACCATTTACTGTTTGTTCCATTTTGTATCGTTAGTGTTTTGCAATTTGCAGTTCTATTTATCGCGTTTTCCTACATTACATTTTTTTATTTGGTTTTGTTACTGCATCATGGAACTACTGGACGGTTTAAAAGACTAATTTAGTGTTCTAGATAATGATTAAAAATGTATAATCGCCCAACATGCTTCGATACGAAAAAGAACGTTCCGTAGAAAATGGTTTGTAGCTCAACCGACCAAAAAAAAAATGACAGCGAAATGGGGTTTAGAATAAACATCATCCTTCCAATCACCACCCGGGTATGTGGCCACCCTATCCCTTCCCCCTACAGTGCAGTCCTCACTTCCGGTGTTCCGTTCCGGCCGGGAGTGTGAAACGTCACCATCGTTACTGGCAATGGCCGGGTGGTTTGTAGGCGTTCCGTCTGCTACCGATGGCCACGGTCGTGTGACGAGTCCATCACTCTTCCAACATTACACCCTACCCACACGCGCATACACATGCCCGTAAGCTCCGGAAGGATGACTGGCACGATGAAAAATGGTCTCCACGTAAAGCGGTCTCGGCCGGTGAAGGTCTTCCCCGTGAAGCAAACGAGGCCTCCATTTTTGGCCCTCTCCGCATGTGATTGAATACTTTAAGCATTTGCCAGGATATCACGGAGCGGTGGGTAGGTTGACGGCCTCCAGCGAGCAGCGGGCCCTTCGGCGAGTTATCGGTTCGGGGGCCTTGGAAATGATAAATTTTTAGGCAAAGCGCGAAAACGTCACTTGGAAGGGCACAATGGGGCCCGTCGTGGCAATCAAACATTTATGGATTGGCCTGGAGTTGGGGTAGTTGGGGCCGTAGGGCGTAGGGTCAGGATTTTTAATTTTAGAAACGGATTGAAACGGCACATTGCTGCATAGGTTGTTGATGGTGCAAAGGCTCCAATAGCTAATTCGTTTGGAATACCATCAAGTTCCAGCTCTGAGAGCAAACTACGATATCCACTCCACTGAAATCCTGGGTCCGAAAGGGACGAGAACCGTGTACGCTCTGGGGATCGTTATCAGTCTATGACCGTGACGCTCTTGGGTGGGTTTTCCTGTCCACCGACTGAATTCGCCAAAGAAAATGCGCGGAAATCGAAGGGTGGCACCCTAAGTGCCACCGATAGTGTCGATGTTTCGACCGGACCGCCATGCCAACGGGCATCGGGTAAAGCCCTTCGATTGATCGGCTGGCTCGCGGTTGGCTTGATATTGACATATTTTGATAGATTACCCACTAAACGCCCCATAATGAGGGTGAGCGTTTACGGGAGAGACTCGAACGAGACAGAGAGAGCGAGAGTGAGCGAGAGAGCATTCGGGAAGGAGTGGGAAAGAAAGGTTGACAATGTCAAAACAAACACGAGCTCGCCGGGTCTTGGGTTTCCGGTTGCGTGGCACGTCTCCTCCGGAGCAAGGAAGGAAGGCCGTCGCCGACGCCGTGATTGAGGTGCCGCCCTTCACCTTCGCTTCCTGGGTGGATCCTCCGCATCCTTGGGAAGGTGTGCCCGTCACAAAAGCTTTTAATAAATGCTCCTTAAGGGTCCGTGGGTCCCTCACGCCCAGGCAGCATCCTGGGCCCTGGCCCCGGGATGGTGGGGTTGATAATTGAAGCTTTAAAGCAGCAACAGCGACACTCCATCAGGACTCCCCGTGCACACAGAAAATCGATAGTCAATCTACGATGACGGATTGCGGTGGCCGATGATTTACGGTTGATTGCCGGCGAATGTCACTTCGTGTTTAGGCGCCAGCGACGTGGCAGTGAATAATGTAATAGGAGGATCCTTGCCGGGGATGTGCGTGGAAGGAAGTGGCTGAGACGAAGGATCGTTGCAGGATGGCAGAGGCAGGCAAATTGGAAAATTCATTTCTATTACGCTGCTAAGTGGGATGTAAAGCTTCGAACCCTTGGCAAGGAGATGTTGTCTTACGCCGTTAAACGGATAATAATTTGTTGGAGTATCGCACGATGTACGGGTCTGTCAACAATCAGTCTCTGGTTCCAATTAAATTCTACGCAAAACGGTTCCAGAACACATTTTTTGTTCACTAACTACTAACTTGTCACTTTAATCAAGTAAATTTTCGCCTTTCCACAGCGCGCTGCTGCTAATTGATTGGATCGCCTGAAATGTAGTTGAAAAGTTGAATGCTGCGTTCAGTTACACATTACCGTCCCGTTTCGTGCGGGGTGCATTTGTTTTCCCGAACCCAAATTGGCCCAAGAAGTCACTCCTCTGGCAAAGTCGTTCGTTCCGTTCGTCGTCGTCGTCGGGCCGGCTCGCTAATGAAAGTTGGCTTCGCTTCACGCGGGGTGGCCCCAAAGTTTGTGGGGCTCATTATTCATCTTGGGAACCTTGACCCGCGCACAGTACGATGGGTCGGAGCACTCGCCCTTTTTTTCGGGACGGGGTTCCACGCTGTTGGCCCAGCATGAAGGAGCTCGGTTCGATTCGGCACCAGGATAAGGGCATCGCATCGAGTGTCGAACCGTGTTTCGTTGGTCGGACGGTAATCCTCGTCGAGTAAAGTTTCCAGACATCATCATGCTTTAATTATTCAAATCAGTGTGATTTTCTTTTTCCCAATTGAGAGGGGGGGTGCCCCCAGGACCTCAGGCTGCCCCAGTAAGTCAAGACTCCCCCAGCCCAGCCAGAGTGACGTCTTTCGGGGCAGCCCTCAACTCGGGCACGTCTCGAACGGCTCGGCTGCCGGCAACTTGTTGGAGCGGTTGGAATAATTTGAAGTTTATAATTTATTTCCATCGTGCGCGATGCATTCGTCCGCGTGGCCCTGCCGACTGACAGACTGGCCGATGGCGGCCAGAAAAAGGATACGCTTTGTCCCGTCCCGCAGTCTGCCGGCAGATGATGAGCGGTGACGTTCGTCGGGGCTTATGCGCCGCAATTTGTATGAACTCAAACGGCATTTCTGGCGGACGGCAGACTGCGCCAAAGACGGCTCGGTTGGGTTGAGAGATAAAACCGGCTTCGGCCGATGGGTTCGGCTGGACCCCAACTCTTCACCGTGGCGGTTGTGTCAAGATTTGTGGCGTGGCGATCGGGGGACTTTTATCGTGAACCGCGCAGCCAATGAAGGTTGTGTTTGGCCGCATAAATTAAACCATAAAATGCGCCAGTTAAAGTCAGTGGCCTACAGCGCGGGGGTTAGTCCCATTTTGCGGCAGTTTTTCGGTTACAGACGAAATGTTATCAAGCGGCACTTACCCGTCCCGTTATGTCCTTCTCGTTTCGTTGGCCTCGAATCGGGGGCTACTAACGTCAGCGGTACGAGTAGCGAGTTGGCCAAAAATTAAAGATAATTCCCACACGAAGCGGACGATTTTGCGCTCGGGAACCCGGTCGCCGAGGGCGCGTTAAACTAGCGTGAAAATTAAACCGAAAAAAAATGGAGAACAAACGACTGGAACCCAAGTAACGGGTGGCTCCCAGTGAACAAAGCAAATCCCACCTCCAACATTTGGAGAATGCTGACGTCTGGGGCTTGGTTAATTCTTGGCTTGCACTCTTGCAAGAACGGAGCGGCTGCAGCGCAAACCTGAGCCGGAGTCATCATTTCGGCAAAAACTTCTTGATATCCTTTCCCGAAATGAAACACATGTCAAGGTTTCAATTAGGGGATTTATTCTACTCATATATGTTTATGGTGCTCGCCCGTGTGCTATGTGTTGCTTTCTTGCGCCACTGCCATACCCGGGAGTGTGACGCAAAAGTTGGTCCTTTTCGGAAAACTCACCCGCGCTACGAACGAACTTCTCGGCCGAACCCGTTCGGCTGCCGGGCCCGGGGTGTTTTACAACCGAGTTACACAAGGTCTCCCGATGGCGGCGGCACACGGCATGAGATGAGAAAATCCTGAGAAAGTCCCCACTTTACGGTGCCGGGGGCCGGGACGACGACATTCCTGGACGGCCACCGACCACCGATGAGCTGCAAAAATTTGCTCGTCAAACCCTCCACGCGGTCCACACCTCGGGATAGTGAAAAAAGGATGGGGACATGGGTTTCGCCTGCCGGCTGCCATTGTTGCCAGTTCGCTGGGAAGCAACCCCGGGGGGAGCAGGCATTCCCCAAGTGACACGGGACCAGACACGGGGCTTCACGGTAGTGAAAATAGTTTTTGCCAGCCCCGACTGTGGCTGAAACAAATGAAGGATTTTAATCTTTCATAAGCATAATTAATTTAAATCTGAAGTAATGATTTACCCACGTCACTCAAAACGGATTCCCATCGCCCACCGGTGTGGCCAGGGGTGGCCAGGGGGAGGCGGGCGGCTGGCAAGGTAGCCCGTGTATGAAAGGGGGTGTAACAGATGGGTTTAGTTTTTATGATGTTTGTCTTCGACAGTGAGCGACAATGTCAAATATGCGGAAGGGATGCTGGCGGATTAGGAGTCCTTCTTCTTCGGAGCCACGATCGGCGCCACCGTGGGATCCGGCGTCGGAGCGACTGTTTTTGCTGCCAGTGCTAGGGCGTGCTGCGTTGGCAGATTGACGGGAATGGGACCGAATCCATTGGGTTGGGCACGCTAAATGCTCACATTTCTCACCACTTCTTGCTGTTGTCTATTCTACATGTCATCCTTTGCGCCGTGGCCAGGTGTTGCCCCCGTATCAGGACCGTACCGATTACCGTGACCGTTTGTCCGGAATTCGAAGAAGGCGTTAGTTTGACATTTGAATACGAAGTTGATTAACCACAGGTTTTGAAGAATTTTAAATTAATGAATAATGTTTTATCAGTTTGGGATTAAGTTAGTTTTATTTTGGGCTCTCTCAGTCATTGGTTGGAGTATAAAGGAAATTGCTTTAAAAAGGATGGTTTGCTTGAGATGTTCAATATGATGTGGCTCGTAAAACTTGTTTGAATGATGCATTCAAAAATTAAACTATTAGAATTTTATTTGTTGTTATTAATCGTCGAAAATGGAAAGAGCGCTGTTTTCATTTATTTTTACCCTTAAAGGAGGGAATTATACTTAAAGCACAGTCAGGTTTTTTGTTGGTTACACGAGTAATGCAAAACTAGAAAAATGATCAAATTAACTATTAATTTGTTTTAGATAAACCCATAGGTTAAATTGCGCAGTCTGGGAAATTTCGATCATCCCCTCTATCATTCCGATCTAACAATATCTAACCTTCAATTGATAAGATTTTCTCAGAGTCCTTTAACACCGGGACTGAAAAGTTCCAAACCTAACACACAGATGGCATTAGTATTATGCGATTTACTGTTTGTTTTGTTAGTACCAACCTTCAAAGTTGTTATAACTTCAACCTTCCAGCAACTACCCTGGCTGTTCGCAGACCCCAAAAAAATGCGGTAACAAATTTGGCTCGAATGATATTAAACAACCGAAAATGATTTCCAATTAGATTTACGGAATGGAGAACGGAATACAATTAGAAAATATTGAAAATAAATAAGCGATAATGTTGATGAAATTCATTGGAGAAGAAACAACTGCACAAGACCTACGAGTAGACCATTAATTTTTATATCAAATCTTTTGCATTCCAACCATTCCATTTCAGTTGACAGTTTCTTGAAAGTTGTCTTGTATTACAATTCAAATTTCACAATTTCAAATTCACCTATAGTATGTGAACTGAATGCTTAACATCACAATGAAACGAGACAAAGGGGACATCCCTCAACGTCCTCAGTAAGAATAATATCCTTTATAACCAAGCCTGTGAAATTACTCGTATCCGATTGTTTCCAAAAGTTTATTTAGTTGTTAGAAACGAACGAGTTGTTGTGCAAACAATGGCCACAAGGCGTCTACGAAAAACTGAACGCCTTCGAGCCAAACCGGGCCACTGTATCAAGGCCGGCAACTCCCTTAACTCAATCGCTTTTGTTGATACAAATCAACTTTAGCATAAACTGACGCCAGCATGCAGTAAACCGCAAGCTTGATAAAAAGAGACACGGAGCGACGGAGAAAAACACGGTTTGAAAAATGTTTATCGTTTTTATTTTCCCAACGGCTGCCGCTGCCGGCCGCCGACGAGACCGCGGGTTGCAGAAAATTGCATTCGAATAAAGTTAAGTCCCGCGACGGTCGTCGGCCGTGTGTGCGTGTTCCGTTCCGTTCCTTTTTCGCTATCTCTCTCGCTCTCTCTCTCTCGCTCCGAGCCGAAAGAGCAACAAAGCTCAACAACGTTTATCTCACGTTCGTAACGAACCCAAACAAACAGACCCAAAAACCATCGTAGTCGTCGTCGTCGTTACTATCGTTGCTGTCGTTAACTACCAGTTGGTTGTTAGAGTGAAGGTGGCTTTATTTGCGCCAAACAAGAAAAATCAGAAACAAACTACCCCCACGGCCCCCCCAAAAAGGGAGTACCGTCATCATCATCATCGTCGTCGCCGTCGCCGTGATCGGTGGCCATCGGAGCAGCACCCGGTGTTCGCGTGGCGGTGCAGCAAAAGGACAACGCGGAAAAAAGGAACGCGACGGTGGAAAATTTGTTTGATAGCAAAACCGGAACGCATCACGACCGCAGAGTGCCGCGTTCCACGGCAGGCTACCGGTGGGCGTTGTGGGGGGGGGACTGCGCTTCCACGAAGGTCGCACCATCGACAGACAGCACCGCATACGGCCGATACATAAATCCGTACGCGGGGCGGCGGGGCCTTCGGGACCCACTCCGAGCGTCGCGTCTCTTTTTTCGCATAATTTAAAATCTCTCGCAACACAAATAAGCTTACCGCGGGCCCGACATGGCCTTTGGCAGTCAGGCGCGTGGGAGGGAGGGTGCGATGTTGTGGCCCAGCGCCCGATGGTGCAACATGGGCACGCGTACGCCGCGCCGGTGCACGTGTTTAAATGCAGTTAAGTAGGTATTATGCAGATTTGCATCATCGCGCGTCGCTGCAAGCGAAGACTACAAAACCGAACAAAACGAAACAAAAAAAGCAAAACAAACACCAAACATTTGTTTGTGTTTTCCCGCCCTCTCCACGCGCCCTCACCACGCGGAGTCACATTCTTGGGGATGGAAAATCGATCGACTCCAGACGACGGCCTCGGCTCTCGGTGGTGGGTTGTTGTTGTTGGGTGCCTGTGCCGTGTTGCTGAGTTGCTTGTTGTGTCTCCAACACACCCACACACGCCCGCGACATGCGACAAGATTTACGAGGAATTGATTTGGATAATCTGACACAATCCACCGGGGTGGGGCTTGATCGAGCTGACCGCGTTTGATTGGAACAATGGAGCGTCCGGAGGGCGAACCGTTTGAAAATTCATAACCATCACGTCACGAGTGAAGAAAATGGTGAAAATATAAATTTTTCCACGACTCCCGACGGCGGCACCGGTGGCCATGAAAAATGCAGGCCAAACTGTAGGATCAGGGTCCGCCGCTCGCTGGTTACATTCCGATCGTGGGCCCCGAAAGTGACCCCGGATGATGAGGTGGTGGGTGGGGATGCGTCATATGTTTGTTGCATCGACGGCGCGTGGTGGGCGTGGGACAGCCCGCGTGGGTGGGTCGGTTGCATTTGGAGTGAAATTGATGGCCTTTTAAAACGCGGTACAAAACCCGGCCTTTTTGGAGCCGCTCGGGCCGTTTGGGCCGCGCAGCGAGCGCCCGTCATGTTTGCAAAATGCAGGCATATAAATTGCACTTCCTATGCTGCACTTCCTGTTCCGTTTCCCCCCTGGGGGCGGGCCCCTTCTAGCTCTTGGGCTTCGGATCGAAACAGAAGAAGAAGGACGAACGGACTGGGGAAAAAAACGGGCTCGGCTCAATCGTCATCGGGCTGCCGCCGGTCCGGTTCGGTCCGGGCTGCTGACGATTGCTGTTGCACCTCGATGCACTTTTTGGTGTGTGCGCCGCGCGCTGCATTACTAGAACTTCAGCCCCGAAGGAACGGGGAATTCCTCGCCGTCGCCCTCCAGTCGAAGTGTGTTTTGTCAATAATTTCGGAGCACTTTTTTTTGGGGGTAGGGCTCCCTGAAGCCCCTGAAGCCCCTTTCGGAACATTGGACATTGGGCGTTCGAATGTTTGGTTCGTTTGTTTTGCTCCGTTGGTCTCCATGTCGATTGGCTCTCGCTCTCTCTCTGCGTTGGTGCCGTTCGGTTTTAAGGCCACACACCGGCCGAAGGATATCCTTTTTCTCCGCGTGCCGCGGCGAGTAGTATTTCACTGCTTCCGGTTGCACCCGGACCCCCGGGGATTGACGGGGGGGAGGGCGCAGGGCTTAAAACGGTGTGTCGTTCATTTTGGTGTTTGGTTTTGGGTTTTTGTTTCCCCTTTTTATGCTGATGCGCAGCTCGCTCCTTTCGCAACAATAGGCTCAGTAACAGTTAGCTGAGCGGGCGAATTCATTCCCAACCGGAACACGGGTATATTTTAGACTTTTATGACAGATTTGCTGCTGCTGGTCGACCGCTACGTTAATCAATTTGTGTGTTTTGAATGTCACGCGACATTGGAGTTCAATTGGGGAGCCATTTTATGGGGCAACCGACTGAGTCGGTGTCTGATTTTGCTGCACTTTAGAGAAATGTCTTTAGCTCCTTCCTGTTATGAGTTTCTTTTTTAATAAGAGATGTAATATGCATTCGAATGAATCAATTTTGACAATAACTGGAACATTCGATCCTTGCCCCGCAATGGAGTATGCTACAACATCAACCGGTTCATCAACAAAGTTCGCCAATACTAATTGGGTTCGGGCATCCCGGATCACCTTTCGTGTTTTAGAAGGCCGCTTCGAGCTTCGATATTATGCTTCCAACTCGTTAAAAGGCTGCATATTGGAAGTAAAGTAAAACTCGTTTGAAGTACTATCAATTCAATAACAATAACATACCACAAATATTTATTGGTTGTAACACTCAATATTATCAGCTAGGCTACAGTTTGAATTTAACAAACGAATTACCAATAACCTCATGAGAGGTTAGTAACAATTTTTTTTTATTTCGATACAGATTACATCGAGAATTGCAATCACAATTGTAAATGATTCGATCTCGTTAAGTTCCCCACCACTTTTAGTTGACCGACCTCACGGTTCTCCGGAAACGGAAAATCAGGACGTAATGAAATAAAGGATCAAAAATACGGCCCAGTCCGTTCCTAAATATATAAAAAAAAAAAGAAATAAAGGATCTGCAACAGGCGTACGTTAGCCCTTTCGCGTACGTAATAGGATTTGGAAATGTTAGAAAAAGTTGCTGGTCCTGCTAGGGACATTATGCGAGGTCAGTTCTGTAGTTTTTGCCAAAATTTCATCAATAGGAGAAAATAAATAAACCTCAACATCGCTTTAGGATATTTTTAAATGCAATTATGGTTGCTTAGACCAGCGCGGTAGTGAACCATCATGGCCACGATAATATAGCACTTTTTGCACAATGACAAGAGGTTTCCATCTTGGTAGTGATGGAATTTTTGGAATGAAGTCATTAGGTTAACAAACAATTAAAATCCTTCAAAATCTTAAAGGGCTAGTTATGACTTGGCTCAATAAAAATCCTAAATCTGATTACTTCTATATCTGAGTTTCAACTTACTTTGAGGTTATGCTCAATTCGTAAATTGTTGATCAACGCTGCACTGACGAATTGTATACGAAGGAAAAACGTCAGTCTTAACTGTGACAGTGCATCGATCTGACTACAGAACTGAAAGCCATAAGTTGCAAAGGTAAAGTAAGTAAAAACGTTTGTTTTGTTTATGTAAAGTCTTGAAAAGGTGAGCCTTGAACTAGTTCTCAACAATTTCTTTAGCATGTGCTTGTCTCTGGTATGTATTGCCATTTTTCAGGTAAGGCTAAGGTGCAATGACCTGAACCAAAACGACAAACTTGGGATCTCTGCTCCTTAGACGAACTCCAAAGGTCTTTGTTGTGATGCATTTTCAATATCCTTATCCTTTATCATGTTACCATTGACCTACTCACTTCACGACTCATTGAGCAATGGAACAAAATTGACCATCCTCTCCCATGCTGGGGGAGGGTGTTGAACGCATACACAGCGAGCGTCACAAAAAAATAGTGCCCCGAAAACGTCATCCCAAAGGATCCCAGGAGGGGGTGTGTTTTGCGTGGGCACCGTGCCAACTTGCGGCAACCCCTTGCCCGGCCCGGTGTGACAATTTCGCTTCGCAGCCGCTCGCGTTCCCATGCTCGGGGTGCACGGGGGTGGGGGGGTTATGCGCACCTGGCCTGGCCGCACACACAGGATGCCACGCGCTGCGCTTTGAACCGATCGGGGACGTGTTTCGCTCGGTGCGCCTCGCGACGTAATCAAAAAGCGCTCATGATGCGCTCACTCATCCGCCCCGTTCCGTTCCGTGCCGTTTTCCCGAAGGACCTGACCCGGACCCACCCACACACACTCGTGGGGGGTGTGTTTCCGGTTCCGCTTCATTAGCCCGCGGTGTCCGTACGCCCGTTGCGTGCGTTATTGCGGCGTGGCGGGTTGAGCCCTAACCCGGCCGCCGATTGTTGACGTTGCATAAACAAGCCTTTTTGACACGGCCGGCCAATCCGGGACCCGGAAGGGGCGATCAGCGATCGGCGGTGCACGGGACCGTGACGTGTGGCCCGCGACTCTCGGATTCGGACTGTTATTTATTTTTAATTATTCGCTCTGGATGTTTTGCATTTACAGGCGCAAACCGGCAACGCAACAGTCACTGCCCAATCCTCAACGCTGCGAACTCCAACACGTGGACGGCGGGGTCGCTGCCCAAGCAGCTGTTCGATTGCGATTGTTTTTTCGGCATTAAAAGTTTGTTGATTGAAAACCGAAAGTTTCGGGTAAATAGTCGAACCGGGGCGATCAGAGGGCGCAGCTGCAACCCCTATCTCCGACAGATAGACATATCTGGTGTGATCGGACCGATGGCTCGTTAAAGGACTCGGCCTCACACGGGACCAATTTTGGGTAATTTGCTTTAATTTCTAGTTCGGCCGCGGGTACCCCGTGGAGCCGCCCGAAAAGATGGATTCGTACAACAATTATGCAAAACACAGAACGGCATTGTTTCGGGACCACGGCCCCCTTAGCCGACGTCGCTTCGTTAAATGAACCGGATCCGGACTCCTCCCTGTGTACTTTCAATTACTTCACGTGATCCCTTCCAGACCGGCAACGAAACGTGCCCCCCGGGGGGAGTTCATAAAAGGAGTAAAGGAGCATTAAGCCTTTCGCTTCCAGTAACATAAAAAAGTGGTATTAAAAAAAATCATCGTCGGATCATCGAGTCGGCCCGGCCCATTTGGGGAAGTTTGTTTGGTTTCCGGTGTTTGGGTCGAGTTCGGGGTCCGGTCGGGAAGCCTTGCAAGTTGGGCAAGGGCGAGCCAATAATGAAGGCAACCGGTGGCGACATATGCTGGGAATATCGTTTTGATAAGGAAATGATGGCGCACAGGTGGCCGAGGGCTCGTCGAGCGTCTCGTTATGTGATACTTCGTTTGCGCCCGAAAGGCCGAAGTCTTACTCGGTCTCGGTCAGGGATCCTGCTGTAGCCTTTCGGAGTGGGATTGAAAGTAGAGCATAGAGAGAGAGAGAGAGAGAGCATAGGACGTAGGGCCAATGGTTGCCAATCTTTCGGGGGTCCCTTCCTCCTCCGTGGCTCGGAGCAGTTACACCCTCCTGCCTGCCTGCCTGCCTGCCGCACTGTTGCCACTGCTCCCCGGCACAATGAGACATCAAGTGCTGCCCGTGGGGTAGGGTACCCGGGTCTTCCGGTTCCGCCGTGCCGGTGAATCGATCCTGGGGCACGTCTTGCCCAAGCAACCTATTGCCCCGGATGGTGCGGACCGGGACGGGACCGGTCGGGCCCGGTAAGTGTTGATTAAAGCACCCTACAGGCTGTCAGGAAGGAAGCCGGATTTCACTTGTGACACGACACGTTGTTCCTCTCCGCCCGGGGGCGCCCAGCTCATCACCGGGCACCGGGACACCACCGGATGGTATTAATTACAAAAATTTAAATGTAATTTAATAAACTCCACAGCCCCGGGGGAAGTCCCATCCAAAAGGGTAGGACGATGTGTGTGTGCGTGAGGACATTGCCAAGAATGTGCATCTAATTGGCTGGGTACGCACTTCGTGCCGGGGAAATGGGAAGCATGAAATGTGTCGGCCCAGTATTGCTTTTTTCTGGATGAGTTCTGGAACGGCAAGGTGTTGTCTTCGGGCCCGGCGTCAGGTTACCCGACGAAACTTAATGAACGGATTATAATGCGGTACATGATATGTCTCGGAGCGCGTAGCACAGTGGAACAAACGGCGCAGGATTGCAATCCACCCAATGTCCATCAAACATTTTACTCGGTGATTTCAATAGTTGCTGGAAACATTTTTTTCTTATAGATGTACTCGAGGTCTACAGTTTTTCTCATTCAAAAACGCAAAATTAATTCATATTGCTACTTACGGAAAGAGTTCAAAGGACTCTATAAAAACGGACTAGTTATGGTTCAATTTTAACAAAACAAAATATTGGAATTGTTTCGCTAAAATTTCGCTACTTAAGCATAGAACTCAACGGAGCCCAGCAAAGGATAGACAAATGTACAAACATTTCAATGCGGAACGGTTCGGGATAACATAATGCCAGCACTATATTACGTTTAATGAGCACAATACTTGGCCAGTCCCAATGAGTACCCAGGACCCTCGTACGAAAGCCGCTGTCCGCTCGTGCCGATATCGGTAATCGATATCCTGCCATTGGCTGCTTCCACCCGGATCGGGACGACCGATCAGACCGGGTCTACACTTCCGCACGCTATTGGGCGGCCATTGTTTCCTTCCCATAGTCGGTCTCTCGTCGGTCCCGCACTCTCGACAAATGACAGTTTTGAAAGGGCTTCTTCGAGAGTGTCTCAAGAAAGGTTCAGGTGAATCCCAACTCGCAACATCGCACACACGCCCGTTCCGGAAGCGGAACAGCATCAGGGGGCCGAACCGAAAGGGTTGCCTGCCCCGGTTTGTGCTTTGTGACATTCCGCCCCGTTGCGGTTTTCGGCGGGCGGGCGGTCGAGGGAACCGGAACCGGGAGGCGACCGAACCCCGGGGACGACCGGAAATTGGACTATGACTCACCAGGAATGTGCCATTCCCGGGTCCCGTTCGCTTCGGTGACTTCGACAGCAACTATCAATTAAGTGGTGTGGCCAAAGTTTCTAAATTACTTTCCATCATGCCAGCTACTCCGGGGCCATCAGGCGGGCGGTTGGGTCCGATGCCCTCCCTCCCCCCCAGACCACCGAACCCATTCCTGGACCTGGGTGTGTCCTGCGACCGATCAATCGATCGATTTCTGTCATCGTTCCCGTGGCCGCCGTGCACTTGAAAGCTTTCTTAGCGACCGATCATGGCGGTTTGGTCGCGCTCGCTCCGGGGCCTCTGGTGTGCCACCCTTCGGCGTTACGGGGACGGTTCCCATATCGAAAAACTTTAAAAGCGAATCAAATTTCATCGACTCAGCCGTTTGGGTGCAGTGCCAGCGCCCGGCTACACGTGGCCACTTTCTCGAGTTGAGGGACTTGTTAAAATCACAAGAGTGTGACGTCGTCGGAAGGAGACACACCGTGGAGGAGAGCAGGAGAGCGAGAGAGCGAGAGAGCGTGAGAGAGAAACAGAAATCATAATCTCCTAGCCGTTGACGGAACGAATATGCACGAATCGGACGCGGGGACCACACAAAAAAGCCACGAATATGGCAACTTTGAATATAATTAATGACTGAACTCCATTACGCAGCTAAATCATCGACGAATCGGACCGACCGGGAGCCCGAGAGGGAGAGTGAGAGTGAGTGACAGAGAGAGAGAGAGAGAATGGGTCCGGGAAGTCGGTGTGGTGCCGTGTGGTGCCATCGGAAGGACTTTATCCTTTCTTGCCGTGCCGGGCACTTAAGCTCCTTCGCGGAAAGGTTTCTTTGGCCGAAAGTTGTGTTTCTTTTCCCCGGGTTTCCCCGCCAGCGAGGGGAGCAGCGTTTCCTTTTAGCGTTTTGGCGTTTCCTTGCGTCGAGTCTCGTTGACTTAAGTGAGGTGGCGCTTTTACAGTGACCGTCAGATTTTGGCTCCACAAAAGGCGACACTAATTGATCGGTTGGTGGTGTTTAGCATTTGTAATTTGCAATTACATTCAAGTTCCTACCAAATGCGGAAAATTTTTCTTAGGATGGAATGTAAGCCTTTTAATGATCAAATATATTATATTATTATTGCTGGTAGTTTCTGATTGTTTCCTTCATTCACTTCTTGGAATCTTTCAGTAGTGATTAGTCGTGAATGAAGTGGAGTTCGAAATTAATAATTAGGCTGAGTCGCAGAATCTCATGGTGGACTACTCTCTTCAAACCCCATCCTATGCATTGCACCATCTTGATTGGGGCCATTCTCGTCATTATTTTGGAGTCACTTTTCGTGCATTTACTTCACATTCTATTGCGAACGATATTCAAGCATTTTGCTAATACTTATGCACTCAGTTCAGTAATTGTCCACAATCGTTACATTTTACTATTGCTTCATTGACGGAAGTTCTGTCAATTTGTGACCAAGCGCTCGCTCGATCTCTGGTAGATCGCTTTCCAGTGTCTTTGGCGGTTAAAACATCAGAAGTTTTACATAATCATATTTATTTTGAAGTGCAAATAAGATTAATTGAATCTCACACACCTATTAATTGCCAGCAATGATTGACGCGTGGACCGTAATTCGGCAGCGCACTGTGCTTCCGTTACCAAACACTTTATAAATTCAGATTCATCGTGTATTGCGTCAGCTTGCGTGTCCGGGTGCCTCCAAAATCGACTTCAGCAACACTTCGGACTGCGTCATCGTGTTGTCCGCCTGATAATAGTAATAATAATGTTCCTTTTGGCAACAATAATCCCCGTGCCGTCGGCGGGCGCCTATGTTCCGAGCGGTGCGTCGGGCCGAAAGTGACAGCGCCCGCCGTTGATGGGCGCTTGATTTGCAAGCAACACGAAAGCTGACGAATAAAAAAAAGGATATCCAGCATTGTGTATGTATATCAGCCTGGCCAACGCAGCCAGCGGATGTGTCGTGTGGTGGTGGCATGTTGGGCCACTTTCGAACGCACTTTGTGCCACTTTCGATTGGCTGTGTTTTCCGTTTCCGGACGCCGGCGTTTCCCGGGCCCGGGCTTTCCGAAGTGACGTTGGCGTTCGTGGCTGTTGCTGCTCGATGAAATGTAAATTTCACCCATTCGCTGAATACCGTCTCGAACGCGGGGAAATTAGCCCCCCCCCCCCGTTTTCCGACCCCAGCTGGTGGAGCTTTTGAGTGAGTTCAAATTTTCATAACATTCCTTATCCTTTGCTGCAAGTCAAAGGAAGTTGCAAGTTGTAACGGAGACGACAAATGACCGACACGTTGAACCGGGGCTCGCACTCTGCGGGGTAATAAATCTTTACGCCGGCAAAATGGGGACGCTATTGGTGATGGTATTAGCCAGGGATACGAAGTGAGGGCACCTGAAATTGGTTGATCCTTCGCGATGCGTTCAAATGGGGATTATTTTTATCTTAAAAGTCGAATGTGATTAGTTAATCTGGCGTAAATATTATTTGTTTGCCCTTTTTATGTGTATAGAATGTTTCGAACGTGTCTAAAATATAGACGTTTATATTTTTAAGCCCTTACAAAGCCTAATATGCATGTGTGTTCGAAGGACTTCTAACAAACAGAATTTGTTAAAGTGATTTGTGATTTGGTAATTGTTTTTGGTGACCAATTTAATTAATATAATTATTTTATCTTAAGGATTGAGGTCTAACTAAGATACTTTAATTAATTAGGGCAATTTGAATGTTTCGGTCCTGTGCTCTGGGGCAATCCTGAAGTATGAGGTTTGCTTCAAAATTATGTAGTTTTCGCAGCACTTGATCAATATTTGCTAGTTTTAGCCTAATTTATCCTGAGCGACAGCATTAAATGCCTAAAACATTTTCTCGAGGGCGCGATAGTTTAAAGTCAACGTGTCAGTTGAGTGTAAGTTGGGTGAAAAATACATGTGACTCAAAAAAATGAAAATTACTTTAACAAAACATTGTGAAACTCACCGATACTCCGGAGCGAACCTGATTCATCCTGAGCGGAGACCTCCAAACGAGGGGATCCAGTATTCAGTTAGTAATGTTGTTAAACTCACATTTAATCCTTCGAATAATAATTCCGGAACCGCAGTTAACCTTCCGGCTCTCCACTGTACTTTGCAAATTAATCATTAGCTGCAGCCACAATCTCCATACGAGGGCGCCGCGATGAAACCTCGCCGCTGGTGGAAGATTTATTGCACTATTCATTAAACCTGAAGTACCTTGTCTGCGCACCGGTCTCCGGGTTTGGCAAAAAATAAAACTCCAGCCCCGGCGAAGGCGAGCCATAGTGTTATCCGCGAGAGGGCCCTCTTCTTGCCATGCTCATCACGCCACGCTCCTCGAGCGGGCTGTCACATTAAAGTAATACAAATTGACAAACTTCTTGGACGAGCGAGCGGAAGGGAGAGATAGAGAGGGAGCGAGAGGGGATTGGGAGCAAGATCACCTTCCCGGGTGATGGTGGAAGTGTAAAGATTTTCATCGACTACCACCTTCGCACGGCGCAGGATCAATTAATATTAATTATCAACGGTGTGCACCGTGGGTCCTGCCGCCGAAGGACTACTTCCTTCGCTGTGGAACCGTGCGAAACGAGATGGAACCCTGTGTTGAGATTGTAAAAGTCAAGGATGCCGCAAGGAGAGGGCCACTCCGGCCCGGCAGCCCGGAAGGCCGGAAGGATAAAGAGGGACACGCCACACACGTGCGCCGGTCGGGTTTTTTCTTTTGTTTTGTTTTAATTTTCCACCTCAAGGACTCACGTCACCATTCAGCGAGAGTGGTTCTCCCGGGCGTCCGCAGTGTATTCCGGACTAATTATCCTTTGGCATCCCCCGAGTGAATGAACCGAACGGTGATGATGAAGGTTTATATCCATTTCAAAAAATCACTTCATCCTTCCAACCACACACAGAGACGCGCACGGCGGGTTCGTTGGGCATTTATTTAGTGTGCCAAAGCAACCGGTGCCAGGCCGATGGCTCTATCGCCCTCCCGCGGCCCCGGCCTCGGGGCAATCGCAGTTGGTGTCTGCCGATAATGGTGCACATTTTTCACGCGTGCAAACAAATCCACGCCGTAAATTGTCGCCACGCCACGCGCGTCTTTGCGTTGCGTTTATCGCGTAACGCATTTATCGCGCCGCAGCCGTGACGCAAGATTCCGCCAACCGATACGCCACGGCCTGGGGTGGCTCGGCATGGCGCAGCATGCGCTGGGCGTGATGACGAAAGTATGCGGCGCCCGGGCACGATCGAAGACCGATCGGCGCGCCGGGACCGAGGGACCGAGCCCACGGCCGAGTTACCGGTGGCGGTGGCGAAATAAATCCTAATGTGGCGAGCACCATGGAAGCCCCCGGAACTGATGCTGATGAGATACGTTTTCAAGTTCTCCTCCCCGGGTTTCCGGGTTTTTATCGACGCTGGTCCTGGGTTCCGAGCGTGCGTTGCGTGCGTGCGTGCGGCGATGGTTGTGGTTGCGGCCGGCGACGTGCTTTACAGTGATGGTTGCGGAATGAAAAATGGGTTCAGCTTAGCGAAGCAAAACAGCACGCCCCGTATCTCGAGTGCAGCCAGCGCAGTAATTTATCGTAATATATGGAAAGAAAAATCTTCTATTTCTATTTCCCGTACATTTGTCTCGTATCGGGGCCCGGCAACGGGGAAAGTGGGATCGGTCGCGGGCACCAATTAGCCTTCAATGTTTTCCACTCGGGGGAAACATTGGCACAACACTTTTATTGGCCATTAATGTTATGATTAGTTTAAAGGTTTAGTCAAACCCTTTTTCGATAGCGCGAACGGCAATCGATAAGAAATTGCCGACAAGTCTCCTATAGTAAAAAGGCATCTATTTAGGTAGTAGTTGATATTGGAGTAAAGAAAGGGATGCTTTTAATCGTGATAACAACTGACAGAGCATTTGCTTCTTCTCATAACTATAAGTAGATTGAAAAAATAGATAGAATAAGTTTTCGTATAATTGCTCAATTTCAATAAGAATTTGAAGAATACTCACGCTGACATAGCAAGAAAGTCTTCAGTGATTGCAGCCCCAAAAATTGGCTGGTACCGATAAAACCATCTCTATTAAATATTTCAGCCTAGTATAAACTTAGTTTATTGTATACCAATTAGAATCTATAATTATGCTGTCTACACCTAGACAAGTATCTATTCAAAGAGTCCTTTAGTGAGAGACGAATAAGTTTAATTGATTTTCAGCAACTAAGAATGCCATATAATGTACCTTTTTAATTTAACAATAATTGAGATGATACAAATAGAGCTAATTTTATAATGTGTTAAAAGAGAAAATATAATGACTAATTTATAAACCAAAGTAAACCAAAGTCTTCAGATTTAAACTTATTTTCTATGTGAAAAAAGAGATAGTGACAAATTACACTAAAAGACAATGAGAAACATTAAACTTAGTACCTTCAAATTGGTACCAGGGCGCTATGTACTAACATGCTAAAGAATGTTGGAAGAGTTTGCAATAAAATTTGCTGTTCTATTTATTGAATTAGTCTAAAGTTCATCGAACCGTATTATAGCCCTCATTTCTCTTTAAAAGCAAATTGACAAAGAAACACATGTATTCTGTACGACTCTATCCAAAATCTATCAAAAATCAGTGACCAACGGCTTATTTAGGCTGTTCGTTGAGTAATCCCCTCGGAAACGCGCCGTTATTACGAATCCTTCGAATGTTCGTTTTGTTTCGTACAACAAACGATTTGATTTCGCCTCAGGATTTCGGTCCGAGCTGAGCACGAACGACGACGCAACAGGACACACAGAGGACGAGAGGCCCAAATCCGGCTGGAAGCTGTTCCGGGGCCGGCCGGCGCTAGGGGAAAACACGTCAACTCTGTCCCGCCCGGGTCCTTCGGGTCGCTTTTCCGTGTTTTTCTTTCGGCCGAGAGGGTCGGATCGCGCGGCGCACCACGGGCGTCACTCTCGCCCGTGATTAATGTCGACTGATTAGTGAACTCGAATTGTCATTGCAAGTGACAGTGCGTGCCGCCAAGTGTGGGAATCAAATTATGCTGCGAGTGGGGTGATTATGCTGTGCGGCCGGCGATTCGCTCATTAGTCGCGCCGTCGTCGCGTTCCCGGACCGCCGGCGCCGGAGACATTCGCCTGGCAAGTCTGGTACTTGCGGTTCTCGCCGAAATCGTGGACCCGAAAAAATAAAACCCCGAATGTGCTGGGGTGGAATCGGAAAACGCCTGGTGTTTGCAGTTAATGGGCCCAGTTTTGTTAAACCGTTTAACGTTTTGCGTGCGAACGGTGGCCGTGGAGGGCGTGAGAGAACTTTGCCGGCGCCGACCGCAACCGACGGCCACCGGAAAGATCACGCAAAAGTCCACCAAATGGCATCAAATGGGATCGGAGTTCTGGCGAAAACGTGGCATCTGCAGAAGATTACTCTGTAGCTTGGTTCTCTGCGGTTAGACTTTTAAAAAGGTGGTTCACTCGAATATGGAGTAAATATTATCAAATGCAATACTGAAAAAAGTGGCAAAAATAGGGCTGTTTCGGTTTTATGGTGACGACTACATTTCTCCGTAAGGACCATTACTAACTCACGAGGTTTCTCATCGACATTCATTGTTGGGATAACAGGTGTACAAAATTAAAATTTCATTGTTTTTCGATTAAGAAAGCACATTATTTGAAGGAAAACGTCAACATTTTTTTTTTGAAATTGAATTCTGGATTCATTTCCAATAAAACATTGTTTGTTTCGTTAAAAACTATTCTTCAAATGGAAGCAAAATAGTAATAATTTGGTGGGCCTAGGTCTGGAAAATGCAGCGATGGCGAAAAGTTTTCCTAATTAACGGTTTTAAAGGTATGAACAGTTCTGTGAATGAAGCGATCAATGTTTATCGCCTTATCTGGTTTTAGTAGCTCATGGTACACCTGGTCCCTCCTGGTACCCTCAGGACATCTACTTCCAACCGATACAACATGGATTTGCTGTGGATGAACCGTCTTCATCAGACGAAAGCCATATTTTTTGGCACTCAAGAAACTCTTCAAACTCACAAATAGTTGTGCGATGTGCGCCTTTTGCTTGGTTTGCCTTTTGCCTTTTGTTTGGTTTGCGTGGCACCCATTTTCCGTGCTCCTGGTACTTTGCTTTGGCTTTTAAGCGAAATTTGTTATTGGGAGCATGTGTTTCTGCCAATTGTTGTTGTATTTGCAACAACTTCTGCGTATACTAATCTTTAAACCCTTTTCAAATCGAAAATACTGTCATTGCCCTTCATGCCCAAATCAAATTATGTGAATGAATTATATGCCTTTTACCCAAACCCAAAAACCAAAATACACACCCAAAAATCGGCCGTATTTTGCTCATTCGTTTGTAGCCCATCGCCCAGCATAAATGGGGGTCAAGCAACGGCCGTTCGGTGGGTTTTAAAGAGCGCGCTACGTTTTTCAGGTTAGTTGGCCACCGCTGCCGCCGCCGCCGGATCGTCTCGATTTCTTCATTAGCCAGCGAGGCAGCGATCGCGCTGCCGATGCATTTGCGAAATTGGAAACATAGAATGGCATGTCATAGAAAGTAACATCGATCGCCGATACGTCGGGAGGGTTGCAGAGCTGAAGGAGCAACAGCAAAAAAATAAGGACAAAAAAACGAAACAAAAAGGAAACCGGAAAGAGTGCACCATATCGTGCAGCCATCGCGCAACAAATGCATTTCGCACAATGTAATCAACGTAATAGGATACGCTGCCGTCGGTGCTGCCGCCGCCATCACCGCCGCCAAGGGTTGTGGCCTACCGACCGCCGATCTGGATGGTCTACCGAATCGTTGGAGACAGATTGCAGGAAATCCGGCCCGGTCCAGGTCGGGCTGTTGCTTTCGCTCGCTTTCGACGGGGCTAAAGTTCCCGTCGACCGCGCACAGGGACATTCGGCGAACGGCGAACGGTTTTTGCTGCCGTTGCAGGTCCGCCCGATGGTTCCGATTTCCGGTAATAGCTCCAGTCTTGCGCCGGTTTCGCCCATATCTCTTTCTGCACTACGGTTCTATAGCTACGGGAAGAGAAGCTGCAGATAAAACTGGAGCATAAAGAGAGAGACCGGCAGCGAGAGAAAGAGAGAGAGAGAACCGGCGCGAGACAGTGGCGTAAGCTGCCGACGCGGAAGAAGATGAAAATGCAACCGTGCATTCGATGCACATTGCACGAATAATAATATTATCGATATATTGGTTTCAATTTCTCATCCCTGGCCCTATCCTTGGCAGTCCTTCTCGTTCGATCTCTCTCTCTCTCTCTCTCTCTCTCTCCCTGTCTTCGCATCCCCGGTCTGCTGCTGCACCTTTATTTATGCCATTTTCGCTGTCTTGGCGTTTGCCACCGGATTTGCAGGATACGTTCCGGCTCGTTTTCTTATTTATTCCCTTGCGCTGCAGTAGTCCGTACGCTCGGCACGGCTCGTAAGCTGCACTTCCTTTGGCGAGTTTTGATTGACTGGCGCGTCCATAATACCGGAGCGTTGTAATTGGATTTCCCGACCCACACCCAGCCAGTCGCCGCCGCTGCTGGTCCGTCTGGTGTAGTGGCGTTGATCTCGGTGCTCGGAGCATCTTACGCAGCCTTCCTCGGGGAGGGATTTCGCGTGCCGAGCGGGGAAGCCGGGTTTGTGGCACACACGGCGATGCAAAACGAAATCCGCAGAACAACTTACCACCACCTGCACCCAGCTCGTTGTGGCCAACCACGAGGCTTACGAGGTTTTCGGGAGCTGACCCAATTCCGGCGTTGCATATGATTTACGGAGCGCTCTCTCTCTCTCTCTCTCTCGCTCGCTCTGCGCCGTTTAATGGACCGTAAGATTGCAGTCTGCAGTCGGCCGCAGATTGGTGAGTTTTCTAAGCCAGCTCAATGGCTCGTAACGCCAGATGTCCTTGATGCGCCCAGCCGGCCCGGGCGCTCGGGAATGGATTTAAATAATTTGTAGCCAAAACAAATGCGAAACGGGATGCGAAACGGGACGCGAGCCGAGCACGCCATAAAATGCAAAACCCAACTCGTCACCAAACCGTTGGCGACGTTCGTCCTGTAACCTGCGTGGCTGCGTTGTGTTTGTGGCGCATAAAACTCCGGAAAGCATAAAACGGTTATTGTTCTGTTTTTTTTGGTTTTCCTGTTGTTCATAATTATTTTTATCAAAAATAAAAACCGAAAAAAGAAAGACAAAGGAAACAGAGCGGCCCACCGCATCGCATCCCGGCACCGAATGAATATCTAAAATCCTGGAGCAAGGATCCTGCGGCTGCGGAGCTTAACGTCCGATAAACGAGATTAATGACGGCGAGCCGGAAGTGGAGTTTTGCATTAAAATAATTTATAGCGTCGGCCATTTCCACGCATTAAACCGGGATGCCGTGCTCTAAGTGCATAGTGGCCCGGCCACCGGGCGGCCGGTTGGAGAAAATTAAAATTAAAGAGCTTACCGTGGGACCATCGTGGGTTCGTCCAGCGTTCCGTCCAGCGCGTCAGGAGGAGGAAGCAGAATTTATCGTGCCGATTTTGTGACAAACTTTTGTCGAGCCCGTTCATCATGGCTAATGCTTGGCCCAAAATATGCTCCAACTCGCCCAGCCGGACGGTCGTATCCTTTCTTTTCAGTCCACTTTCGCTGCCCTCGGTGAATCATTCAGTCGCCATGCCAAGCGCTGGCGCATAAAAATGATCAAAACAATCACGAACGTTACGGATCGCCAATCAATCGCGCATCTGCATCGCATCCGTTTTTTTGTATAAAGGACGTAGGGCACACAAAAACGACGATATTCCTGCTCCTGTCCCCGTTTGGCCAACCAGTTGCATGTTCGGCCGGTGTAACATTAAACATGCAACACGCACAGCAAAAGGGACGCGCCGGAGCGAAACAGGAAGCGCGGCGTAGGGATAACGGTGGCAAGGAACAAAAAACAAAACGCCCTTTTAGGGGTCCGTCTGCGCCGGGCGTCGCACGCGTCATCTGCGAACGAGGATGATGAACTGCGTCAATCGATGCCCGAACAGGATACGCGAGTGTACGCGCGCGCGCGCCCGCGATTCCTTTTCGTCCTCCGTTCCCCGAGGGTCCTGTTGCTTGGCGGTGCACGCCTCCCGTTCCGTTATTCCGGATTCCCTTTCCTAGGTTGCTTTCTTCGTCGTTCGCTCCGCTTTCGTGCATCCTTCGCGAAGGCCGGGCGAAGGCCAGATGCGCCGCCAGGACCGGCTAACGGAAGCCAGCGAAAGTGCAGCATGCATTACGGTGCATCTTGCGACTTGGGTTTGCTGCCCCGAGTGATCTGCAGAGCGCGGGTCTGGGCGATAAGAACCGGGAACCGGGCTCGCTCTGATTGGAGATGATGGACAGGACGACAACACCTTCCGAGCCTGGCTGGCCGTTCCAGGTGCTACGGAGCACGCGTGGCCCGTGTTTGTTCGCAGCCAATGTGCTACTTCTACGGACAGCATATGGTTTACATTTACCGGTACGGTGATCTCCGATAAAAAGCAGGGGGCCCCGGAACTTATGCCGTTTTCTCAATACCATGGGTGAACTATTTCCCCGTGGTTTTTGAGGTCGTTCATTACATTCCCTTCCAAGTGTGTGTTGCTATATTTTGAATTCAGCCATTTTGGGCCTCCAACACGGCACACCCATGAATAAGTAATGGGTGTTCGCTTTCCACATTTGACGATGTGTTGATAGAACAATGCGGATCAACCCAGATTATGCTGCCAATTCGGTTATCTGTTTGCTGCGAGCTTGCGAAACGGCCCTCGGCCCGGCCCCGCTAATGTCGGAGAAATATGTAGCTACAATAAATAAACAAAAGTCAACCAACGCGCGCCAAACCCCGTGCTGTCGAAGGAATCCCTTTCGAATCCCGGGACCCGGGACTGAGTCCCTCTCCCGGCAAGGTGATCACGGGGACCCGGGATGCCAGATTTTGCACGCACAGAGCCCGTCAAACGTCGCCCGGCCGGCGTTTCCGGTGAACGTTGCACCAGGAAAAAGGGGTTGCCGTTGCCAGGAACCAGGACGGAATGGGTTTTTGGCCAACCAATTATTCCGTGACTGGCACTGGCAGGACATACACGCAATTCGAACGTCGTAGGGGCCCTTCCTGGTTTCGGAACCCTTTTTTGTGGAACCCTGGGGTTGTGTAGGGCCCGTCGCCGCCGCTGCCGTGGCCACTCGTTGGCGAGGTGATAAATAATATTTAATAATGGGCAGGGAAATTTGTCAATAAGATGCTTTGCACCCCGGCCGACCTTCCCCCGGTCCACGGAACAGCTGGTGCCGGCAAAGGGCTAACAACCGCGGGACACCATTGGGACGGGGATTGGATGCCACTGGAACGCATAGTTGGCAACTTTGCCAAAAATACTCCCGTTCCAGGGATGAGCATGGGTGAATGTGTCTGTTCTGAGACGCTAACTTGCAGGTGACGTTCGGTTTTGGCCGACGAGGTCTGCGCGTTTGGAGCAATAGACAGAGGGTGATCCGTTCAGGCGACGCATCGGCGTCTCTTACAGCGCAAAGCAAAATTAGGGAATCAAAATGAAATCAAATCACTATTCCGATTCTTCAACTTCCAAACGAGATATTCAAGGGGTTTAAGAGGAACCGATAAACCTGTGGCAGTTTTATCTAATTTAGTCCATAAAGTCATTTTGAGACGGGTACAAAAATGGCGTACATCGAAGGGTTTCAGTTTCAAGTCCATTAAATATTTAGGTTTTTTGGGGGCCAGAGTTCCACAGAGTTCCGGAGTTGGTCAGAGCATGTTGGAAAAGTGTAAGACTTCCAAGTTAAAGTTGTGAGTTCTGCCACACCAATCTAAAGAGGAATTTCAACAAAATGTAAATTCAAATTCATCAGTAAAAATATTATTATAGTCCTGGAGACATGTTACTCGGCGTTACATCCGTGACTTAAGCGAACTAAAACGAGACATTACACAAAACATTACATCCAGCTTACGTTCACCAGCAGTAACATCGGGGAACTTGGAACATTTGGTCCGCAAAGTGCAGAAGTTGGCAGCAACAGGAAGTTCAAGGACCAACACGCGTTTGATTCTTCAATTCGATATCAAGTAACGGTTCCGGTCCGCAGCACCCTGTGCTGACGCAACGACGATCGGAATGTTTCCAACTCGGCTTTCATCCGGAATCATGGTTCACCATCCCCCGGGCGGCGGCGCGTTACGTCCGGAATTAGACGTCGTCGCTCGAAAACATTTGCGTAGCCATCGAGCGACTGGAAAGAGATACTTCTTCTTCATTCGAGGAACCGATTACCCTACGGCACTGTTTGTGGAGCGAAACATTCCTTCGCCACCCCCGGTTGACTCGCCCGTAAATCGGCCGGAAGTAACGCCATCGGCCAAACGGAAAAGACGAACCTGAGGCGGATCCGTTAAACGTCGTCAGATTGTCTGCAGAAATTTAAAAGCAATTCTTCGTGGTGGAGCCGACGTCGATTCCGGAACCGAACAGTGTGTTCCGAATGTGCGTCGCTGGCGAAAAGTGGCGCACTTTTTCCGGGGGCGGCGGGACGGACGCCCATCCATCCGTCGTCGTCGTTGGCCATCAATCGACGCAACTCCATCCATCCACTCACCGGCAGTGTCCTGCTCGAGGCACGGGGCGCCGAAAGAGTCGGCTCTTAAATCATCACACCACCTTCGCCGGGCCGGGCCGAGCCTGGCCTCCGAGGAGCAATATAAAAAGGAATTGAAAACGACCGAAACGAATCCGGCGAGTCCTTGCGGGAGGACACATCGGCATCGATCGCTTAACAGACTCACCGGACTGGCGGCACTGGCACAAAATCCGGACTGTCCGGAGAGAGAGTGAGAGAGAGCTCCCGGAGGAATTTACACGCATACGATGCCGGTGCCGGGCGCTGGGAGTGTCGTTACCTCGACCGCAGCGCAATCACGGCCAGGATCGTCCTCGGATCGCCCGGGGGAGGGAAAGTCAGCAGGGATTTCCATCGGCGCTCGGGACGGGAGAAAAGTCTCGGCCGGCGCGACGCAACCTGGCAAATGGCGAATGTGTCATCGGCAGCCCCGTTTGTCGGTATTATTTACTGCCAATATGTTGACTGACGTATCGATTTCGGTGGCCACGCCGGAGCATTGTGATGCAGTGGTCCTGCTTTTTTATGCTGTGGGTTCACCGGGCCTTTTTTGCAATCCTTGAGTGCTTGTGTGGCCATGTGTGTTTCAAGTATGACAGTTGAATTGGATTAAAGAGCAGCCGGGAGTTGGTCGAGGTGCTTCATCTCCGACGCAATCGCCGATGAACTGCTTTTGGGACTGATCGTTTGATTGATTTCACGTCTGTGTGCGCTGTTTTTTACTTTTTCCAATTTACTTTAAGTGCTTGCAGAGGACAAATTTAAAGCCCTACGTTACAAACGGTCGGGTTTTTTCGGTGTTCCAATTTCGGTTCCAATTTCACAACTCTCTCGCTCGGCACTCGCCCGGAAGAGGTTTAAAAGGTCCAATCTTGTTCCGATGAAGCGGCCAACTCTGGATAGTATTCATCTATTCGATTCACATTTTATTCATTCGGCTTCGCAATAGATTAGAGAACCATTTCATTAGTGCCGTGCAGTGATCCCCAAAACGGCAGAACGCTATGGCCTGGGTGCTCTGTGGGTCTCTAGTTCCGATATTAAAAATAAAAATGCTCTCCAACTGGCTGGCAGCTTTAAAGTTGCCATTCAGGGGCGGTCAGCCGCACTGCAGCAGCCTGGTTCGCAATGGTACACGCATCGTACGCCAGAATCCGCATCACAGAGTCCGCCCGGCCCCGGGGCAGTTGGGCCGGGTTGTTTCTTAAACCAGCGACCAGCGTAGGGAAATTTCAAAATAAAAATAAAATCAAACCAGTTGCAGCACGAGGCAGACAGGACCCTGAGGCGGAGAGGACTAGAGAGGTGAGGCAGAAAAAATGCATGCGAGTGAGCCAAACAAACATCATTATCGTCCGGCGGTGGGTCTACGGCCAGTAGGGCCAGTGGCTGCATAAGGCGCGCCGTGAGGGCGAGAAGCTTGAAGTCCGGTGCCAATATGAGTTCTGGGATGCACTTTTTTCCCCAGTCACAGAAAATACAGTGCGTTCCACGGTTTGTCGACGCTTTTTCGAATAAAAACTCAGTTCTTCAATTTAATGGCTTCAATGTCTCGATTGAACACAAAAAAGGGGTGGAAAGGATATGTGGCAAACCTGTACCTAAAGTCGTAATGTATGAAAACTATGCGAATCTTGTGTCCATCCCTGTGTCCCTCGCTGCCTTGCGTTGTGGTGCTTCACCGCTCCGATGCACCGCTTCGTAAACCGTCAGCTCGCTCGGTGCTCCTGGACTGGCGATCGTGGGACTTTAATTGCGTTTGATCCTTGTCCGTGCCGTCGGTGTCCGTCCCCTGCTGCACCCTACGGAGCAACGTACGATGGCCGCTCCGTTTTGATGGAAGTCGTCGTCGCAATTCTCCAAGGATCAATTGAAAAGAGTACAATTTTAATCTAGTTCCAACATCCCGACCCCGGGAACCGGACCGGACCCCGACCTCGGAGAAGGTCGGCCAGCGTCTTGAGGGTTTTCGGGGAGGGTGGGAGGGCGAATCCTGACCCGTTCCCCTCGCTACGCAATGAGTGCCCTTTCGCCCGACTGACCCTTCCCTGGCCCTTAGCGATTGCTGCCGGGTGTTGCTGTGTGCCGTTCGTGAAATGTAAAATTGGTCCGACTTTCATGTGGCGCGTTGTGGGCCGCCGGGGCTACGCAGTACTCTCTGCCGCAGCGGTGATTGAAGAGTGGAGAATCGAAGAGAAGGGAAAATTAAAGCATTTCCACGAGTTGAGGCCCGAGTGTTACAGGTCGATTCGATGAAGGGGTTTTTCAGCCTCATTAATTGAAGAAGGTTTTGAAAATTCTGCTTCGACTAAATCTAGTTAGTTGAATAGGTCCACAGTTCTAGTCTAGTTAGTTGAACTGTGGATCTTTACAGTTATCCAATTCCGTTAAACGATCCGATTCTTATCATAGAGTTAAGAGTATTACTGATGCCTGGTAAATGCGTAGCTCATTCTAATTTAGACGGCGAATGACGTCAGGTTGAACCCTTACAGTGCATATTAACTTGAGTGCAAAACTTGTTGATGCTTAATACAGCTCTGTCCGTTCTAATAATAATGCATAAATGATTAAAAATGATTTGATTTTCCACAAGGATAGTACAAAGGAAGTGGTGCTTGTGCTAAAGGCTCTTTGTTTATATTCTCAACAGTGGAACTACGGGTCGACTTTGTTTCCCGTTCCAATTTATATTGACTCGTGTTGGCGTTTGGGACAAATGCCGTTTCGAGTGTATTCTCATCTAAATTATCTTGAGATTGTGACAACGAACTGATAGCGATTGTTTTCTCGCATTGGACAAACCAAAACGAACGCCTATAGGGTCTCTCTTTTTTCTTGACTTATCTAATTCAACTGTTCCAAACTATTGTGATTGAGAAGCATTAGTTAGCGTTGTATTGGAGTAGTTATTGTTCCTGAACCATTCCACGGTAACGTGACATAGACATAAATGAATAAAAAAAACAAATAGAAACAAACGTAACAAACTACGGTGCAACCTGTGCCGATGAGTGTGTAAAACATAATTTATTCACGAGCCACGAGTCAGTTCATCAGCTGGCCACTTGTTATGCTTTGGCGGTACGATTACGAGCGCATGATTTTAAGTAATTTTGGTTCGCTTTTTTGTCGTCTTCCTCTTCGTCGTCGTCCTTCGTGGCACGTGTTCTTGGCCGGAGAGAGAGAGAGAGAGCGAAAAACACGCCGTAAATTCCGTTCCGCATTCCGTATGCATTGGGTTCCGGGGCGCTGTTTTATTGCATTTAAATTTTCACTCGCGCCTCGGTAACCATAATTTTTAATTCAACAACAAACGTTGATTACACCAAATGAACTCGGTCTGGCCGGTCGGCGGTCGCCTGGCCTGGCGGTCTAGGTGTGAAGCTGAGGGTACCACCCCAAGCTCGAGCCGGTTTGTTTTTTGGGACGTTTTTTTTCGGGATGTTTTTCTTCCTTGCCACGTTGCCCTGCCCAAAAAACGGCTGCCTTCATTCGGAGCACCAGCCGGGGGCCCGATAAAGAAAGCCGAAGTAAAAGGCTCTCCAAAGTAATGAAACTGATAATTCTAATACTCATTACGCGGAGACCGGCCCGAGGGTGTCGGGATCGAACCGCGCCTTCGGGTACGCGTAATGTCATGAGGCCTCGTGCTTGCTTGCGTGCGTGCGTACGTACACCGGTGGCGGCCACTCCTCCGCAGGACCTCCGGTGTGGCGCCCTTAATTATGGCGCATAAAACACATGGCACTGGGAATAACATTAACTCGGCGGTCCCTCGGCGGAATCGGTCCAGTGACTTACTGCACCGCGGAGGTGCCTCAATCTCTCTCTCTCTCTCTCTCTCTCCACCCCTGAAAACGACCTCCGTCACATCCTGCACCGTGGTGGGCCCTCGAAAGTTATTGAAATTTTCGCTTTTCCCGACCGGGCCCCGGAGCGGGGTCGAATGTTATTTCACATCCCGCTTCAACCGGTGGGTCCTGCAGGTCCTTTTCGGGTCGCCCCGTCGCGTCGCTCGGGCACGTGGCCACCGGGGTGGGGATCACCCGGGGGGGGTCAGTAGCCCGGCGCCCCGGAAGTCATGTTTGACTTTTTATCTACCAGCCCGCTACTTAAACCTGTTCACTTCCGCCGTCCGCCTTCCGGTTCGTGGGTCGAAGAAAGTGGACAACATAACACCCTTCCCAAAAAAATAACAGAACAGCACGAAGAATTCGTCAACCAAGACGCAACGCCCGCGGGGCACGAGCCCGATACAGGCCCGAGTTGGCGTGTGGCTGTCGATTTCCAGCGGCTCGGAGTGGTCCGGAAGTGGTCCAGCACCCCGTCCGCTCGCCGGAACTTGCAACGAATAAATATTTAATGAGCAGGATTTTGTTTTTGCATAATAAATAAATAAACAAGGTGTGTGGCTTCGGCCTTTGTTGGTCGTGGTGGCGGCCCCGTTTTGCCCAGCTGCGGTCGGCGGCCCCGAACTGCGTATGGGGTTTTCGGTTTGGTCGAAAATTTTGGGTAGAGATTTTTGACTTCCTCCCGTTTTTTGGGCGCATTAATCCGTGTCGAAGTGCAGCGGGCGCATTAAGACAACGCGAGGGAGCGAGTGAGACACCGTTTTGTTGTCGGCAATGTTGTAGTAATAATTCAATCTCCAAATTTGACGCTGGCAATGTGGTTCTTTAATATTGTCAGCACCCTTAGCCGTAATACCCCAATCGGCCCGAGCGACGTCTCTAATATAGAGACTCCGATTGCGTTACTGGGCAGAATTATCATAACGCGCACTATAAAAATAGGGCGTCTATAAAAGATTGAGTGTACTATAAACTTCCTGCATTGCCAGTTGCATAGCCCCGGGGACTGGGATGACTCATGGCAGTGGCCGACCGGCTCCGCCTAGGGCTGCTGCTGTTTATGCTAGCAACGGCCACATAATCCCCCTGCCGGGGCCGAAGGCTTCTCGAGTCGCGGCTGGCGTGCGTTCTGGCCAAGCAAAAACAAGGCCCTGGAGGGGCCTCCTGAGAAGAAAGTGCTGGGGGTCCAACTTTTTTTTTTCGGCTCTGTTTATTTGTTTGTTTTGGTGTCACTCACCCATCTCACAACATTATGCATAGCTTAAGGTGCAATTTTCCTTCCGGAAAAATGGGCTTTGCTTTAGATTTTATTTATCGATTCGGCCATGTTTGAAGAGTCCGTAGATCCTTTTCGGACGGGAGAATGTTTGTTTGAAGCCTGTGTGTCGGGGGTTTAATCTGAAGCCCGGTGGAACCATGAGAAGTGTCACTTACGATGTTTTCTCAGGCCCAACCGCAAGCCGTCAGTCGGCAGTAAAACACGACATGAAGTAGTGCCACCATTAGCGCGCGCGTCATGTGCGCGTCCCAGTCGGGCATAAAGTCCTGCCTGTGTTCCCACATTCCGTTACAGTTTGCGTGGCTTCGGTCCAGCGTAATTGGCTTCCACATTCCCAGTTCCTCGCCATTGCGTGCGACGACCAGCTGTTCCACGAGGGACATCGGCGTGTTCGGCGGGCCCTAGGACCTCGAACTCGAACGGCCGCCGGTGTGCGTTATTAGTTATTAGCCCGGGCGAAACCTGACGCCGGCATAACATCTGGCCACACCACACGGAGATCGATCGACGTGCCAGGTCAGAGGCCTCCGTAGCTCCGAACTGCAACACTGCACCCGAAAACGAGCTTGCACATTTCCCTTTTTTGCTTGGCCGTGAAATTACGCATCAGGCGAGCGGCGGAACCGGAACGTAGGGAACCGCCGCCAGATTGGACAATAAAATGGATGGTTTACCGACATTCGATAATTGTTGTGGTTAACGATGGCGACGGAATTGAAGTCGGGACTGTTGGCCACTATTTTTTTTGGAAACATATCCTGAATGGGTGGGAAAAGTTCTGGTGGTGGTTCCATTTTTTCAGTCTCGAGCGAATTCTGCATCCAGATCCGGTTGATGTAGGCAATGGTTCGGCGGAATTCGGTAGCATCGTCCGGACGGGTCAAGGACCTTTCCGGGCGGCTCCTGGCTGACCAGATGGATGACCCTTGACGGCAGTTTACGAACCATGGACAGGGATGACGGCTAGACCAGAACCGATCCTGACAGATGATTCATGTCCTGCGCGACGCAACGGGAACAGGGGGTCGGGATACAAACGGGCGAGATAACCAAAATATTTGGCCTCTGCATCGAATGAAGCGAAACGGAGCCGCCGGAGGGTGCGAACGGACCCTTCCGACCACGGACGGACGGAGTCTGGCGTGGCCAGATGCAACAGCTCCCGATGGCTGCGAGTCCCATGAGAGTTCCGCCACCCCTTCGGCCACAGGCTGGTGACGTAAGTGCCTCGCCGGTTTGCTGTTATTCTACACCAACGGGAACGGCTTTTCCCACTTCACTCGGGTGCAGCATTATGCAAACGGGGCCACGGACCAGCTGATGGATGGTACGCTCCGGGTGCTCCAGGATCGCGATCGTCGGCAACAGCTGCAAGTGGCAGGGACGCCCAGTCGAACCGTCTTTGCACAACGGGATCAGGGATCGGACGTCTTGTGAGAGATCAGAAGATCCGAGCCGCGTATCAGGTTACGGTTTAACTGTTCCGGCCTGACTGTTCCGCCAGCAACTCGTTGAGCAGCACCTTTCGGTGGCACGCGAAACGAGGGAGCAGATGGGCCGAGAGGGCACCGAGACGCTCGAGGACATCAACTTAAGCGCACGCCCCGGACAAGAATCGTATGGGAAATATGAACACATTTCTTCCGCCAGTTTCTTCAAATGCTTCCGGGGAATCCGGATCTACATTCGATGCCGATCGATTGTGCAATCCATAATGCGTTCCTCACACTTCGGCCATCCTTTCTGCCCGATGTGGGCCCGCCCCGGCTGTGTTGACGACAAGTCGAAACCGAATCGAAACGAGAGTTCGATAATGATCGAAGGAGACGTTCGTGCGCGTGACAATGAGACCCTTCGGTTGCGGTCTCTGCCTCGGGTTCCTGTGTTGTGCCCTACAGATTTGGCACGCACCCCGTGGACGTGTGCCACGCGGCCCGAATCTCGGTGGCAGGATGTGTGCGCGGACCAGAGGTCCTACCGAGAACCCTACTTGCCAGATGCAGCCCGCAGTCAGCTGCCATCCTTTGGCCGGGGACGAGTTACGGAACCGACCAGAAAAAAAGAGACAGTACTCTACCCGGTAGACAGAGAGAGAGAAAGAGAGAGGTTTCGTGGGGTTCTGTTATTAATGAAAATCTATTAGGATGTGTAATTATGTAAATATGCCGACTCGTGTAACGCAACACCGACGACGAGGACGACCCTTTCGTTCGGTGCCCGTTATTCCTGTGCGACACCGATGTTGCCTTTTAATGTCCTCTCGTGCCGAGCACCACTTTGCCAGGGGTGTTAGAGAGGACACACAGGGCTAACCTGGTCCGGCGAAGGGC
This sequence comes from Anopheles bellator, assembly GCF_943735745.2. Classification (NCBI taxonomy): domain Eukaryota; kingdom Metazoa; phylum Arthropoda; class Insecta; order Diptera; family Culicidae; genus Anopheles; species Anopheles bellator. The sequence goes on along the minus strand of NC_071285.1, from coordinate 48,623,189 downwards.
TGGAATGCGTTCGGGATTAGCCGAAATATTGGTGCCGCTTTCTTTAACGGGCACCACATCCACCAGGGCCAACACGCTTCCGCATGAAGGATGCCTTCTGCGCGTCGGTTCCGTTGTCTGTCGCCCTCCTGAGTCCACCCAAAAAAAAAAGCTTCTCCCAGCTCAGGCTATGGAAATATTGATCTCCGTTTCCCGGCGGCCCCCCGGGCTGTAGTTGTTTTCCTTTCAACGAAGAGGTTTTATTTTCCGCATTCCTGTCTCCGGGACCGGGACCGGGACCAGCAAACTAACGGGGCTTGGCAGGAATGAATAATGTGATCAATTAAGTTATTACTCTGATTGGAAACCGGCCGTCGGGAGAGGCTAGGCGGCAGAGTTGAACCACCGGCCACGGCCAAGGGTTACGATTAGTTGGGAAAAGAAAAGTGTGTTTAATTTAAGAGGTGCTCCGCAGGGGGTCTGGCTGGCTGGCTGGCTGGTGGAACCAGGCAGATACGTGGCATAATTGATGGTGATGTATCAATCATGGTGGCAACTAACGCCCTCGTGTGGCTGCGTGTGGTGTGGCTGGGGTATCACCTCGATGCTGTTGACACTGGAAGGGTTCCGTGTTGGGCAAGGATCGGCACGATTAGATGAAGCATTGGATAGTATTCGCCCAGTACTGCAAACCCAAAATTACCAACAGTTTGTTGCCAAACTTTTTCAAAATGCTTGTTCTTGATCTAATACTTGAATTAATAATTTTGTGCTAAGATGTGCTGTTTAAGTACAAATGTTATTACTTGGTTACTTTGCTTCGTGAATAAGTCGCTGTAAGAGTCGTCAGTTCAGTCCCAAAAAGTGAATATTTAGTTACCAGTATTAAAGTTGTCATCTAACCAATTGGGTTTTTTGGGAAAATAGCTGTATACCTTCGTTTGGAACCATTCGTTTAAGATGTTGAATGTTGGCTTCAGTTTTTAGAGTAAATCAAAATAGATGTTTGAAGTTTGAAGTTTTCTGTTTTTCCCATCTAATTCTTTTGTTTCGTTCGATACTATTAAAGCAAGAGTACAGTAGATTTAGTTATAAGAACGTGATTTATTATTTGGTTTGAAAATCAAAATGCAGAATAAAGGACGAGAAACGCGCGAAGAAGAACTCAAAAGTCGTTGGTCTGTTTCTCATCTTGTAAGATGTCAAAAACGTTAGAATATGGTTAGTAAACGTATAGTAAACATCTCAACTACAATTGTTCTGCAATCTGCCAAAAATATGCAACGCAAGCTTCAATAAGAAGGAATAGAAGTCCCGTCTGTGCATATCGTCCGATGTAGTTCATAAGATTTAGGCAAATCTTGCCAACTTTTCGCCATTCGGTAAATTTGAAAAAGGATAGTATTTTACCATCGACATCGGATTTGAAACCTCTTTAGTTCTTAGAAAGGGTGCTCTGTGGGCATTGATGTGACCCTGCATAAGCAAAACAATTTGGACCAAAATAATACCCGAAGATTGCAGAAAAGACCGCACGATAAAAGCTCGCCAAATACACTAAATACAATTCACACAACTTTATGGATGTTTTGAAGTGGTTTTAGATCTTCGTATTTCGTAAAATCTTGTAATGAATTTGATTCAAAAGAAACGTTGAATTAATCTCGGTAAAACTGGAACTTGGGCAAAGAAATATTCGTTTTCATTATTATTTAGCATCTTCACAAGGGACGCGAAATTCGCATTTTGGCCGGCGTATTGCGGCTTTCTGCTGCATTTTCATAAATATGTTGATGCATTGCCCACACCGTTGAGCGAAGCACTTATTCATCCATCTAATTACGGGATTTCAAAAAAGCATTTAGCTGTTTTTTCCCGATCCGCCCATCTGACCAAACCACTGACCATGCCCTCTATTCCTTGCTCCTTCGTACCGTACCACGCGTGTCCAGCCCGGACCGATGAAGCCATTTGCCATATTGCCGTTGCCGCACTGGTCCAGCATAAAATATAGTGCCAAAGGTCGTTAAAATATTTTCCCATCCACTCCCGTTCGTGTTGTCCGTGCCTCCATCTCCCCGCTGACCGATGGCCCCGGTGAGAGTGGTCGGAGGGTGCGTTTGATTCGGACACTTTGATGCCGGCCAAGGACCGGCGAAAGATTGAGATGTCCTGCCTGGGGCCTCGCAAAACGAGTGGCCCACGCCTGCGCGTCCTGGTTTGCATAAATGGTGTTTTGGCCGGTCCTCGGCCGGAGCGCGGTCAATTGCGTGCCGGTCTTCTTCGCCGGTCGGTGGTTTTTCGGTGAAAAGTAATTCAACACATGGCTGAATTTTTATGAGTTTCCACCACCAGCGGCACCGTCCGGCGCTGGTCCGATCGTACGGATGGTCGGCCGCCGGAAAATGCATTCGACCACCACGACCACCGAGGGTTCGTCGGCATGTCCTTCGCCGTCCGGCCAGTTGTGTGCCGCACGCATCATTGCGCCGTGTCCGCTGGGGGTTCCACCGTTGGTGATACGGACGGTGGCAGGCAGGCAGGCAGGCAGGGAGCGCAGCAAAAAAAAAACGGATCGTGAAACGTGTTAGTACGGTGGGGAATTAGATGTACCTTTTTATGACAACTTAATGGTATGCTGGCCGTGGGTTGCCGGGGAGCGAGCGAGAGAGAATTACAGCATCTCTCTGTCTCTCGCTCGCTAGGGTCACCGTCACGGCGATCAATCGGGCGCGGCGAACGCCGGCGATTCCCGGAGTTCCCCGGTCCGGATTAATAGGATTGGAAAATGTGACTAAAATGGACAATATTTTACCACAATTCCACAAACGGGCGCCGGGACAGGGCCGGGGACAGGGATTGAGCATGAAATTGCCGGGATGGACGGTGGCCATCAATTTACGATGGTAATTTCGACGGCGACGGAACCGAGGCTGACCAAGGAGGCTGACCCTTCGCGCGACCGCCGGGAGGATGCGGCGTCCTTCGTCCTTCGTTACAGCTGCCCGCGGTGCCGGCGATACGTGCCCATCACTTGTACGCCGCCGCCGGTGAATTTATAGAAATTTTATGATAATTCTAAAAACAAGCGGCTCAGTCCTTTTTTGCAAGGCTAATGAAAAGGCGTGCCTCGGGTTGGGCGGTCCAAAATCTTGGGTGTACACGAAAGTGTTGACGAGTTTTTTATTTCTTTCACGGTGAGTGGCGTATCGTTTTTATTAGAAGACACCTTCCGTCAAGTACCTTGTTACTCTCATTAGCCACAATCTGCGGTAATGTTCATTTCATAATAAGGCGACTTCTCGTGGAAAACTTTGAGCTATTCGGCAACAACACTTTGGCGGCCTTTTTTTCCATCGTAAAAATCAGTAGAAGTCAAGTCGAGTAAACTGTGAGAACTGTGGAACCAGACAGCTGGAAGCCCGGTCTTGGTATCGAATCTTTACAGCCAATGGATATCGTTTTATTATCCGTCGCCAAAGACTGGTTTCTTGGTTAACGGTTTTTAGTATTCCATTCCGAAGCCGAATAGTAGAGCTCAAAATTAAGTACTACTTGAGTTGATAATTACAAACTCATGTACTTTAACGCTTGTCTACAGATCTCGTCAAGTCTTAAAAACTAATAAATTATTGAAACGAAACAAACGTTGTTGGATGCGTCGTTGTTGAATGACGTAATCCACATCAAGGCTGGACGCGTGCCGTCTGTGCGTGCCTTCATTGGCATTGGCCCCAGACTGCCACCCAAGTTTTATTGATTCTATAAAGCGCGCGGTAATAAAGCCATAATGTGTGTGCATGTACACATACGGTTTGTTCGTACGGAACTGTAACCAGAAACACTTGTCCGTGAAACAAGTTGCAAACACCTCACAAGCGAGTGCTTGTAAATTTGTAACCTCAACGATTGTTGCTCTATGTACTACCCAAAGAAAGTTTACTTTAAAAGAAATTGCTTAATCTCCCTCTTTAATATATCCTGCGATAAGACGGCCATTCGCACCTGTGAGTCGATCTCATTCGGAGTGTCGCTTATCACATCGACAGCGACACCAAAATGGGTAATATTTCCCAAACCTTCCCCAAAATCTGTCCATGACGATCTGCGGGACGTATGTGTTCAAGGGCCCCCAGAAAAGTTGCCGGCCCAAGTGCACACTCCACTTTTTACGGCAGCCGGAAAATGACGGAAAAAGGTGTAATGGTGTCCCTCCGAGCACACCGAGGGCGTGGACGAGGCCGCCGCTTCCATCGGCTATCGCTCATCTGAAGTACATCGACCGAAACTGTTCGGTCACCGGCGCAGGACATCTGCAGGGCCACCTGCAGATCTCGGCCCTGTCCATGGCCGATCGGTGTGGCCTGGCCCCCGAGTGTGATAAATTAAAAACCTGCCAAACACAAATCAAGAGTACGCCCCGGCCGGCGGCCGGGAAGCAACCGAAGAGACCACTCCGACGACGGGGTCACACTATCACGGGCCCGGGCTTTCATTTGCTGGTGCTGCGGCACCGGAACCAGGAAGTACTTTGGTCTGTCACCCCGGCAAACTTCGGATTGGCAACCAGCACGAGACATAATATATGATATTTTGGGTTTTCTTTTGCCCGTGCTCAAACGTGTTAAATATTGTTACATCACAGCTTACAACTACGGACCGTCCCACTCGGGACTCGGGACACTTTGACCCGGTCGGTCGGTCGCAAGCAACAGCAAGCAACTCAGCAGCGGAGCACAGCATCGGTCTCGGTAATATCGGGTGTGATTAATGATTCTGCACAATTCACCACTCTCTGCTCTCTCGCTCTCTCTCTCTCTCTCCAGGGGGATCACTCATTCACGAGTCGTGAGCCGTGTTACGTACTTACGGCAGCGTGACTCCGTGTCTCGGCTCCCGGAAGCGAGGACGCGCCGCGTTTGGATTGTGTTTATTAAAAATTATACATGATTAATAGTGCCGAGCGCTGGCAGCGGGAAGTTTTCCATACGCAGGGCCCCGGATTCAGCCATCCATCTCGGTGCTCAACTAAATACCTACTTCTGCGCGGTCCTCGCATAAAAGGTCCTTTTTTCCACGGCTGCCATATTACGCGGCGCTGCGACGTCGTTCACTACCGCCACTGATTACGGACTATCGCGCTCGGTGCGCTGCCCTAGTGCTGCTGCTTGATTCCTAGTCCTGCGCTGAGTCCAGCAGAGCGTCCACCCCACACTGAGATGTGTATCCCTTTGGCTGCGCTCCGCGAATGATACGATATTTCCGGAAAAGCACTTCCGGAAGCGTCACACAATGCGCTGTGATACATTTTTTTCCCCTCTCTCGCGGCCGCGACGAACCAATAGAGACCTCGGGCTACCCGCGCTCGCCCCTGCGAACGGCGAAGGAAGTAATGGATCTTGATCTTGATGTTCCCCGGCCATATGTGGGGCAGGCATCCCCAAGAGTCTGGGCCACATGATGGGCGCCACATTTCCACCGCCGTTGTTTGCGGGCTTTTGATTGATGTCCCTTTTTTGAGTCCTCAGGATGCCCCTGTGTGTCGGAAGAAAACCCTTCCCTCGATAATTCGATGCGCCCTCGATCGCTCGGTGGTGGCCCAGAGGGGGTGGCCGGTATGTTGCATGCCCGATGGGGGGGAGAGTTTTGAGTCATCCATAAAGTGTCACCCGCGATCCGTGGGAGGTTCCGACGCGTAATGCTTGCGCCACGCCAACGGGCAGCGGGCAAATGACGGGCAAGTTTACTTCCGGCACTTCTACTGCTTCTTCTTCTTCTTTCGCTGAGAGCACCGGAGGCCGTGGGTCGGAGATTATAAATGGCAATAAAATCTAATCCCGAACGGAGTGGCCCGTGCATTGTGTCCGCTCCGGGAGATGTGTGACAGATTTTCCCGTTCCCGTGTGAATGCAGTCAGTCAGGAGCACCGAAGCGTCTGAGCAATTCCGTTGAGTGGAGTAACTGAGCTGAGCGGCGGTTTCTAGCACTCGGTAGTGCAAGTAATCCAATACAGGGTCCTAGGGAAACCTAGCGACTCTTCAAGCACTAGTTTTGTGTACGAACAGTTCGAATGGCCGCGAAATGGTTGACTTTAATCACGTCAGGCTAACTTTAGGTTTTCCTCCGAGGTTCAAATTCGAAGAAGTTGGGACAGTTTGGCCATTCATCAGTGTTATGTCTAGAAGGTGCAACCAAGCTTATCATTAGTTTGACTTTGTGGAAACTCCTCTTAAATTTCGATGTTTCGAAGAATGTTCGATGTTCGCTAACTGAATTTCAATTCCGATTTAGCTAATATGTTTGTAATTGCTACTTAAGCCTAATCAATAGTTTAACGCTATATTTTAAGCTTTTTATTAAAGATATGCGCTCAAATAAATAAAGAATATATATAGGGAACTACTGAAAAGTAGAAAAAGAATTAAATAAAAATAAAACAAAATAAAATAAAATTAGAGATAAAGTAGGGCTTGGATTATCTGATGAAAACATTAATAGAATGAATCGGATGAAAATATTTTCAGTGAATAAGTAAAATGACGAAACTCTACGATGATGCAAAACTAAATATGATTACAGTGTTAACGTGTTTGGTATTGTTCCGATAAAATAAGGACGATTTAGCCACGTTTTTGATTTAAAAAAAAAATTGAACGAAATAAAGTTTGCTAACAAAGCATAAACTTCCCGTGTTTAAGGAACTTAAACACAAATAATAATTGCTCATACTATTGATTAACAATTCTTACTAAACTAAGGCTATAAATATTTTAGAAGGTTGTTTCGTGCTTTTGTTTGATATTTTCCTTTGACTTTCACGCGAAATAATAACAGAGAAATTGATTAAAGCCTAATGAAAGTCAGCAGAAAATGGCTTTTAATTTGAGTTTGTGAGCTATGTTAAATTAAAAGAGGCAAACAGCGTTCTTATTATTTTGGACTGAAAAAGCCTGCATCTGAAGCGTGGCAGAAAGTCTGCTGCAGGACGCTATTCTGAAAGAAGTTGATTGAATCCAAAATCATTGCAGCGATCATTCGAAACAATGTCAAGGTAAACCGGTAAGAGTCATTTCTAATTGGGGCGGACGCTTCACTGGAGTTTAATTCGGACAAGCTTTAACTTTCGACAATCGGCCGAAGCGTTTTATGTAAATGTGTGCGGAACGATTGTCCGCACCACAATCTGGGGCCACTCTTCGGGGGAGCGGATCATTTTTCAAATGCACACCCAAAGCGAAGGTGATTTGAGGCGAACGTCGATCGATCGAGCCGGGCCGGAGGTGGTTTGACACAAAGGTGTTGTTTAATGTTTTCCACCGGCAACCGGAATGACGGTGGGCCCGAACCCGGAAGTGGGCCCATTCGCCGGTCGTCCTCGGCTCGGAAGCCGTTCGAAGCGGCTGTGCGGGGTGCGGAGGTGCGTGCAAATTTATGTAAATGTAACCAATTGCGTCTGAATGCGTAATTTAATCTGGCATCCCGGAGCGTGCATGTGGATGTGTTTTAAAAGAGAGAGAGACACAACGGGCCACCGAACGAGGTTAAAGGGCGCCGGGTGCACGACAGGACCTCTCTCGATGAGTTCGAAAACGGGCAAATGAAGAGGGTGAATTCATTTAGTGCGGTGACAATCGACCACCGAGCGGCAGATTTTGGGGATGGCCACTCGGCAGGAAGATGCATGGCCCCGCCGATGCCAATTGAAACCCGATCCTGCCCGATCGGGCTCCCCGTGTCGCGATTCGTCGCAAGTTGGTTGGTTGGTTTTCATCAAAAATATTTGACGGAACTGTTTCAGCTCGGCCCCTACGACACAGGTATCGGCATTGTTTTAACGCCCCTTCGGATCATTCAGACCTTCGGCAATCGCCCGGCAATGGACAAGCCAAACAGAACGCGCACGATGTGCAATGTAATGGCAAACACGCTCCCCATCTGGTCTGGGTGCACGGGGCGGTGACGTCACCGAGTGCGAGCAAACATCGCACCCCGACAAATGGGACATGTAGCCACTTGAGTGGACCCCATCGGAACTGATGATGTTTGCTTTGCGAGCCGCACACTACAACGGGCGACCTATAAAACCGGCCGGAGCGAAGATTCCTATCAGTTCCGATACTCTCCGCCGGTCTGCGTATCCAATCCAGTTCCCAGCCTGACGATCTGACGATGGTTCTCGGTGGGTATTAATTTCTACCGTTTATACTTTTGTCCCTCGGCCCACCAGTAACCTTGACCATCTCGCCCCAGCAGTGTTGGGCTTCAGCCTACTGGCCACGCTGCTGGCCAGCTCGGCCGACACCGTTCTGGAGTGTCCGGCCGACTCGGTGACCCCCGGTACGGTGCATTTGGCCCACCCGACGGACTGTCAACGGTACTTCACGTGCGTCGGAGCACGGAAGCTTGAGCAGCGCTGCCCGGCCGGGTTCGAGTGGAACGTGCTCGAGTCGTCCTGTGACCGGCCGGAGTTGGCCAAGTGTTCCTCGGCTGGCGGTCCTCGGCTGGCGAAGGATCGGCGACCGGGTGGCGATCTGGTCAGCAAGTGTCCGGCCCAGTTAACCCGCTGCCCACTGGACGCGGACCCGGCGAAGGAGGTGATCTTCTTGCCGCACCGGGACTGCCGCAAGTTCTACGCCTGCGTCTCGACGGTGCCGACGGAGTTGAGTTGCCCGAAGCGGCTGTACTGGAATCAGGAGTCTTGTCGGTGCGAATACGAACGGCCGGACGGGAAGGAGTGTGACCAGGACGGTGGGGGTCGCGTTCGGGTGCGCCGATCGGACGATGACGGTACCACAACGACCGAGACACCGCTTCAGTCGGGTGCCAACCTTCGATCCTTTTCTTCCGTGGCGATCCTACTCGGAACGCTGCTGTTAAATCTGGATTTCTGAGAGCGACCGCATGGAACTTCTCCAAGTGCTTTGCACGAATTTACGGAAGACCTTGAGTTGGAGGTGTGATCAGAAAAAAAGGACTGTAATTTGATATAGAATAAAAAAAAACGGGTGTTAATGTAAGAAGCAGCTTTCTAAAACACGAACAAACCTTCGATAAGTCATGTCCAATAGTCCGCGTGGCCCAAATGGGCTTAATTTTTACGCCGCCTAACGCAAGCACGTATCCCAACATTCTTAATGGTCCACCTTCGGGCACGAATTTTTACGGTACGGTCAGGTTTTTTGCTCGGCTCCCACGGTGATCCGGAAGAAACTGGGCCAACTGTCCGGCTGTAAGGCCGCGCCATGTAAGCAAAACATTCCGCTGCGCCGCGACAACAAAAAGTAAACACAAGTTAACACGCCAATTGAGAGACTCGCTGTTGTTGATAAATAAATGCCAGGCATTGTTGGGTTGCTATCTTAATGGTCGGCCACGCGAAAGTATGTCACTTGGCGCTGGGTTGTATACGCAGATTGAACCGCGGGCCGTTACAATGTCGAACGTGAAGGTTTAGACTAGGCTCAGGTGGAGAGACACAACAGCGGGAGAATAATCAGGAAGGGCTCCAGAGGCTGAAATGGACTTTAGAATCAGTCCACCGGCCCCGGTATCGACAAGTGCGGTCCATCGTGGGACCATTCGGAATGTTTTGGATCGAGAAGGCACGTCCACCGGTCCGTACGCCGCGAGACCTGCCGACAGTGAGAGTGATAAGGCGTCCACGGTACCGCCACCAGTTCGTGTCTGTCCAGCGGTCAGAACTGGGCGTGTGGCCACCTAGGGCTAGTGGTGCGTGAGGGTGGGGCGACATATAAAACGATGGCTCCCCTCGGGACGGGATAGCATTTCAGTTCCACACACCCGAGACGTCGCTTCAACCAAACAAAACACACGAAGGAAGGACACAAGGACAAGAGCCCGGACACCTGAGTCGAACGAGGTGCCGATCCCTTCAATCAAGTCCTACAAGTGCGCTGATCTCGGAGCCATGCAGTGGAAGATGCAAGTCGTGATCCTTCTGGCGGCAACGATCACGTTGTCGGTGGCTGCTCCGCGGCGTGTCCATACCGGAGTGAGTCCGGGGCCGAAGACGACACCGAGCCCTACGACGGCCGAAGCAGCTGACGAGGAGTCAGAAGTCACCGTAGACGACCGAGAGACGCACGCGGACGAAGAAACGAAGGCTGCCGACGACTTGGACACCGTGGCCGGCGACAAGGATGAAGCGGAGCCTGTTGCCGTCGCACAGCCCGAGCCAGAAGCGGACGCAGTGTCCGCCGAGCCGGCACAAGAGGAAGACGACGAGACCGTGGTCGAGGAAGTGAAAACCACGTCCTCGCGCCCGGAAGTGCGAGTGAAGGCAACGAAAGTGAAGCAAAACGCGGTGCCCAAGATGGTGGCCGAAAAGGATGACCACGAGATGGTCGAGACGGAGAAAACGGGGGAGAGTGAACCGAAGGGGGCGGTGCTCGCCCAGATGCGGGCGGTGGAAGAGAAGGAGGAAAAACAGGACCCGGAGGCGGTCACCTCGAGCGCTGAGGCGGACGAAGCGGTGCGGGACGGGAAATCGGTTCCGGAAGACATGAAGGCCATTTTGGGACTGTTGAAATCGCTCTGCCAGAAGGTGGCCGCTTTCGTGGGGCAACCGGTGTCCGGTGAGCAACAAGGTCTGTCGAAGCAGTAATAGCCCCTGCCATTCCCACTCCCTGCCTTTCCTGAGCATCCTCAATCCCTCGTCCGTATAAATCCGCTCCGAGCTCCGTTCCTCGCAGTCCTTAGCGGTAACGGTCCCCAGAAGTCTCTAGTCGTTAAGTAGCCACTGCGGAGTTGGGTTCCCATTGAGTTTGGGCCTTAGGCGGACAAACGAATGCTAATAAAGATACTGTCCGCTGAATCCGAGCCGGAGCTGGCGGTTAGGACAGAAAAATTTAAAACACTTTTTCCACGACGGCTCTGGGGCTCGCTCGGTGCAACACGTTCCGGCTCGGGTTGCATAAGATTCGGTTATGAAATCGGACCAACAAGCATTATGTGCACCGCCGGTGGTTCCCGCGAAGGGCGCATAGTCACGTTCGACACACGGCTGCCGTGCAGAGCCGTGCGGTAAACACGTCGCACATCGCACAGTTTTATCGCCTAGATTCCGGATCACTAAAGCAGATCCCAAGAGCACCGAAACAAGGGCTAGGTTCCAATCTATATTAAAGATGCCACTTTCGCGCGGGTCGGCACAACTGTTCGTAATTGGCAGCCAGTTGCGCCGCTAATCGTTCCCCGAAATCCCGAGTCCGGGCGATTTGGCCCCTCATCAGCGCCAACAGGCGCCTTCAAGAATCAACAACACTCCGAGCGAACGGCGCGAACGAAGACGAAAAGCAGACCCACCGGTCGGCACGTGGCACAGCCCAATTAGTCACCCGTATCGACGGGCCAGGGCCGGCCCGAAACCGCAACCATTAAATCAAACCACCGTAATCGACTCCGAAGCGACGAACTTCTTTATCGCGCCTTCCGCGTGTCTCTGAAGGCGCAGGAATCGCGCGAAAGCCCGCGGGTTCGGGTTCACGCCACATAAAATTCCCATCGCCAAGCGGTGGCGCATCCTTACGGGTGAGTTGCCGCCAGGGCGGGAAATCCATTCGAAATAATTGTTTCCACAAATAATCCTTCGCCTCCGTCTGTTTCCCGCTGGATGCGGTGGCGTCTCCCCGATGCGTACCCGGTGTCTCCCTTTCGGAAAGATTATTCTTAAATTTTAACTGGCCAAAGGTAAACAGTTAAGTACGAAACTTAAGCAATAAACCGAAGGCAGAAAGTCGAACGAAAGAAGGGAGGCAACATTTGCATTGTTACGTAACACGGGTAATGGAAGACCGTAAAGAGGCTCGTTGGGAAACGGACCAAGCACCCGGCTGGTGGTGATGAAATCGTAGAACTCGTCGGGGACACGTGTCGACCGCCGAAAATCGACAGACGGCCACAGCTGAGCGCGAACCGGTCCGAAACATAAGCATGAACGAAACAGTTAACGAAAAGAGAGAGATAGAAATAGAGAAAGGGTGAGAGAGAGAGAAAGAGAGAGAGAAAGAGAGAGAAGTGCAAACAGATCATCAAATGTAGCAAACAAACGAACGCACTATGGGGAAAAGGCGGTCACAAACCAACTTTAAAAAGTGAGGATTTTAATCATATTTTTCTAAAATAGATAAGTTATCTATGACGAAGTTTTAACCATCTGCGTTTCGTAGATTCCGAGAATTTATCTGTCAAAGTCGAAAGAGTGATAAAAATTCCTCTTTAAAACCAACTTTTACAGTTCTGCATCGGAAATGTACTCACTAATATTAAACATCATTCGGAAGGGAATGAATCCTTCTACGATATGAAAAAAACAAATATTTGGCATGTTCGGTATTGTTGGTAAACTTTTTTGGGAAATAGGCATTATAATTAAAACTTAGGCAATCTGAAATTATTTCTAGTAAGTTTGCTTTCGTCTCGATCCGTCCGTATCTGCTAGGCTTATTTAAAGACAACGCTTGCTGGTGCACAAGGAGAGACGATGTACTCTATGAAATGGCCATACAAAATATATTGCCTTTATAAACTTTATGCTTTTTCTATTATTTTGGTAAACTAGGTGAAATGTCTATCTTGTATTTGATCAACCAAACGTACAATGTTTGTACAATTTTTATTCCTTTCCCATGTGCATTATGGGTAACTAAATGGATAACTAATCAGTATTCTATTAAACGCTTAAATTTTGGTTCATGGGCTGAATACTTCGAATGGTAAATAATAATTGCGTCGAAATTCTTACAAACTACTAAATTTCGCACTAAAAAATTCCGTATCAGTGTGTAGCAAAAGTTTGTGAGTTTTTAAATAATGCTATCGAACAACGATAAATCATCATCATGTAATGCGATAATAATAATAATAGGTTACTAATCATACCTGAACGCGTGTATTACCCTCTAAGCGTTGAATTTAATCAAAACACATGCCAAGAAAACCAAAACGTTGAAAAAAATCTGCAGATTCTGAGGATATCAAGGAGTAAGATATCAACACACATACACACAGGACAGGCCAGCAGTCAGCGGGCCAGACGAGAACAGGTTGCCAAATACATATTTATGAGCGGAAGGCCGTGTCCGGGCGCCAGAGTGAGACGGAGCGCCCCGGTCTCGGGAGGAAAGGAATCAGTGAAGCAGAAAGCATAAACCACACTCTGCGTGTGGCTGTGTTGGTGTCTCCCTCAGCTGGAGGGGAAAATCGGCCCGAACGCAACAATCGACCCGATCGGCTCTGGTGGTCCGAGCGGCCACACAAACACGCACACAGCCCGGTGGCTATCATTTGTTGCGTGTGGCGCTTCTGGGAATCGGTTCGCGCGAAGCGTGTTCAGCTCGGGCACTACCTGTAGGACTCGCGCCGAGTTTTCCGGTCGTCCGGAAAACTTGCATGCAACTCGCGCGAACCCGAAGCGCGAACCCGAAGCCCCGGCCCGAACCGGGCCCGACGACGGACCGGGCCCGACAGGACGATTTCATAAAGTCAACCGTACGGCGCGCCGGCTGATTCAAACGCCCTCGACGGTTCGTGCAGTGCGGTTGTCGACGTGCCGACGTGTACTTTTTTCTCTCTGTCGTATCACTCTTGTATCAATTCCTTCCTGTTTTTTGCGTACATCTCGACTTCTGCCTCACTCTGCGACCCCTTCTCTCCCTCCCTCCGTCGCCTATCACCTTCGCGGAGTGCCCGAGCCGGAAGCGGTTCCGTCGGCCTGTTCCGTCTTTCTCGGCCACACAGACTGAAGTTTCCGTTTTTTGATTCCGTTTGCCGAGCCGAGCCAGTGTGTGATCCGTTTCCGTGTTTGTTCCGTGTGTCATCTGTGATCGGTCCTCTCAGCTTCAAGAACCGCTCGAGTGCCGGGCAGTGGGTATCGGTCGAGTGCTCGGTTCCGGTCGTGGCCATTTGGGATTTGCTCGATAGTGTGGATATCGAGTCCTCTGGCAGGTGTCGCGTGCGAGTGTGTGTTTGCACCATGGCCCCACGGTGGCCGTAAGTGACGTACCGACCGGGAACTGCATCGAGAAGGACTCTAGAGGCCGGCCTGCGGTCCTCGTATTGCGTGGTCGCCCCCCCACCCTTGTGTCGTCACTAGAATCCACGGCTCCGCAAAACACACGACTCGATGTCGTGTCTCGGCCTCCGACGGAGTTCCGGAGGATTGCGGTACCGGCGGCCGTCGGCATCGCTGCTACCGATGCACGCGCCCCGCAGCCACGGTCAGCCTCGGGAGGACCAAGGGCCATGAACGTAACGGCCGCCCTGGCCCCACCAGCACCTGGATAACTTTCATCGTCTATCGCCGGTCGTCCTCACTTCCTCACTCTGCTGTCATCTCTTCAAGTGATCCTATCCTTCACGCGACGCCAGGTCTTGGGAGTGACGACGGCAGAAGCAGTCGCCGAGCCGCAGACCAACGCGCGTCCCTCGTCTCTAGCTCAGGACGACCGATTTCGATGAACTCTCTTGTGCTACTACCACTACGACTACTAATACTACTACTACCACTGCTCTGTCCGCTAAGCTGGCCAACCGAACGCCACAACAGTCTCTGTTCACTATCACTCGCTCGGTGCTAACGAGCCCCATCTGACAGCGGAACCTAGCAACTCTGGCTAGGGAAGAAATAAATAAAAAAAAAACCACGCACGCACGTAGAGAAGGGGCCATCCGCCCCCGCTGGAACCAGAAGCAATAGCAGTATAAGCAATAAAACGCCATAAAGCAATAGCAACCGCCAACATATTCGCCGGTTGCCAGCGGATTCGGCGCCTAAATCTATGCAACACGCCGGGCTCCCCACGATGACGGATGTGCGGCCCGTGTTCGAGTGTTAGTGTGCGCGCTCTTCGGTCCGGTTCCGGCTTTTAGTTTTTTGTGCCCCCCGGTTTGTGCTCAATTCGATTCCGTTGCGAAGTTTAAGTAAACGAGATTAGGCTTCTGTCCTGTCCCGTGTTAATGGACTCCGCCGCTTGGACTTATCGGACTACTACTACTACTACTACTGTACTGTTTCGCCAAATCTTTGCGCGCCTCGACGCGCTTCCGTTCGGTTCCGCAGAGAGAGAGAGAGCCTGTCGTTACGTTTGTTCCACTGGATACCGGAAGCGGGCGTAGTATTTAAGTGAAGTTGCGTTTCGTGAAAGTTTCGGCGTTGCGCGACACCCAGCGGAGGCACCGCTGCTGATACGGCTAAACACTGCACCATCGGCAGCAGCAGTCCCCGGGGGGGGACTGAGGAGCTGAAAAAAAGACGCCGAGAAGAATCCTTCAGAATGCTGCAATCCTTCTTGCTCATCCGCCGCAGTACCACTAACAGCAGCAGCAGCAGCAGCAACAGCAGCACTGTACGTGCTTGATCTCGGTCGCCCTATCACTCTCGCCACCGCGCCACCACAGTCGGACTTCTTTAGTATCTGCGTCACGTTCGGGCGTAAAATTTATTCCATCGTCCGGAGCCGGGGCCGAGGCAATCCACGCGCGGTACTCGCCGGAAACTCTCCCGAGGTCGCCACGGCGTCCTGGCACGTTCCACTAGCGTTTCACGGGGACCGTGCGTCGCCGTGGCCAGAAGTTGTTGTTGAGCCGAGCGAGAGAGAGAGAGAGAGAGAGCGCGCCAGAGGGCGAGTTAAAAAAGGACCGCCCGCACTAACGAAGCCGGAAGCGGAAAAGTAAACAGACATCAACAATTCCGATTGCCCGAACCCCGCGGCCCCGAACTGTTTCGATTCGGCCGAGAAGCGAAAAGAATTGTCCTGACCATCTTCTGGCCGCTCGATTGTCCTGCAGCGGCGTGCGCTTTAAGCAGTATTTAGAAGTACCTGAATGTAAACTCTAGTTCCCCTGCGTGACCTCCCTAGTCCCTGCCGCCGCCCTTGTCTGTGAGCGAGCTGAAGCGCCCCGAAAATGCCTCGATGTTTGATGGCGAAAAAGTGGAAGGCCTACCCGTGGCCGGACCGAGCCGAAGAGCAGCCACCGTCCCCGGTGGCGTCCGGTGATCCCCCGTTGGTCGGCACGGTCTCGACCCAAGACATTGACTCCACCTCCCCCAGCAGCAGCGCCACCGACACCACCGCAGAGGCCACCGGCAGCAGCAGTGCTGCCAGCAGTGGTTCGTCACCGGCGCCTGAATGTAGTCAGCCGGCATCGGTCACGGCGGGAGCGACCTCCTCCCCGGGTGGCCAGTCGTCCAGCAGCCCAGCAGTGGAGCCGATGGAGGAGGACGAAGAGATCGACGTCGTCGGTGACTCGCCGGCGGCAGCGACGGCAACACCGGCCAGTGGCACCAAGTCGACCGGCACGGTGGCCACCTGTTGGGGACCATCGTCACCAACGGCCGGTGCTACGGCGCCGAGTCCACCGCCACACTCACCCGAAGCGGCCACACGCGAGTCCACCATCCTCTACAACGGTAGGTCCTAGTTCTAGTTCTAGTGCGTGTCTGCATACAAGTTATCGTCGGAGCGCTCATTTAGCCCGGGGGCGGTCAGTCGGACACGTGCACGTGCCACGAATACTGACGGGACCGGGACCACTCACACCAGGTGGACTAACTTCCAGCGAACGGTCGTGGGACACGCGCGCGGCGGCGGCCCTCTGTAATAACTTTATGTAATCTCCTGTTGATGGTTAAAGTGATACGCATTACAATGCTAATGCGCCGTTTTGTTTGTGTCTGACCACGCTGGACGCTGGTCCTGGACTTGGCGAACGGAAGTACTCCGCTGGGACCCTCGAGTCCTGGGTTTTGGGGTCGATTGCAGGGTTCCCACGGGCGCCCGTTGGGCGACCAGCTAATCAGGTATTATTTGGGAACGTTATTAACCAGGGAACGATTGCCAGATAAGCTGAAACGGCTTTAAAGTCCGGACCGGACCTGGTCGGATTGGGAGTTGGAACAGGAGTACTTCTGAGGCAGCGGACCTCATGTGCGAGGGCTTAAAGCGTCGAGCGATCGGAAGGAAACTTCTCCAGCTTGTCAGGATCACCGGTGACTTCGAGTTGGGGACGTCGTGGCCTGACCTCTGGCACGGACCTTTCGCGGACGTAAACATAATCAAAATCAGCGCCCGGGTGCCATTTCGGGTTCGCCATTTTTTTGCGCCATTCCCGAAACGCCTTTTTACGTTCCCGCTTCTGCGGTGCCTCCCGGGGGAAATTGGGGCTAGCGGTCCTTCTGGACCAAGGACCACAGAGAGAGAGAGAGGCAGAGAGAGCGGAAACGAAATGGAGTTTGGATTCTTCACGTTTCACGTCACGGCTCCCGAATGGCAGCTCATTTTCATTAGCACGCACACCGCCGCCCAGAGTGCCACTGGCCCCGGGGGCTGGGGAAAGGTCAAGAAAGTGTGGAGGGCGGTGGCCGAAAGTGGCCAGCAATAACAACAACAAACAACGGCGCGCTGGGTAAAGAAGTCCCCAAAAGCGATGGCCACCGGGCGATAGGCAATAAAAGCGGAAATAAAGCAGCCGAATTTAAAAGCATCCCGAGCGGGCCCCGCCACCCGGGGGTCCTTCGTCTCCACCAGTGGCCACCAGTGGGCCAGGGGCCAGGGCCTGGGATGCGGCCGTTTTCACACCATTTTCCAATTCCGGCCCCGACATCGGGCGTTCGATGTGGCATCGGAAAAACGTGCTCCGTCCGAAGTGAATTCCCTCGAGTGGGCGCGCGCTCCCGGGTCCGGAGTTTTCTTTTGCGGGAAATTGGAAATTTGCAACCCCACGGGAGCGGGAACGTGTCCGCGGGTGGTCCGCGGGTGGTCGGTCGGGGGCCAGGACCCGAAACAGTGGATCAAATGAAGTGAAAGGTTCATTTTCTCGGTTCACTAAAACCGACCATTTGAGTCAGTCTGGCTGGTGCCGGGTTGGTGCCGGGAAAATGTTGCCTACATTTTCACGCCCCCCCGCCCAGAAGGGTGGGTGGTTTTATAGTTATTCCTTTGGCCATTCCGTGTTGCGTCTACTAATGGCCCGCCCGAAAGTATTAACTAAGGAACGGCGAGAGAAAGTCAATTCTATGCGCTTCCTGGCCCACGGACGGAGGTCCGACGTGGAGCAGCATAATGTGAATTGAATGTGTGTCTGTGTGTGGTGGTGGTCGGTGGTCACTGGTGGCCACTCACAGGGGGGACGGGGGGTTTCGACGATACGCCACGGAGCACGGCGTATCAAATATCCAATTATGTTTTGCGTCATCTTGTTATACATTCTGGCGACTTTATGTCTATTAAGGGACCCATAGAAACCGGGGGCGCGCACCCGATGGCCGGTGGCCCCAAATAGCTTTTCCGGTCCGCACTCTCGGACCACCGGTAGACACTTCTTGGGGCACGGGAGGAGATAGAGTTCTTTCTTTTCGGTGGCCGCCGGCTCACTTGAAACTCCGATCCTGCGTCCTGCGATCTTCGGCCGGAGCCAACTAGCGACCTCGAGGGGTCTGCCAAGGGGTTTCGAGACGTCCAGACGTCGATTCGGTCGGTCCAGACGATTCAGAGCCAGGGCAAAAAACGCAGCACAGTCCAAAATCAAAATGGCCGTTTGCTCCACAGGCCGGACGATGCAAAGCATTTCGATTCCAACGAAACGAAATCACCCGCTTGGGAGTTGGCAGCTGGTGGGGTTGCTGGGTGCCACGCATCGCAGCGTGACGCTGGCCGTTGGGCCAACCGGAGAAAAAACGGGACCTGGAACCACGCTAAAAGGATACGTTGCCATTGGCGGCGCATTATCGTGCGACGTGCATCCAGTACGTGACACTCTGGCCAGCTACGAAAGGCGATTTTTGAGGGCCTATTAATGGCGAACGTCCATTTTGGGGGGGGGGCTCGATTAAAGGAACGGAGCTAAACACGGACACCGGAAGTCACCGGCTCCTAGCCGGGGCTTAATGGGGGCTTTATTGATATCCCCCCGGGCTGCTCCTATTTTTTGGCCCTCTTTTGAGTGGGCACTCAATTATGCCATTTTCGGTTGCGAATTCCATAGGCCAGAATTTACACCCCCCCCCCCCCACACACCCCATAATTAGTTCCCCCCAACCGGAAACGCAACGATCGAGGCCGGGTTCTCCGGGACGCTTCAAATCGATCGCGCAGTGAAAGTTATGCTTCGCCCAGGAGAAGCATAAATCCCGCACGGCACACGCCCGAGTCTGCGATCGACGGCCGCCATCTTGCCGATCTCCGTCGGGCCGGGAAAATCAATTTCATGCCAACCACACGTGCCACTTGTCGATGCATAAAATATGCAAATGCGGGAACCGAAATCACAAATAAATTTACAGCTCTCTCACTCTCTCTCATTCTCTCTCTGTGCTGAGTGTTTGACACGATTTATGTATTTATAGTGCGCCGTGTCCTGTACGTTCCAATGGCTGCACTCACAGCATCAGCACGATGACTTTCCACGGCCCCGGATCGAAGTACCGGTACCGGTGTGTGTGCCATTTTCCGGCTTCTATTTTATTGTTTTTTTCGCTGCTCTCACTCGCTAAATGGCTCGCGGGTGCAGCAGATGGCGCAGTGCAGTCGTTGGGTGGCGCGCGCTCCAAACTTCCCGGTTGGGAAAGCCGGAAAATCTGCATTCTTATCATGCCACAGCGTGCTCCACTGTGGATTAAAAACGGACGCCGAGTGGGGTAACTTATTGAATTCCGAAGTCTGCGGGTTATCCTCGTAATGGATCATTTTCTTTCCCGGGGACACTATTGGGCTGTGATTTTGTGTGTCTGGGTGTGGCCGGAGAAGGCCCCCCCCCCCCCCCGGGAGGATGGCCGTGTACCGATCGATCGATGATGATTATATTGCGGTGCCGGGGCCCCGATTGTTCAGCGCTGCCATGAGGATGCAATTATCCTGTCACACAATCGTCTGCACGTCGGTGTCTGCGTGTCCTCGTTTTTCTTCCGCTCTCTCTCTCTCTCTGTCCCGCTCGCCAGCCAGCTGCCGGCATCGATCTGGGGCAAACAATCGATTGGCGGGAATTGTTGCGCGCGGCACGAGTTAAAAATTATGTTCATTTGCTTAATCGGGCCGCGCGAAGGAGTGTACCCTCGAGAACGGTCCGAGGGGGACCGTAACCGTTGTATAATCCCGTAACCGTTGATTCCGTCCTGGCCCCGATATCCTGGTCGCGGCGCGGATTGATTTAAAAATACCACGCGCTGCGGTGTTTGTGACGGTGGAACGCAACAGAGTGCCTTCTCGGGTACGGGAACGGTGGGCGAATCGATCGTCAGCGAAAGGTCACAAAAGTTTGGCCACCCGTTTTGATGGGAAGTAATGGGCTAACTGATTGGCTACGGTTTGCTCGAGCTCCAGCTCTTTCCTCCGTTCTACATTTCCTTTTTAATCAGCAACATGGCACTTGCGTTGACCAATAATCTAACGGGGAATCGTCTGCAGTTCTCGGAAGATGGATCGCGCCGTCCGTTCCCGAGCTCTTCAAGTGGCCAACAGCAGGATTCACACGGACCGCCTGGAGCGCCCGGTCACCCTATAGGCAAACACTGCCTACCCTGGACAGCGTTGACTGACTGATAGCTTCGAAAGCGCGGATTCCCACGATGATCCTGAGAGTTGTGCTGGCCAGTGTTTTCGTTGACAATTATTACTGACAAGGGTCCCGCGGCTCAGTCGATCCGCTAGCATTCCGTTTCGTGGCCGATGTATACCACTTGACGCAATGTCGGACTCACAGCACTTGACGTGGAAGACTCCAGGAGGAGTCATATGACACGTTCGCTCCGTCGTGTGAGTTCCGCCGGGCTATACATGTAGCTTTCGCTCAGTTTCGTGTTGCTGGTTTCGCTGTGCTTCGCAATTTGTGGCCACACTCGTCCTCACCCAGTGTGCGAGAAATCAATTAAAGAAAGAGCGAACCGGAGCCGAGGGGTCCGAGGAAATTCTATTATCGATGCGACGGTCCGCGCCGTCGTCGCCCCCGGCCCATCGGAATGGGATCCGCGGCACATCCGGTTCATCGCTAATTATTGCCATGCAATTGGCAATAAAATATTAATCCATTCCGCGGCCGGTGCGCGGTGCGGCCAGTCTTATTATTCACTTCCACCGAGGTGGGCCCACCGGAGGTTTGCCTCTATAATTACGTGGAGAAAATGTGGCCAATGGTCGTTGACAGTTTGCGTAACAAATTGTGGGCGACCGAGGGCGTCCGACGTTGCGACGTTGCAGAAAATTGCACATCCCTGGCGCAAGGACAGCGATCGGGGAAAAAAAAACCCAGGAACGACCGGGTCGTCGGTATTCGATTATTTACGCGCCAGAATCCAGACACGCGAGCGGCGAGTGCGGACGGATGCAAAATTCATCCGCCTCTCTCTCTCTCTCTCTCTCCCTCTGGCTCTCCGGTGGACTCGTTATTAAATCGATTTACGGTCGTTGGGGTGCCAGCTCGGTGCCCTGCATCGTTCGACGGCTTGACGAGGTGCAAACATTCTCGTCACGTGAAGGTGAAAGTAAAACAACGCTCGGCCCGGCATCCGGCATGCGTCCCGGTCATGGTGGTGGGGATTTGCATTTTTTAACAATCCCCGATCCCGGCCGTCCCCCCCCTCCCGAGTGTGAGCGAGCTACTGCCGCCACCCCGAAAAAGGATATCCTCTCGGTTCCAGCCGGAATTTGCATCCGCAGCCGGGAGCGCAGCCAGCCGGCAGCACTTCATTGATTTCATCGAATCTGTTAGATGGCGTGAGGTGGGTTGGAGGATTTGGGGGGCGGCCACAACCTGTTTCACCGTTACGGTCCCAAAGCACGCACCCGAGAGAGAGAGAGAGAGAGAGATAGGGAACTGCCGGCGGGTGAGTGTTTCTGGCGACTCGGCAAACGTTGTCCGTGCATTAGTTAATTTTAATTTAATTTTCACGTACAACCGGCCGATTCGGTCGTCCCACAAGGACGGCCCCGCCCCGGGACAGGTGATCCTTTGCCGTTACTCCGAACCAATAAAGCAATCCTTCATCCTTCGTACGAGCCGACCCGGGGAAACAAAAAACCGGGAGGCCAATAAATAGGAAAAAAAAACCCGGTATCGTCCGCGTCGGAAAAGCGCCAAAAAGGATGTTCACCCTTCGCAGGGTCGTGGTTTTTTGTCCTTCCGCTCCGCGCCCGCTGGAAGCCATCCCATGCATGACGACCTGGGCCGGGTCCTGGTCATGTATTATTACGATGATTATTGTTGTCGTGGTCTCCCGGGGGGCCAACCGGGCTAAGCAAACCGTCGAAGCCGAACCCACGCCGGCCCTCGGCTCCGGTCTGTCACGGTCACGGTTTTTCGCGTCCTTTTTGGCTTCATGATTTACGCAATCCCCGCCCGCATCGTTGGCATCGAAAATGCCGATATTGAAATGCCTGGCCTGGGTGGCTGGCAGGTACTGACGTGCGCTCTCCGTTCTGGCTCGTCCCATCCGGACTCACCGGACGTCCGTGGGCCCGCCAAGGATCGCCGGCTCGCCGGTGGCAACCGGTGAAAACAACGAGCGCGCGCGCCGGACAAGATAATTTATGCTATAAATAATTTCCCCAGGAAAAATCGGTAAATCTTCCTTCCCCGTACTCCCCCCCCCCCCCAGGGGTGGTCCACTTCGGGAGGTCCTTTTCCCTCTCGTCCTGTGTTCCTGCGGCACGTTAAGCCACGAGGAGGAATGCAAAACGGTTTTAAAAACGGATCGTTCACGGTTATTGTTCCGGGAGTTAAAAATGGCGATAGTTTTTTCGGTGCCTACACGGTGGCGGCCATTTTGAAGTCCGCGCAATCGGTCGGTGCAATAATCGGGGTTTCGGAAAAAATATACGGCATTAATCAGGATGCCCCCGGGGAGGGCACTTTTCTAGGATTCCCATCGGCCGGACGCCGCGGGTTCCAGTGTTGGGGTACTTACACGCACTCCCATGTCCTTGAAGCTACCGGCACCGCTAAATCGCGTTCCGAAAAAGCAAAACCCAAAAAGATGGCCGACAAAGGATTTGCGATCGTGACACTTTTATAGCGCAACTAATTTAATGAAGCGTGCCATTCATTTTCGTGCCTCTTTGGCTTTCGCCGTGTTTTTCTTTTGTTTGGCTTCCCGGCTGGCCCAGCCCTTGGTTGCCCACTTCCGGAACACGGGGGGAGGCGGTACGAGAATGATGAATTCGGGGACAGCGAGTGGTGGCTGCCCGGACACGGAGAAGAAGCGGGAAATCGAGGGAAAACAATCATGAAGATCATCATCTATTTCACTCACGTCTTCTGCGTACGGCCGCCGGGGGCCACAAAACTGTCCACTGGCGTTCGAACCGGAAATGTCAACCCGTTTCAGTCAATAGCGGCCACCGATGTTACAGAGAGAGACAGAGAGAGCAAGCGGGAAAATCATTCACCCGTTGAGGGTCCTCGGTTCCAACGACGAAAGAATGGAAAGAGGCCATCAGGAGGAGTGGAGAGAGAGAGAGAAAGAAACAATAAGGGAAGTCAAGCCCAACCGGAAGACACCAACAAACGCCTTCTGAGTGGGGCCGTCCGGAAGGCGAAGCCAGGAGTCCCGGGAATTGGGGCCCTCGTGAACCCCTCACCTTCCAAAGCGAGCGAAAGGCGACTTTCCGTGTCACCCGAAAAGAAGGACGAAAGAAAAAGAAGAAAATAATCGATAGGAAACGCAACAACCTGTGCCCCCCACCACACCTCCGCCAACCCCGGAAGTAGCACCCAGGGTCCGGGGACTGGCCCGAAAAAGGGTTTTCCCCAAAGATGGAGAACGTGCGATAAAAAGCAGTGGGCCATAACCATAACCATAAATCCCGTCACTCGTGACACAGGCGGGCCGCGAAGGGCTTCCGGGCAGGCTAAGGGACCCCCGCCGCCGGCGTCTCCCGGTCACCTTCACTCCAAAGCAAAGGTGGAGTCGTAGGTACTGATATGACCATAATTCGCCTATCTATCTTGCTGCTCTTTTTCCTTTCTTCAAACCGTTCGACTGCACCGTCCTTGATGCGAAACCCGGGAATTCGGAACTGGCGAAAAAAAAAACGCGGTAACGCGGGTGGGGGGGGGGGGGGGGAAAATTGAAAACAAGGACCCTCACCGGATGCGTGGAACGGACCCACCAACAAGTGAAAAATCGGTTAATCAAGTGGCCAGCACGTCAGCGTCAGCGCCGCGGCCGAAGGAAAAGTTTTGATGCCGGCAAAAGGACCGATCCTCGGGAACTTGTGATATCTGTATCACAACACCGCTTGGCACACTTGGTCCGGAAAATGCGAGTTTGGGGTCCCTCTTACACCGAGGGCTGGGGATCTTTTTCTTCTAATCATTCCCGACGACGCGGCGACGACTTTCCCGGCGAACCCGGCGGGGTCCTTTGCGAACACACACGGGTCGGGTTGAATAATTTAAGCTTCTTATGAGGATTAATACCTCCACACCCGCGCTCCCTCCAGTGAGGGTCACCCGCTCGAGGACCGCTTCAGGACTCGTAGGAAAACATTTCACACTAAGCCTCCGGGCAGCTCCGACGGCCGTCGGATGCCAGAGTCAGCCAGAAGTCCCCGACAACACTGGCACCCCAGCTGTGTTCGGGGTCTGCAGAGGGTCGGGGCTACACGGGTCGAGGGTGGGCGACCGAGGCCGGGGGCGACCCACGAAAGTGCCCGGGGGTTATGATTTTAGTTTTGTGAATCATTAAAAATTCATAAAATTTTATCGCAACTTTTCATGCATGCCATCGGACGAGGACGAATTTATTGCCGGCCCCCGAGACCATCGCTGGCTTTATGTGCGGGGGGGTTCGGCCCACGTGGGTGTGTGAACGGCTGGTTAAATATATTTCCGACCGAATGCATCCTTCACGTTCCGGGGCTGCAATTCTTTTGGGTGTGCTTGGGGAACCCTGGGGTTTTTGTGGAAACAAAAATTAGTTTACGGCACTTTATGGCCAGGTGTGTACTTTACCGGACCGTTTCTGATTAGTTCCGGCGTCCATGCTGCGCTTAATTACGTTGGGACCCATGGGCCCGCATCCGCTCGTTAGTAGCACCCGGGTCAGCATTCTGATTCCAATAACGCCATATGGTAAGCTCTATTGACTGCACTATAAAAACTGGCACCTTTCGAAGGGTTTGCTCGCTTCGGACAGCTTGGTCCACTGACCACTCCGATGTACTGACGGATCCACCCCGAAAACTTCACTTGCTCGTGGACAATTCTTCAGATTAAATAGGAAACAGACAGCAATCGTAGTGGACGCCGGCCACGAATCCAAGTGTCACGTTTCGCACCTATCGGACCCCTGAGCGACTCGTTCAATCGGAAACGATTGCGCTCTCCCTTTCGGCCGAATGAATTGTGCGGCTCTAAAATCCCCGAACGACGGCATCTCGTGCTTAGGTAAATAACAGCAACAAAAAATGACACCCGAAGGCCTCCGATGGCCCCTTTTTTCCGGCGTTCGCCGGATTGATTTTCTTTCTTTTCGCAATTAGCCGCCGCGCTCCAGTTGCCGTTTGAAGTACCCCCTTTGGCAAGTAATAGCCGATCCGGCCGACCCCGGCAGGTGGCGATGATGGCGGTGGTGCATCCACGGAATCTCCGACGACGACGTGCCAGCATGTTTTACGCTGATTAAAGATTCCGTTTTAATTATCCCGTTCGTTGGTTCTCCGGGTCCGCACGATTCGCGGCGTGAAAATCCATTTGCCTGGCGCGGCTTGGCGAAATGAGCACAGGATGCTTCCGGGCCGGGGCCCGGAAAAGGACGTGCGTGCCGAGGTACCGAGGAGCGCCGGGTTCAATAAGTGCGCATCGGGGCACCGATTGATGTGTCATGTGTCGCCATTATTTGATTGTTTTCCCTCTGTTTTCTGTTGCTTTAAGTTGTTTTTTGTTGCTGTTGTTCAGTTAAGGATAGCCCGGACTTCTTTATGCCGGTCGAAGATACTTCCGATGCTCCGGCTCAATAGCGGCCCCTGGTCCGTGGTCCGTCCGCCCTGTGAGAGGTCGAGTTCATCAGGTGACGACGGAGGCTTCGAATTTCAATCATCCTAAAACGACCCATGGAAAGAACACCGAATCGGGGCCGTGTGTTCTAATCAGAAGTGGCGCGCCGGATGTGTTTCGGATTTCACATTCCACCCGTGCACAGGTCACAACCCCTGCGAGAAAGACGAGACACATGTATCCCTTTGATCTATTATTCGTGTTAATAATTTAAATTCACTCGTCCCGGGGCTCTAGCTCTGGGCGCCACCGTGTGTGGGCGAGCTTTGGCCCTCGAGGCCATCATCCCGCTCCTGAGCCACCGTGTGCGAAAGCATTGGAAAACAATCTGCTAATAGATTGGAAATGGAATGAAATCCTGCCGAGCGAGGCCTACACGCGAGGGCCCCCGGTGGGGAAAAAGATTTTCCAGAGTAACGGGAAAGGGTTTTTTTCCCCAGTCCCGAGTTTCGCTCCGAGGGCTGGCCACATCTCGCAGGATGCGTGCGTGCGGTGTGGTCATGGGAAAAGACACTTTCGGTTCGGCGTGTGAGGGAGTGAGCCATAAATTGATTACTTTGAAAACTGCTCCGGGTGCCGGCGTCGACGGTGGCGACGGTCGGTGCGAAGAGACGCGTTTGATGTTACGCAGTTTGTTGTTGGACGCGTCGGTAAGAATTTAATATGCTTTACTTAATTTACAGCGCGGCGCGACGTCGTGTGTTTGAAATGGGAAGCGATTGAAATTGAATTTAGCGCTAATTAAGAACGCTGGCCCTGGCCAACCCCTCGCCCAGTTGTTGGTGTAGAATTTAATTAAGACCAAGCGTTTCGCATATTGCACTCTGGGCAGGGAAGCGCGTGGAGGTGCCATTTTGCCCCGCTTTAAAGTTGGGCTGTCAAAAATGTAAACACAAATCGAGCACCGGTGAAGCAATGCGCCTAAAGTTAGGCAGCCCGCGTGACATCGCGCCGTTTGGAGAATTTAAATTTGGGCACGAGTGGTGAGTCGAGTGGTGAATTCGCCAGTACCGAAGTCGCCAGGTTTCTTTTGAAAATAATTCACTAATGCCCGGCCCGGCCGTGCAGGACACCTTAGGGAAAGACAACCGGACATAATTCTCGTCCGGACACACACAGGCACACAGTCAGCACAGCACAACAACAACAACAGCGGCAGCTCCGGTGGTGAGTTGGAATTTTTAATCAAATAACTTTTTCCACTCCTTTTTTCGGAGTCGCTAAACCAACGTTCCTGGGCCTTTTTTCACCCCACGGCCCTAGGCTTAGGTAAGGTGTGCACCGACACCGATCGGCCGGTTTCCCTCTGCCGGGTAGGTTGACAGTGAAAATTACGAGCCGGAAAATATTCGTTGATTGAGAATAGTTGACGAGGCGCCGCTCAGCTCCTTGCCGTCGTCCTTCTTCGTGTGTAATGGGCCAATTCCTACCGGGTAAACAGATACCGGGATTTTTGGAGGAACCCGGGGGTCCGCTAGTTGTTTATCTTTCGGCCGACGCTCCGGCAGACGCCCGACACGACTCGCTTCGCACAAACCCCGAAGGGTTCGCAAGGTTCGCCTTCATAAGCGCCCGGCCGGGCCGGGTTATGAAGATGCGCCCCCGGCAGAGGGTGGCACTGTGGTCGTATTGACATTTTTAATTGGATGAGTGGAAAGTCATTTGTTAATTTGAGGACGCGTCGGCCGCCACACACCAGCACCCGCGTGGTTGACCTTCCTTGGGCCCTTTGCCGAGCGGCAAAAGGGTCGGGTGTCAATCCGTTGCGCCCCCCCGGGGTTGCCAGATGAAGGTGTCAGGCCCGGCGAAGAAAGGCGACGACTTCCGGTTGCGGTGCGTATGAGTGGTGCCTGATTGCGTGTCGAATTGAAGGGGCCCCAAAGTTCAAAGCCTTTAAGTCCCCGGTGGATCGGTGGAACACCGGGGACACTCGTTAGCGAGCGCGGAGGCGCGTTACGGGTGGAATGCGCTTTCATTAAGAAAATGGAAAAGGAAAGTCATTTTCCTTAACGAACGGGAAGAAGCGAGGCACGAGCCCGGCGCCGTGTTGTTTAAAAATCAAATCATCTCAAATGAAAGGGCATATATTAAATGCTCATCACTGCCACACACGTTACTGGGTTCCACGTTGGAAGGGCAAAGTTTTTAATACGCGAGTCCTGTCCGTAATCTAACCGGTTTTTTTGTTAAAACAATGGCCTCATCCAACTTTCTCGGGCGACCGACATGCAAATGCAACACTTCTCATTAAACTGTGACGGCGGGCTGTCATTATTGTACGGGGCCAGGATCGGGATTCGGAACACCACGGTTAACAGCGTGGCCAACAAAAAAGGGACAGAGCGCAACAGAAGCGAGCGAGAGGGAGAGCCGGGAAAAGTAAAACGAAAATCCGCCAAATTTAACCGAAATTGAAAGACCAACAGACTCCGGCCGGGTGCCGGAGTGGAAAACAATGGTCCACCGACTGGCGGATGAAATGGGCGGCGCGTTCAAGCGTCACCGCGTCGTGCCCACGGACCGGAAGTGGCAGAAATGGTGGCCCAAAGCGCGCTCCCGCCCGGGCCGGCCCGTTCCCGGCCGGCCCGACACATTAATCAAAATGTATGCTCAATAAGACCACAACAAAGCGTGGAGCAACCATTCTGGAGGTCCGTGGCCAGGACTCTACTCTTCCCACTCCGCGTCCATCGGCCGCCTGTTTTTTCCCCCTTTTCCTGGGCCCGGGACTGCCAAATGAACTGCGGACCAGCGCGGCAGGAGAGAGATCTGCGCTCCGCGCATAACCGCATTCCGATCCGGTGGCGTCGGCGGCGGTAATGGGCAGACAAAAGAAAAGGCCACAACCTTTTCCCGGGGAAAAAAGTTTTCCCATTCCCCGTGTGGTGGCGCGCGGCCGCGGCCGACCAAAAACCCACCGAACTGAAAACTGGCCAAACGGAGCCGAAAGTATCCGCTCGAATGGCTTCGAACCAAAGCGCAGGGCCAGCGCCAAACTTCCAACAAGTTAACTCCCCGGTGCGGTGACCGCGGGTAGCGGGGGCAAAGCGCTGCCCGAAAAGGACACCATCGGCGGCGGCACCGTACATGATGCAAGTGGTGCTCCCGAAACAAAACAAGGACCCGACATTCCCGGACGACGACGATGGTGGCGGTGGTTGGCGTTTGGTGCGCCCGCGCTGCATCCTCAAAACAACCCTCCCTTCCCCACGGAACCACCGGGTGATCCCTGGGACCAAACGGGAGCCTACGGGACGCGCCTGCTCAACACCGGAATCGCTTTGGTCCGGCGTCTCCCGGAGTTGGGTTTTCCCGCAGTTTTTTCTCCCGTTGGCTGCTCCACCATTCGCCGGCCGTCGGACGTACGGATCCCAGAGCTCGACATCACCACCATCAACAGAGCAACAAAAAGCGGACCATGAACCTGGAGTCGGCCCCCGGGGGCCCGGAATAAGCGGACTTACCGCAAGTAGCAATCCCCGGCTGAGGCGGGGGCTTACCTGCCCGGCCGGATGGGGAAGGTAAAACATGAAAAATCCCTCCCCAAAGTTCGGATGCGACGGAGCGGAAAAATTATGAACACACATGAGTGCCCACGGACATACACAGCCGGACACGCGCAGAATTTCCCGGGCGCCCACATCGGGTCCACACATATCCTTTTTGCCTGGTGGCAACATCTTCCCTTCACGCGCGGATCCCGGGGATATCCGGTTGCCAGATCGGGAAAATTTTCCCCCGGGCGTAGAACATTGTGTTCTGGGGCCTGAGGTAGTTGTTCGTTGGACACCCCGGCCACCGGCGGCTTAGGATCCACGTTCTTCCGCTGCCGGCCAGGTGGCGGCTGTGTGACTAGCGCAACGGCAATCAATTAGCTACCGGTTGTTCCGTCACCCGTATCCCGTTGTGACGTTGGGTGGTGTAAGTCATGTTCCGAGCCGATGATGAATTGATGGCAACGGCACGCGGCCATCCACAGAGCAGAAAGTGTGTTGACAGTTTGCCTGTCATTTTGCCTGCAATCGGTGACACCAACAGAAAACCCAGCGAAAGTGGTTCCGCATGGCCCAAGACGGTGGTGTCCTTGAAGAGCACAGCTGGATCCTCACGGTACGGAACAACACGCCGACCGCGCTGAAGGTGGTTTTGTGCGGTTTTTTTCCGCTTCTTCACTGCGGTTCTGCGGTGCGCCTAAATCCACGCTGCACGCCATACACGGCGACAACGTGTCGTGTCATAATTCAGCGCACTCGGCTTGCTCCGTGTTGATAGGCCCGGTATACACTTCCGGTTGGCAACCCTTACCCCACCCAGTACTTCCAGTCCGGTGCACCGGATATCCGTTGAGCCACTCGGCACCACCCGGCACGGCACCTGGCACGGAATGTTGGTGGTTGCCTCGAAATTGCCTACTTTTAGGCGCTCCATGTTCGGTGTTGCTCCATGGGCGAGCGAAAATGGGGCTCGGCACCGTATCCCGGAAAGGGAATATAAATTTGAACGCCTAAATAACATACTTTACACGGGGAAAATCATTAAAAACACGCCCGAGCCGCGCGTGGGCCGCGTGAGAGTAATGTTTCCATTTCGCCGTGCGGCGGGAACAGGTGTCGCCAGACCGGAAGCCGGCTCACGGCGGGCAGAGGGCCGAGCAGGGCCGGCAGCCAGACGAGGAGACGATCATATTTTATTCTAATGTGGGACACCGAGCGAGCGACGATGCAGAAAAGGGATGCGCTGTGCCGCCATTTTGCGCCACCGCCACGTGACAGCCGCGGACACGAAATATGTCGCGCGATAAAAATGTTTGCACGTTTGCTTTAATATTCTTATTTACGATACCTTGTTGTTGTGGCCGTGGAGTCCCCGTACCTCGCGCGTTGCCAAATATGTTACTTACCGAGTGCCAGGACCCGCTCGTATGTGGGGGGGATTTTTTATGGTTAGGTGAGTTATTGGGACGTTTCAAACAACACACGCCGCTGCGCCGTGCACAGATCTTGCGAAGTAGATTAAAGCCCGTGACAGTGGAACACAGGACGACCGAGGACGAACGAGGACGACCGACGACGACGATGATCACTGAATATGTCCCTCATTCTTTCTCTCTCTCTCTCCCTCTCTCTTCTTGCAGGTGAGTTAAGCAAGATTCTGTTGCGCGCTGCCTGGAGAACCCACTTTCGGAGCAGCTTCCTTCGGGTCGGCGATGCTTTCTTCCGGCGAAAAAGGACCGCCGCGCGTGTGAGTGATATATCGCGGGGGGAATGGAATCCGCTCCGCTCCGGCGGACAAGGAAAGAATAAATTTGAAAGTATAATACCGCGCGCCCCAGTGAAAAGGACGACGGGGCCGGCTGCCGTGTGGCACCTTTTTATTTCCGTTTTCCAATTTCCTCCGCGTGGGGGCCCGCGTGGAAAACCCATTTTTCATTCCTCCCGGGGCACCAAGAACTGGATCCTTCCATCCACCCGCGGTCCCCGTCCCGGTCCTTCAGCCGTTCCGGGTGGCTTTCCCACGGTGCCGGCACGGGACCTTTTGCCGGCGAAGAAAGGACCCGGACCCGGGTGAAACAAAATGATTCCTTATTAAGTGCTTGTTGACTATGACAGTTTATGAGTGTGTTGTGTCCCCGCCTTCTTTACCTTCGGTGTGGGTCTTTCTGGGTGGGGGGTTGGCCCTTTTGCCGCCGGAACCCGCAAGTTGAGACGCGAGACGCAAGGACACCGACGGCCGGCTTCGAAAGGCTTACGGCAGCTTGTTGCTCGTTGCCCGGCTGGCCCATCCACCTTTGGGCCCCCGGGTCCTTGTGATCCGGGATGAAAACATAAAACGGCGCACCCCAAGCCACCCACCGGGGGGGCGTGGGGTGGCTAGCTGTTTTCACACAATTAAGAACCCGTCGGCCACGGCGTTTCTTAAGGAGTGCTGGCAAATTTGAGCGAGGCCGGTCGCAGCTTCGCAGTGATCCCTTTCTTTTAAAGCTCAGCGGCTTAAGGTGCCGGAAGTACATCATCCGGGCCACCCCCCCGCCCGGACAAAGAGAGGGCTGACCAGCGAGGGTTCGAATTGGTATCTCCTTGCCAAACAAGGACTCGGCGCGAATGTGTCGAAATAAAGGATTTATATGATCCCATAAAAAAGTCACCCACATTCCATCGGCACTTCCGGTTTCCGGGACTGACTGGCCTTTTTGGGGGGGGGGGGGGAGGTGGCGCGTTTGTTTGGCTCGTCCCGAACCCGCGCGTGGTGGTGAAAATCATTACCCGCCGGGCGGGTTATCCTTAATCCTCAGTGGCCCCTTTCCGGGCGCCGTTCCGAGAGCGATAAAAAGTGTGTTAAATGAAGCGAAGCAGAGCGTCTTGAAGTCTTGAAGCTGATTTGAGGGTCCGTCGTAAAAGAAAGGGCGCCCCGCCCCGCGCAGCCGGGCTCTCGGAAGGATTATGGCCCTAATGATGGTGTGCCGAGGTGTGTGCGCCGGAAATGCAAAGCTACACCTCCGTTAATGATTAGGTGCGATGCATTCCGACCGACCGGCCCCAAGACGCTTAAGACGCGACTGTTTATGGCGCGTGAAACGATTCATTCTACCCACTCATTGGCGCGTGGCCGCGTGATGGAAATTGTTTCTGGGGGGTTTTGTGATTTAAACCACACACCACGCGCCGCCCGGAGTTACATAAAATATTTTAATGTCCACAATATGGCCGATGAGAGATGAAGTGTTGCGTTGCTTTTATTGGCCCTTTGCATTACTTATCTGCACTTCGGCTGGGGCCATTCGATTTCTTTTTGTCTGCTGAGTTGAGTGCCTCGAGAAGGATTCGTCTGTTATTAAATTTACGATTACCCATCATCACCCTCACACGGCCCAGCCGTATTGTCGAGGTCTGTGGCCACACGTCGTTATGGTCGCGGCGCGAATTAGCAATGCTAAAGTTGCCCGCCAGGCTGGTTTTTGTTACTGTCACACAAATTATCCCGTTCCAGTGTTTGAAAAATGATCCCAAATTTATGCAGCCCGGAACCGACGCCGGTTCGGGATTGGGATTAATTTTATGCACTGCACTGCCGCTTCATGCTGCCGAAAAGTGTGACGTGGCATCATTTTTAATAAATAGAACATCATTTGTAGCGCAATAAGGCGTTACGGAGCGCAGGAGGAAAAAAAAAACAAACAAAAAACCCGGGCGTTCGCGGCAGATGCGGCTGACACTTTTACGGCCCTGACAGTATCCTTTTTTTTCCGGTGCCGATCGGCTTTATGACGACCGAAAAAATGGAGAGTGCAGTTCGCAGTTTTTCTCCTTTCTCACCGAGGACGAAACAATAGAAAGTGAAGCCGACGGCGTATTAACACGTCACGTGGATTGTCTTATTGGGAAGCATTTCTTTGCGAAGGACCTCCGAGCGAAAGCGCCCTCTAACGAACCATCCATCATTCGGTTTGCAGTTTTTAATTACGGCGGAACGCAACAAAAAGGACACGCGCCGCGGGCCATGCCACGGTGGCCGATGAATGGCCGGCGAGGATGGTTGGTCGAGGGCCGCCACCCGCCGACGAGTGTCCGTTACATTGTGATGGTTGCCCCAGACACACAGTAATGTAGGCTAAAGTGTTGTTGTTGCCGCCGGCCTTCACATCCCTTCGCGTGACGTGGCAACAAACGGTGACTTTGGCCGCGCCGGATAATCACTAATTTGCTGCTTATGCTGCTGCGGCGACACCCCGGGGCCAGCGCGAGGCCACAGCAGCAGCATGTTGCGCCAGGATCGGCAAATCCTTCAAATGGGAGAGAGCGAGAGCGTGCACTTGTGGCCGGGTTGTTTCGGTTGCGGACCCCTCGCCGGGGCGCGCGAAAAAGGACGAGCGCGGCAACCCCTCGGTGACGCGGAGCCGCGCACAATTCAATAAAACCAAACCTCCTCCCCGGGGCTTGTGGCGAGCCTGACCGTGGCGAAAGTGGACGAGTTCCGTGAAATGTGCGTTCCAGGAGCAAGGAGAACGAAGAAAAAAGTTGGAATTCCATTCTTCATCTCGTTTTGAGGCACTTTTTTTCTTCTCTCCGTTCGCTTGGCTGTTGTTGTTGTAAAGAAGTAAAAGCCCTCGGGGGGTTGCCGCAAAAAAAAAATGCGAAGTGGAAACACAAATGTCACAGCCTTTATCCCACAGGCCAGGCCGGCCACGCCGAGCGAGGTGTTGTGCGGCGGGGCCCGTGGCGCCGGAAGGACTCTTCGGAGTGACTTCCATCCATCAACTCAATCATTAGAATCTATTCATTACACGATTCACGCGCGCTTCACGGGCTGTCACTCGGTTCTGGTTCCCTCTCTCCCTCTCGCTCTCACGGGCTCTCTCTCTCTCGCTCTCTCCTTAGATGATTGGCGGTTTTCGCAGACGGTGTGTCAACACGCAGCGCCAGTGTCGATGGGTTTTCATTTCCCACCACCGAACGGGGAGGAATTTAAGGACCGGACCGGAACTCTTGTTTTCTTTTCTCTCCCCCTCTTCCCCTCTCTCTCTCTCTCTCTCTCTCTCTCTGTTCTGGGGCCGTCGGGTTTTAGCAGTTCGGCGACGACTGAATTATTAATTTATGCGTCGCTCGAATATAAGTCGCCTTCGGTGACGTTGCCTTCGGAGCCCTGGATTTATCCTGGAGGTGTCCTGTTTGGGATGTGGCGTAGTGGCAAAAAAAACCCAAACAGTGTCCTTTGTGTGCGGGTGTGTGTGTGTGCAGAGGAACGAACCCTCCTGGGTCCACCGTCCGGTGGTGATGATAATCAAAAATTCAAACCTCAGCCGTCGCTCCGGCTTATGAATGGCGGTCGAAGCTTTTCCCCCCTCAGCGAAGCCCCGTCGGCTGGGTGGGATTAAGATT
Organism: Anopheles bellator; assembly: GCF_943735745.2. Lineage (NCBI taxonomy): Eukaryota > Metazoa > Arthropoda > Insecta > Diptera > Culicidae > Anopheles > Anopheles bellator. The sequence continues at coordinate 48,588,327 of NC_071285.1, read as the reverse complement.
GGTCCACCCACTGGTCCCGCTCTGTGTGGTGAGGGGGGGCTCTGAGAATTCAAAATTAGTGGCCAAAAACAACGGTCCAAGTGGCCAGCGGGACTGGGAAACCTATTTTTGAGCATCCTCACGCGGCTCAAGTGGTCGGCTGCTGGTGGCCGAGAAAGTT